>NC_052111.1:7987621-8078405 GCF_012273895.1 Zerene cesonia | reverse complement strand
CAGGGTAGGGGACAGATATTTCACAGTCTTCTCACTCTTAGAAATTATATGACGCTTTCAAATGGACTTACTTTCATAGACACCCCTTAAGAGGTAATCCTTACCTCTTCCCGCCATATGTTATGTTTAAGCTTATAAACTTTAATATATACTGTATTAATACTTTATATCACCCACATTAATTGTAGTGGTAGGTACAGTGGAATGAACCCATTTAAGAGATAGCCGTTAAATTCAGCTGCCTCGTGAAATGTGGAGTGTGATATACCCTGTTTACGAATAGTATTTTTGTTTAAAATTAAATTCACCATTTCGCCCCTTTTGTAAGAGTGGTTGACGCGGGTGCACAAAACCGTGAGTTCCTGGGTTCGAATCAAATAGATCAATCTTTACCCGCAAGCTACTAAATTCCCAAGTGACATTAGGTGTATTTTAATTTGCTATTCCGGCAATCCACACGGAGATGGCCAAACAGTATGTAATAAGAACTGGAGAAGACAATGATATAAAACCACAAATACCAGCGTCTTATTAAGTGCAACTATTTCATTACTATCGTGAACTTCGTCCATATCCAAGTATACTTGGGTAGCCAGTTTCGTTGAGATTCTTTATAACTTGTACAGTGTAACAAGTTTGTAAACTTACTTAATATATTACATGGTATGTTCCTGTGTTAAATTATTCAGAACCACTATTGTTATGTGGAAAATTAACACAACACGGTCACTGGAAAGGAAAACATCGTGAGGAAACCGGCATGTCCGAGAATCAAAAGTTCGACGACATGTGACATCTGCCAACCCGCACTTGGCCAGCGTGGTGGATTATGGCCTGAACCCTCAGGAGGCCTGTGTCCCAGCAGTGGTAACATATAAGGGCTGATGATGATGATGATGATGATGATGACGGTCACTGGTTTTGGATACATCATCACTTTATTGAACAAAACATGTTATACAAGTGTTTAGACGCGGTTCCGCGGACGGACTACTTTACGTCTAAAGCGTATTTTTTAACCTTTGAAGCATTGTTTTCATAACAAATAAGCCTATTCAAATCTTTAAATGTAGATATGTTATTTTGTATCTAATAAGAGCAATAATAATTGTTTTATTAAATGGTTTAAAAAAAACTGACGTCGTATGTTTGTCGATTTTCAGTTATATTTAGTTAAATTTTTTGTTGAAAATCAAAGCAAATATATCGTCACACGTGAACGATGCATAATGCTATTATAAATATGCAGAGGCACGCGTTATATCAAAAACTCGTTAAGAAAAATATTCGATCAAAGGGATTACGATGAGCGAAAATATATAAAAACGACGGATCTTAAGAAAGCTTGCAAAAATGTCAGGTTTTGAATAGTAAAAATTGAACTTCCTGGGGTATGATATCCTACTAATATTATAAATGCGAAAGTTTGTAAGGATGTGTGTGTGTGTTTGTTGCTCTTTCACGCAAAAACTACAGAATCGATTGCTATGAAATTTGGTACGTAGACTGCTGGACAACTGGAATAACATATAGGCAACTTTTTATCCCGTTAATCCAACGGGATACGGACTTACGCGCGTGAAACCGCGGGGCGCAGCTAGTTGTATATATATGAGAGTTCAAACTAAAACGGTGCATTTACGTAAACACGTTGTTTATTAAACTGACAGCATAAGCCAATAGTCTTTTATGAAACAGTTGAAATTTGAAAAAAAAAAAAACAAAAAGAAAGCTAACACTAAATGCTTTTATTTGTCTAATTATATGATTATTATTAAAACAATTGAAGCATGAACAAGAGCGATAAACGAATAAACGCCACATTTTCAACTGACTCCATCGGCCCGGCCGCCAGAAGGACTCTCAAATTAAACTGAACTTATGGAATCCTTGTGACGGTTTAATTGCATCGGTCGAAAAGGCGGCAAATTGGTTTCTACACTGGTATCGAGTGCTAAGTGGCTTTTCATTATTATAATTATTTTCGCGATTTGTTTTATAATTGTTTTCAATTTATTTTGATCATACAATCATTTTCGGCATTAATTAATGAATTATAGAGGAAAGTATTAACTCAAGGGACGTTTATAACGGAGAGACACGCTCGCTGTATTGTTCACAACATCGGCATAAATAATATGCTGAATAAATCGCGTTTAAAATCCGTTAGAATATTTATATAAAAATTATTTAATTTAGCAAACGGATGAAGCTAATTCAGTACATCATTTTTTAAATCCCAAAACGGTCACGATATAATACACCGCGAAAAAAATATTAAAAAAAAATCGTAAAATATTCTCTCCATTGCGAAAGCCATTGTCCAAAACGGAATTCATATAGTTAAATGATGCCCCACAATGGCCAGAACAAAAGCGATTTCCATCCATACATATATATCCCCATTAAAAATGTATTATCCCATAATAAAGTTCAGTCAAGAGTTCTCGCGCGAACAGTAATCCAATACAGGGAAATACATATAAATCCAAGTAAATAGGGCATATAAATTGCATTCCGCTCCACCAGCCTCTTCATTCCGATGGGGGTTATAAATAAAGCGTTTGAGCGTTTAAGGGCACTCGAAATTTTTACACTATTTCCCCTGGAATATAGATTGGAATTATCCATTGAATCTATATGACTATGTCGGTAGGGAGAAAGCATTTTTCTTTTATGCCACTGAGTCGCGTAAGTTTATAAGTTTGCTTTTGTGTGACGTTCATCTGTTACGATGGCTACTTGTGAATAATTTTCTATATATTAGAATGAGAATGTATTAACAATAATTGTAGGTGAACAGAAAATTTATTTTAAAAAAGACTTTTAAACGTGTTTTAACGTACATAATTTTGGTGCCATTATAATTTCACTATCATAGACTTGAATGAAAAATTCATTCGATTATGTATCTCTTGTGTCTAATAATATGTCCTATACTAAATTCTAGATATATTTAGATTGAATCACAGCTAATAATATTATCCCAAGTAATATTATGACTGTGATAGGGTTATTCTTCCTTCCACGTCGCAATAAAGCGATGTTACGATATGATTTTTACGTCTGGAGATAGTTAGGAGGCCAGAGAGTGATATGCTGCTTTATATAGCGGTGAAAAATAAAAAAAAAGGACGCAACCACGGGCGGAAAGCACATCTATAAAACAAAAATATTACCCATCCTGAAATCATCAAGCATCATTGAACAGTTTTCATTACAATTAATAAGGATTTCTTATTATTATTACCTGTAGCTCTCTAAACTTCGTGTACACGGGTATTAATTACTTTTCCCAACATAATATGAGTAACAATGGCACTCAGAGCTTGACGGTATCATTACTTTGGAAAACTTTGTCATTTCAACTTACGCCGCAGACAAGCGAGTTATCATTATAACTTCTTAATATTTCGCGAAATTATTTGTCGAGTTTAATATATTGTTAAATACAATGGATATTATTGAATGAGGGAATTGTGTCAGGGCTATGTATGATCGTCCATTCATGTTTTCAAATACATGGAAAACTAATCCTTATGGACATAGAGATCGATGATAAATTTCTATAAAAAAGATTACCGACGTCTCTGTGGGGTGGTACCACTACATATTCTAAAATGGGAACAATTTACAACAATTCGCAGAAAACCCACGGAGTTAGAATCAGATAAAAATGGTACAGTCGAAATGCGAAACTCCACCATTTTTGAGACGTTTGACGGAAACAATTTTAAATTATATTTACTTTTTACACGAAAATATATAGATTCAAAATAATAAACGGAATTCAATTTCGGAATAAATCGAAATACATGTTAAATCGAGATTAGTTATCAGCTTTGTTTTGTAATATCAAAATCAATACAGATTGTCGTCCACTGGGACGAAACAATCGTCGTGTAATCAGAAATTTAATCTTCGCTGATAGAGAAATCCCGGAAATCCACAGGATTTAATGGAAGCGAATGAGGACTTAATACTACTCCCATTTTTATCAAAACATTATCATTATTTACGGTTATACAAACATTCTTAAAGAATCTTTTAATTTGTCTTCTCAGAATTGCCGTATTTCGTATTAAAATTAGGAGAAGAATAAATTTTATTATAAAAAGTAGTAGTATGATATAAGAAAGACTATTAAATGGTTAGAAATAGGAGATATAAAAGTATACAGCAGGATAACGCCATTGTGAGTTTGTTAACTTCACTTTAACATGTTTTTTTTATTTATCTATAACAAAAGTACTGAACATTAGATCAATCAAACTTGCATTTGAATAGTACCATGCGTGTGATCACACGTTTCATACACGTAAGTTAGTAGTGAGTGAGATAATTTCATAAATTCATAACGTTTTATTTTTAATTAATGCCAATTAACACGTGGTACGTTAACACAACATATAGAAAACCATTTCTTTTTATCAAAGGCGCGTAGAAATTTAAAATATACTTTCAAGGCACTCGCTGTCACTGTCATGTACGTGTACCCTAATTCCTAACTCAATAGAAAGCTTTGTTATTTGGTATTCGTTTTTTATGAGCGCGATAAAATATACTATTTATTGCTGAAGCTTGTTTTATCCCGTTACGGATATATTGGGAAAAGCGGATAGAAAATTGTCCTTTTTGTGGTATACTTTTGTATGAGTATACATGAATATATATATATATATATGTTTACTTTTTAATGGAATTGCATCATAGTAACCTTTATTTTTCAAACTTCACATACTAAGTATATAACTGAACGGTGACTGACTGACATAGTGATCTATTAACGCACAGCCCAAAACCACTGGACGGATCGGGCTGAAATTTGGCGTGCAGATAGATGTTATCACTTAGACATTCGCTAAGAAAGGATTTTGAAAAATTCTACCCCCAAGGGGATAAAATAGAGCATGAAAGTTTGTACCATGACAATTTACTAAGACCGCACGGGCGAAGCTGACGGGTAGTTAAGAGGTAGTAACTAATTTCAAATATAATTTTCATTTCAATTAGAATTCGGATGTCAATGTTTGTGACTCCTTTGAATCAGCATGAATATTTATGTAGCCTAAATTACAAACAATATTTCAAACCTCTAAAATTTAGATTCTTAATGATGAAATCAAGACAGAAACACACAATCATGGCCAAAGTATAAAAACCCTAATCGTTAATACAGAACTAATAAATTCGAAAACTGACCCATTTACGGACATTTATTCCGAGGCATGACGTTTCCGTGGCTTCGTAGTTTCCTACAACCATTAATCATATCAATAGTAAAGATGCAAGGAAACATGATTCGCTAAACATAGCGGTATGGATAATTTGACTACCCTTCGCGTTGTATGGGTCATGCGGTTATTACAAGCGAAATGGGTACGACAGTAGAGTTATTTTAAAGGCCTTTGTATGTATATTGCCTCAGAGGTAATAATGGAAAATGGTATTGATCACATTCTGTTTGAAAGGTATGGATTTCATATGAATATTATAAGATGTTATAATCTATCGTTATAAAGACATACATTTGTGTTTAAGTGAGTAAGTGAGTACGTTTGTATTGCTTTACCTTACCGTGTTTAAAAATCCTCTCCATTTCTTCTGTATATTTTCATTGTTCTGCAAACTGTCTTCATCGATTAACAGGGTAAATTTTATTTAGTTTTTATCCTGGGTTATCCGGGCGGACGGCTATTCAACTAACAAGGAAACGAGGATATCAATTTTAAGAAATCAAGTTTTTGTTGGTGCTTTTATAAAAGTTAGATTAGTAATTATCTATTTATTTTAACACGACTTTCTAGAGTAGTTCTATATTCTATAACTAGAAAAATGATAATTTATAAATGTCCATTTTTGATATTTAAAATCTACGCAATAGTCTAGAAGATAGGCTTGGTTTTCTTGATACAAATATGCAATCTTCCTTAAAACAGGATAAATCTCTTATGGACAGGTTATAAGATATGACATGGCTCGTTTGGATCAAACGGGACTAAGGGGACTCGGTATCGCCATTGCATTCACCGGTTGAATGATCTTAAAATTATTCAGTAACCGGTATATAAGTAGGTTGTATATTGTAGGCTTTCGGTCTTATTCATAAATAGCCTATCGAAGTTTTTAAATATAATTTAGTTATAGTTATTATTATTTAGTTCTTCAAGGTTATATGACGTTTGATAAAATTGTTCATTTATAAACGTTCTGTAACTAATATATATGCGTGTCTTTGTCCCTTTTACGAGTTAAAAACTATTTTGTTATCTCCAAAAAGCAACAGGCGCATTTGTAATTAGTTAGTTGAACGATGAAGTATTTCTTATTGCAAAATTCATTCTACCCTAATTTCATTAATATACTGATTTTTTTTTCATCAGGAAAAGGATAAAATAAATATTAGGAAGAAAGAAAAACTACACGTATTCGTGAGTTTTTTTTAATTTTGGCGACCCTTAACTGGATAATGAGATAAACTTACGAAGTTATTGTCACCGATCCTTGAAAAGTATACAAAGTTTGAATTAAAACTGGGGTCAAAATTGAGTCTCAAGGAGTCAGTCACACAAATATACAGGTAACAAACACTAATAAAAGCGTGTTAATTAGGTGTTCCTTTATTTCTCATACAAAGGCTGTCACCTACACCAATAAAGGTGAGTTAAAAAGACAATTATCACCATGAGGCATGAACCAACACACTGAGTCTGCTTATTGTACTGTCTGATCGAAAAAGTTCTATTACCGCATCCAATACTTTTGTATTACGCTCGAGGTTTTAGTATTTGGGACGGAAAGAGGGAGGAGAGGGATGGTTTATCAAATCCCTTTCTTATCCCGGGACGCTCGACAAATCCCGTTAAGGTGATTTCGTGTGATGCAACCGCGACCAACCGAGATGAGTGGTGAATAGCGTGCCTTAAATTCCAAATATAGAATATAATCTGTGTTATCAAATACTGTTGGTAGGACATTTTTTCGATTCTTTAAGAAATTCTCATTTATAAAACATATGAATGCTATAAAACTAATACATAAATGTCCTAGCATTTTAAATTCCTCTAAATTAATTAAAATTATCGCTAAGACGTATTTTTAGCTAAAATTTTCTTTTAAGTAAACGTATAGTTAAGTAAACGTATAGTAACTTACAATTAGGGAGTAATAATTTTTATGAATTACTTGAATACAGTACCGAATAACTAGATTATAAAGGCATAATTACATACAATATTATGATATTATTCAGGGTAAATTATTATATTACCTATCTATTTTTTATCGAAATCCAAGCAAGGTCTGAAATAATCTATTGCTAGGTTATCTAGGTTTATAGATCTGTCAACGCACATTCTTTGACAAAATTAATGTTACCTACATCAAAGACGATGTATGGAATCCAGTGCACAATTATTCAAATCTAACTATGTGTATAAAAAGACAAATAAATGTAGACTAGATACATTTTTTCAAATACAATACAACAAAAATTTAGAAGTTATTTCATGTACATTACATTGGTGTCGACTAAGAATATGTTAGGGTCTAGACAAATATTTATACACTAACCTCGCTTTGAGGTATCATTTGCATTGCACAGCGGAAGCAGATCTCCTGACTTGACGCTACACGGGGATGTGACGGGGGTATGGGGTATTACGTGCATAATATTAGTTAACAAAACAGAGGATATATACAATAAATTTAAGAGACTGATAAATTTAATTCAATAAAATTAACCATATACCAAATTTGGATAAATAGAGTTATATTTAATTTCGTTATGGATTTAATATGTTTAATACTAAAACAACACTTTTTGTCCTAAATACGTAGAAAATTATTCATCGATGATGTAATATGTAATTAATTATTTGGTTGATTGATTATAAAACAGGTTATCGTACAATAATTATATCCAACATTGAATTTATAGTTCATTCATTGAAACAAATTAGGAGCACAAATGAAGCAATAACAGTTTTATTATTTGCTTCCTCAATAAATGAGCTATCTAACACTGAAAGAATTTTTAAAATTAGACCAGTAGTTCCTGAGATTAGTGCGTTCAAACAAACAAAAAAAAAACAAACTCTTCAGCTTTATAATATCAGTACAGATATTGAACATAATTTATTTAAGCAAAAAAGGTCACCTACGTCCCTGGTTGGACGTTTTGGGAACAATTTACCTAGTATGTAACGTGTGTTCCATGGTTTTACTTAATTTAAATAGCGTCTACTTGTCCACCACATGGCTTGAAGAGATCACTACTGCAGCGATAAGACCGCCTGTTGTACTCTTGGAGATTTTGTGTTTATTTATACAATTTATTTTTGTATGACTTGGTGCACAATAAAGAATTTTGATTTGATTTCATACCTACGTTACCTACATACATTAAAAAATGGTTGCCTGTAAAGTCGGTTTTATGGGCGAAGATTTTACGTGACAACGTCTTTCTCGGTAGAATATTTATTGATATAAATATTATTAAATTGCACAATAGGAACAAGGAATTGAATGAAAATAAGAATTGCACAAATTTTAACTATAGAAAATATCTTTTGTTTACTAAAAAGACAGAGACAGAGACACAAGCACGCGACCGATTCAATGCGCCTAACTATCTAGTGCTGCGCGCGCGGCGGACCGATCATAGTTCGGTGACTCATCGTAACGTTACCGGGCGTTACACTTTTTCATGAGTGACTCCGAGCCGCAACCTAATTTAAGACGTTGTCACGTCAAAAGTAATTTAGAAACTATTTGACATTAATATAATGTAAAACTCGTATAACGTACACAATTTCTCCTATCCACGTCCTACTACATTGTCGTTTCTTCAAAATAGACTTTAAAAGTTATTAGAACTGATGCGAAATCCCCCTAAGATAGCCAAACGATAGCACTAAGCGCCTCATAATGAATATTTCGGCATATGCAAGGAGAGCGGACAGCCGTTACCTTGGTTACGAACAGCAGCAGAACTCAGCTGAACTTACCTGAAAAGAAAAAAATAATTGTTAATACAACTTTCACATGACACATTTGAATAAATTATTGCTATAATATCCTTTGAGTCGTGCTAGTTACTCTACTAACTCAAGATCGGCTGAACGGATTTTGGTGATTCTCTTTAATTGTCTGCGACACATCTCCTCAGATTAAAAGAAATATCAAATTTCCTACTAAAGTTCTGAAAAAAAACTACAAAAAACCAACGACCATTAGATAACTAAAAGCGAGCTAGTCATGTTTAAATTATAAAGAAAACACATTTAAAAGATTGTTCTTATTAATATAAATTGTCGTCATCTTGTCCATATGGATCTCCAGGTCCATTTAGGTACCTACCAGGGTACGGTTATTTTGCGATGAGACCGCCTATTCAAATCCTTTATGCATCTTTTTCTGTTGAAAATATATACGGGTGATGTAGAATAGCATAATATGACGATCCATTTCTAGGATATATTTACTAGATAGACCACGCAATGGCAGCGCTATTAAACCACATTGATTCACAATTAGTACAATGTTCTCGAAGCTTCGATTTGATCTGGAAATCTCTATAACACCAGTCGTTAGTAATACAATTTATTGGACCCTTTACTCGTATAGTTAAGTATCTTCTCGCGGCTTTACTTGCGAGGTATCTACTGTGCTAATTACGAATAAAAAAATCATCATTAAAACATGGTTTTAGATAAATGAAATGAATTCATTCATTTGTTTAGTGAACAAACTAAAGTTTTAAAGCAACACCAATTACATCTCATATTCTTGGTCGGTAAAATATGAAACCGCGCTTGCACACACGAAATGTAATATCAACAACTTCCAACAGCTTGTGATAGCATTCATGATAATAACGTCTATTTGCTGGAACTTTACAATTTGCACAATTTTCATGCACGCGTAACCCCTAACTCAGTAATAGCATTAAAATACGAAATTTAGCGCGCAAATATAACTTAGAACAAAGGCGGTTGCCGCGTGATAACAAGTTGCTATTCATAGACAGTCTCATAGACATACCTACGGATGAAAGAGGCTTAACTGCGAACTCTTTGTTGCTATATTATCTATGGTTCTATTGACGGCTCATGCACTGAGTTAGCTATTTTCTAAGCTTTTATCCGCAGCGTAATATCGTAGTTTTGAATGGATTATACGAACTTTCGTTATCTTAATATGATGTAAAATGTTTCAAAGCATATCAATCGTGTTATCGTATGAGAGACGGTAAAGTCAAACAACCTTATCTGAGGAAAAATATCGTTTCGAATTTCTCATACGGAATCTATATCGGTACCTATTTAATTTGCGTTTGTGTGTGTGATAAACTTAATAAGTTTATCCACACACACTTGTTAAAAAAATACTTACTATATTAAAAAAAGTTCTTATGAATCATCTTTTAATCGCGTCACCAATATACTTTTATCGTTATATACGTCACAAATATAGTATATTATATATAATAGATCATAGTCGAAGGTACTTTCAAGGGATTTTTCTATAAGAAATTTTCCACCCGAAGCTATCTCAGGTTTACTGTAGCGAAATGTAACCGACATGCGGGTTTGCGAGCCAGCGACATTATCGCGAGCCGTCATGTGTGTTAACTTTGGTTTCATTTGAGTTACGTAATTATCATAACCCTCTCTATTGAAGGCTATGTAATATTTAACTTATTCATTTTAAATAGGAATCGTTTGTTTTTATAATGTCCGCTCGTCTCCAAACATATATTCGCAGACCAGTTGTATCAGGATATTAGTAAAAAAATATAATTAGCATATAGTACATATGTTAAAAAAATTAATCATGAATTAATGATAAAAATTTTTAACAATGTATCCTGATACTTGCTACTATTGCTTATCTATTGAGGTGGAATTTCAAAAATACTGAAAGTGATAAAATTAAATTACATTAATAATATTAAAAAGCAGTGGTGGCTCGGTAGTAAGAACGGAACTCAGTAGTCGGGGTTCGAGACCGGGCGAGCGTGTAAGAAATAAATTGATTTTTCAATTTATCTGCACATGTGGATAACATCACCACTGCTTAAAACGGTGAAGGAAAACATCGTGAGGAAACCGGCATGTCCAAGAATAAAAAATTCGACGACATGTGACATCTGCCAACCCGCACTTGGCCAGCGTGGTGGATTATGGCCTGAACCCTCATAGGAGGCCTGTGTCCTAGCAGTAGGAACATATATGGGCTGATGACGATAATATTAAGACTCACGGAGCGCAACCCAGCACTACTGTTTTCTTATGTTGTATGGTATACGAATATTACATGTTTAGTGTCTTTTTCGAAACGTCAGAGTAAATAATGTAATGATAAATCGAGTTTAAAATCCGTTAAGTGGTAATTTTTAAATCCAGTATCATCTATCATTATTTGTAGCTTATCTTTGTATCTTATGGAATGTCCAAAATCCAAATATTCATTAGGTTTTTTGACTCCACGAAAATACAATAATTGTTTTTGAGTTTCTTAACTATATTTATTACCAGTTAAGAAAACAGTTATCTTAGTTATTCCTTGTTACATAAGATATATGCTGGTGAAAGTCCCTACAAAATCGGTTCAACCGTTACGCAAATGAGTTGGAACAAATAGACGAGCATAAATTTTGAAAAAAGAAAAACCTTGTATACATATGTGAGAATCGCCTATTTTAATATTACAAACAGACACTCCAAATTTATTTATTGGTATAGATTCTCTTTAGGCTTTCAGCTATTGATTCTGCAAACCCCGACGAAGGCGAATGAGTATCAATTTGATACATGATACGACAGTTTGGCGACGGCCGATGTAAATAAGTTCACTATAGCTTCTTCAATTTATTAAGCCTTAAAGAACCCAGTCATGATTTGCTGAAAGTTGAATGTAATTTGGTTGTAGTTTTTATTTTATTTTTGTTTATGGTTACTAATTGTTCTACACTTGTAAAATATGGGACGCATGTACTGAAATAAAGAAATTTATTGTTATTACTTATACTGCCATCTTATTTTACTTTCTATCGAAAACATATAAATATTATTGGGTTGTAGCTATGATAGAAAGTTGAATAATAAGATTACCTTGTAGTTTTCTATAGTTTTCAGCGCAGTCCATATATACCAAGACAAAAGGTATTCTACAGGCGTATAGAATCTAGTTATCAGACATTGACTAGGTCTTATAGAAGCGGTGAATGACCTGTAGCGTATTCGATACGCATAGACATTTAGTACGGCACTTGTATGGCCTTTGTCATTTATTCCAAGAAAATACTTTATGGAGCTAATGATTGTATTAAATTGATAAGTTCTTTGCTCTAAGAACTTAGAAATATATTTATTTTAATTATTTTGATAACTGTGTATTAATACATGGAGCATGTATAGAAAATTTCCTATTTAGAAATTAAAGAATATTAATAAAATTAGAATTTTGACGGATTTCAAAAGCGATTTATTTATAACATTATTTAACCCGACGTTTCGAACACTTTACAGCGAGCGTAGTCAAGGGGGAGACCGTTAAAAGGTCTTTAATTTCTAAATGTATAATACTCGCATAAAATCAAATACAAGAAAATTTCCTATTCATTGTACCTCTTATTTTAAAAGGTTGTCTGGTAGAGATCACTACCAAACTACACCTAAAAATACCGCCTTTTGCTACATCTTTTCACTTAATGTAGGCCAATTGAGATAGTTTTTTAAATTGCAATGAATTTTGTACATTGATTCGGAGTTAATGAGTACCTTGATGGTTATTACTTGTATGTTTAAATTATTAAATTTATTTATATAATAATCTAATTGCTAAAAAAGTTCCAGGATCGGACAACGTATAAAGCTGATAATATAAAGCTGAAGAGTTTGTTTTTTTTTATGTCATAGCGGGCAACTGAGCTGGTGGTTCGCCTGATAGTAAACGATCACCACCGCCCATGAACATTCGGAGAGGCTTAGACCTCTGAGAATGCGTGGCCCGCTTTTAAGGGATAAGGGATGAGGAAAGGATTAATGAATAAAAAGAAGGAATGGATTGGGAAGGGCTAGGAGAAGGAAATAGGACTCCGGCTCCTCCACTTACCGTACGAAACAATAGCATGCTATTATTTCACGCCGGTTTTCTGTGGGGGTGTGGTACTTCCCCGGAACGAGCTAGCCCAATTCGTGCCGAAGCGTTCTCGACTTCCGCAATAGAACAGTTTGTTCATTTATGTGTTTGTGTTTGTTTCAACGCGTTATTCTCAATAACTACTGTACTGATTTGAAAAACTCTTTCACCGTTCGATATATACCTGATCGCTGGTTGGTATAAGTTATTTATTTACGGGCGAAGCCTGAACGAACCGCTAGTTAATATAAAAATGTCAACATCACACATACCTACAATAAACGCAACATATCCAAAGTATAATATCCCTATCATAATGTTTATGCTAAAATCTTTTGCGTGAAATATAATTACACGTCACGGTTCAAGACATACTAAGTTCAAGCCATTAGCTAAGTAAGGTATTACAGCTTAAGTTGCTACGTAGAGTACATTGTGCAAGTGGGGCAATTATTGACCCGGGTACAATATAAACAACGTTAATAACAATATATTCCATCAGTAATAAGTACACTACAGTTATGTTACAATTTTGTTTAATTTTTTTCTGATTCGTTTCTTGTAATGATAAGATCACTTTTTTCCATGTATAGCGTAGACATCTAAACTTATGTGATCCTCTATTCGTATGATATCCGCGCGAGGATAAATGTTAGGATATGTTGGATAAATGTTAGGATTCCATATCCAGTAATTTAAATCCTTTCTTTAACAGAATGATACACTATTCAGAAGTGTATAGGTTATATTTTATGTTGACTTAACCCGGCTGAAGCGAGTAGTACCTATATATTCGAACAAAGGTACTCTAGTTAAACTAACATTAAAAAAATTAAATCATTTATTGACCGAATTATATATTACATAAAACATGGACCCCAGACTCACAACATAGGTTTCGCTGTGTTCCAGGAGTCTATGTCTTCCCGATACAGTACATAAAAGTTCAATTTAAGACGCAATAAAATTTAATTGAGCTGCTGCACAATGAAAATACAACTGATAAATCTTGCCATAATTCCATCTAATTAAACAGAAAAACATAATACAGCTACAATTCATAAAAACTATTTGAAATGGCGACACTACGGTTGCACCCCTTACGATAAATTCCATTCAAGATGCAGGGGTGTCTCCCTCGAGTTAATCATTATTCGGATGACCCCATACATATGACTCATTCGGTTTTATTTCCTGGTATTACGATGTGTTTATGGATTTGCTACATATTCAGTTTTGCCTAGATGGTACGTGTTTTGTTTATCATAAAAGGCACAGCTGGGGATAAACTTTGTAATAAATATTTTCTACAAAAGAGGTCCTAGTTAGAGGCAGCACTCTAAATTCTAAAATTTGACGACACTTTTCCAAAAACACAAAAAGAATCACGTAAATCGATTGAAAAGCCACCAGCGTTATCGACGAAGCCTAAAAAAGATTGTTGAACTGATCTCCTTTCTTTTTGGGAAGAACAAAATATATAGACAACTAGAGGTCAACGTTACGTACGTTTTTTTCTCTACCTAAGAACCTTCCTTGTGTTGCAAAAACGTTTAAAAAATTCGTCGACTTGGTCGAGCCGTCCTCGAGTTTAACGCTAAGTAAAACATCGCATCGCATTTGGCGATTCGTTTTTATTTATATAGATTTTCAGCAATCACTAACAAACTATACTAGATGCTCTTGCTTGCTGATTGTTAAAGCAAAAAATAACATTATCACGAGTAGTATTATAGATTCAATAACATATACGTCAACAACGAACTCTGCAAGAAAATAAAGCAAGAGAACTATGTTTTTTCGAGCGGTACCGGTATCATCGTGGTACAGAGCATAAGCTCTTAGTGACAGTTACGATTCCCATTTTACTGTAAGTCTAGTAACAGTACAAACATTTCTAGGGCATAGTTACAAAGCACGTACCGCATTTAAAACCAGCTACAGCAGTGAAGCTACTTCCACAAACAAAATGCTTTACGAAATAGCATTCAATTGTCTCCACAATTAATATTTAATCGAGACAAACCCAAATAGGACGTATTAATCAAAAAATAATTTAACATTGTAAATTTACCTTACAAAACAAAAGGGTGATATTGTAATAAAAGCTTTCACTTTACGAGTTAAGTACTCTAAACAATTGAAGACGTAAATTTTGCTTTTTACGTTTTATAAAATTAGCCTTCACTTTGTTTTAAAATTAGCAGTATTAAAGAATTAATTCATATTCTATCAGGTATTCAGTTCTCGATGCCTGAAGAAATATATACCACCTCCATTACAGTGCTCATTGGCAGAAATTCTGTCCTTTCTTCAACTGGAAGTTAATCCTTCTACAAAAACACACTATATTTCTATTCAATAGTGTCTAATTCGGATAAGTTAAGTTTATAGTGAGTCATACAAGTGTAGTTGAAGATTTTTACAATACACAACGATGTCTTGTGTCTCTTTCATAACTCGTAAAATTGGTATGCGTAAAATGAAAAGTATTATGTAATAGCAGAATGCTTGTTTATATAATACTAGGGACTAACAAATACCTAACAAATATCTCCTTTGAATCTCGTTATAGATATAAAAACCGATGTTAATTTCATGCATTAATCATAGAATCCACTACGTACTGACATACTGTAAATTGGCTGCAGCATATCAGTAGGTATAACATCTTTTATTTGACTATAGCTCATAATTCACATATGAAACAGATATAAGCTGTGTAAGACTACTTGTCCAGACGAAACTATCGATTTCGCATCAATAAGAAAAACATCAATCTTCATGACCGGGGTTAATAAATAATAACCTTGTCAAAGTATGTACTGTGTGTACGTGGCTGAAATATTGTTATAAATTTCAGAGAGTTCAGAGAGAAGCCATACAGAAATAAGAACAACAAATGAATATAAAATAAAGTAACGTTAAAATTTATATGAAATTCCTATAAGTAATAAAACAATATTATAAAATATTCCTTACACTGACAAAATATGATAAAGTGATCTTAGTCCAACATATTCTTCTCATAAACTAAATTTCTATTACATTCGTTCGAATGAAAATCGTGTTGTTACAGAACATCTGACTCATACAATCTCACATCCATAACCATACTTTCCATGTGTCACGTGCTATACCATAGAAACACTCACATGAATGTCCGCGTTGTAAAATTTCGACCCTCGATTTCCCAACCCTATTACCTTGTCTCTGAAATCGATACGCACACCACAATCGAGATCACGCAAATCGATGCTACATTGCACTTCACTACACGAATTCGATTATTCGATATGGGACGTCACTGCGGTGCGAACGCGTGCGTCCTTGTCAATGTTCGGAATGACACTGCGGGACGCGCCGGTTGCCGCACATGCGCAAAGCGACGTAGGGGATGGATTCGTGAAAAACCTTAGTACCCTACTACTGTTTTGAAACTATGGAGCTCGATATAACTGAGATTGTTTGCGTGATAAATGGTAAAGTTGTTTGCGAAACGCTGATGGTCGATGAAATAGGAGTATTATGGTTCGGCTGTGTAACCATACGAGCAACTGTTCTAGATACCCGTTCATCAGTCATCGTTCAGTGACACGAACGCTGCTAAAACGTACCACGCAGTGGGCTTTTGCAAAAGAAAGAAAATTGAAGCAGAAATGTGCGGTGTGAAACAGTGCGAACATTTTTCAGAATATCAAAAGCGTATGTGTCAAAAATATGAATACTCGATGTTTGCACTCGCTGCTTTTAGAGGATCCAAAATTGGAAAGAGTGAAGATTTTTCTTTCCAAAGTCGTTAAGCAAAATTTTTTATAAGTTTCTAAGATGCATCAACATATCTTTACAACAATTGCGTTTTTTATATATGTCAATGAAATTTCCACCAATACGACCCCTGGTATCACACAAACCTGCTTCTATTATCACAAAACTATAATATCCTCGGGATCTATCTTTTAACCATAGAGGGTACTTCGCACGCGTGAGAGATGGGCCCTCGAACGCCTCTTGAGGACTCCGTGTCGCGATGCAATAAATATTGTAGGGAGGACTATAGGGGAAGAGTTAGTTTAAAAATTAAAACAACTCTATTACATACATTTGTTTAATTTTTGTCATCAAATTTTTTTGCTAAGGGAATTAAGAATCGTCAAATGGGACATTTATCTGTTGTGATTTGTTAAGTTACCTTGATTTTTGATATGTTAGGATAATAAAAATACATACCGTATACGCATTAGGTGCTCTTCATGCTAAAATCATAATTCCGAAATCGTCGGACCTCTATAAATAATTAAGCGCTCCGAGAACGTTCTAGTCAAAACATAAGAGATCAAAACATACACTAGCTGACCCGGCAAATGCTATTCTGTCTTACGTTTATCATTTATGCATATGAAAATAGATTATAGCCGAATCTCAGACCTACCCGATATGCGCGAAAAATTTCATGAGAATCGGTCTAGCCGTTTCGGAGGAGTATGGTAACTAACATAAAACGAGAATTTTATGTATAGATTACCACGGTCGTCCGGTTTTTTTTTATGCTACAAGTCACAGTCACCTGAATAATACAATAAAATAATTAATATAGTAAAAAAAACTAAAACTACCAATGGTTATAAATTAAATTGTCTCACTTACCTTTATACAGAGTATACGCAAGGTAAGAAATTATTTAATCCCAACGATCCTAATCAGGATAATAAGACAAATTGATCTGATAACTGTACAAATTTTAAATTAAATCCTAATTATTTTTTAGTTATTAAATTAAAAATTAGTATAAAAATCGAGTCTAGAAGAGACGGTTACACATACAGGCGAAGCTAATAAAAGCTCGTTAAAAACATAGACTCAAATCGGCAACAAAATGAAACAAAGCACACGTTATAACGGAATTGTTAATATAAGCAATGTCAAACAAATCCTCGCGCGATATTATAACAGCTTAATGCGAGCCAGGACGAGGGAGCAACCTGGTGTGATTACGTCACGTGTGCGGCTGGTAATACATTACTTTATCATTTGTGTGGCGGTTTTATTTTCAGTTGGGTTTATGTCTTTATTAAAATCAACTAAGTGACCGTCAATGTTTTGTATATGTGTATTTCTTAATCCATGATCTTGTTTTCAGAAGAATGAAAAAAAAAATTTTTTTCCTAATTAGCGGTTCGCTCCGGCTTCGCCCGTGGTACATATATAGCCTATAACCTGTCTCAATATATGGGCTATCAAACACTGAAATAGTTTTTCAACTCGGATCAGCAGTTTTTGAGATTAGCGCGTTCAAACAAACAAATCCTTCAGCTTTATAATATTAGTATAGATTAATTATAACTATACATTAATTTTCAAAAGCGAACTGTCTACTTTTAAATGACATCTTTTATAATAAAGCTACATTAAGAAATACCAATAAGCTTGTGTTGAAATAAAGTCTCATTTACTATCTGCTAATAACTTCATAACCACATGGACGAAGTCGCGGACAAGAGCTAGTTGCTTTATAAAAACTGTGTCCGGAAAAATACGTGCGTAATTCCACTGAAAGTATCAAATAAATTTAGAATTATTGAATCTACAGAATAAAACTCTTTGTCTTTACATGTTAATTTACAAAGGGAAAGAAAGGGCTTAGGGCAGATTTCGTTGTGGCGCATGCTTGATTATAAATAGCTCTTTTGTGTAGGAGTAGAATGTTATAAAAGAAGAAAGAAGAATAAAAAAAAGAAAAAATTATAAAAGAATAAAATTTAAAATGATCTCATTAACTTATGTTCTATATGCCTTTAATTATTTCATAGAATAAACGTCACAAATAAATACATATAATAAATTCTATCATAATATAGAGCGTAGTTTTTAATACGGTGTTACAGTTGAAATTGGCGTGTTGTTTTTAAAACTATTACTGAACTAAATCCGTCCATTAAATGTCGACAATTTCCGATTTAACTAATAGAAACATACAAAATGTTCAGATAAAAAATAATCATTAAACCCAACCGATACAACAACGCGATACACATGAGCATATTTCGTAAAACACAGGTTTTCATTATTCATAACACCTAATAATAATAAATGAGGGATTTACGAAAATTGCCCGTGAATATTACTCTGTAAATGACATATATTATAGTCAGGTAACACTTCGCAAGTCCCGTTTCGCTATGACGTAAAAAGGTATGGAATATGGACCCGCCGGAAAAATATCCTCTTACATTATTCCTTTTCTAACCAATCTTGTTGATCAAGCAAACAAAATGTATCAAGGGACTATATCAGATACCGTTTACTCTGTTTCTGAACGTTCTGATATCTGCTTTGAGCCATCTGTATGAGTTTCGGATAATTATTGTTATTTATTGATTCATTTTATTGGATATTGATGCTAGTTGTAACCCGCGGCGTTACTAGCGTGGTACGCGGCTTAATTTATAATTGATAAAATAATATATGCATATTTTTTATTTAACCTCAAAAGCTTTCGGATATATTCTGTTATCTAATGTATCAATTAAAATAACAAAGAAGTCCTGCTAATTTTATAAATGCGAAAGTTTGTGTAGGTTGATTGATGTATGTGTATGTTTGTTACTCTTTCACACAAAATCTACTGAACCGATTGCAATGAAATTTGGTAAGTAGATAGCTGGACAATTTTAATAACTTATTATCCCGATATTCCTACTGGATACATAAACGCGACTTACGCAAGTGAATCCGCAGGCCGCAGCTAGTATGAAGATAAGTCAAATGTGTGCCTATCAGTGACTTTATCAGTAAGTCGTGTCACAATATTTAAATCATGCCATGCATTATAACAATTTAACTACAACCTACATAACAAAATCATAACTTCCATTACTCCATTAGGGCTTAAAACGCGATGCGAAAACTATTTCGCATTTCCTTTGTTGCCAGGATAGGTAAAGTTCCGACTCGTTTATGGCGAATTAAACCTGTGCAAATTACTTTTGTATTTAAACGTAATAAAATGTTAGATATTTACTTGATGATTATTATTTACGAAGTCAGGTAAGTCTGGTAGAGGCGTCTTGAAACTAAGGAGTGATGCCAGAGGAGAAAATCTGGACAGGAACATGACAAACTCATTGGATAGTAAAGCGTTCAGTTAAATGAATGTAAATGAAATAAATATTTTCCGTTTTCACTGTTGCAAAATGGTCACATATCAAGTTTTGTTAATTTATAAATCTAAGAATCTAAGAATCTAAGAATTGGTTGGATTCTATTGGTGTGTGATCTCTGAATGCTATATGTTAGTGACATATATGACTAGTTGTAGTTTAAACTAAAAAAACTTTTATTCATTTTGATCACGAAGATTCCCGCATTTTCACCCAATCAGAACTTTACTCGTCCGTAACCTACTAATGTATTAGACACACTTTTGTAGGCCAACACACTCCTTTGTAAGTTTTCATGCATGCGCCTAGGTTTTAATTAAACTGTCATTTCTATTAGCTTTGTAGAACCTCTGTCGGCGTCGTTCATAGCTTCCTTTGTCGAAGTGCTCTTTAAATTAGAATGATTATATGCTTATGTCTGACATTGTCTTTGATTCTTATGTCATCGTCGGCAATGGAGCTGGTGGGTCGCCTATAGGTAAGCACTACCACCGCCCATGAACACTTGGACAGACGTAAGGTCGATTGCAGACTTTGCGCCTCTACAAATGCATTGCCGACTATAAATCGGAAAGGGATTAAAAAAGGAAAGACGAGAGGAATAAAGGAAGGGACTGGAAAAGGATATGGGTCTCCGGCTCGCTCTGTCTATACAAAAGTAGGTATAAGCTTTATAACAGTCACACTTATACATTCAACAACGAAGTTTTTGCAGTTCCTAAAATTATCATATTATTCATGAAATAATAAAGAATACGTATATTATAGAAAAAGCACTTATAAGTCTATTGCAATGTAATTTCATTTTCATTCAGAAACATTGCTTTAGACGCGTGTTAAAATGAGTTTTCTTTTTTATTATTTTTAATTAACTTGCAGTATCTGACGTCATGTCTGGTTACGCTATTCATTAATCTTTTTTACTTCTTCACTTTTACTTAATAGATTACGTATATATAGGTTAGTATTCATTTATAAAAAACCCTTTTCCAAACCTAACAATTCTAACAATAATTTCGATGTAAAGCTTTCTAAGTTAAAACTATCTAAACAAATGTTATAACCACGATAAATTTGTGTCTTTATATGGAAGTTTGTGATGTTTTTTTTAATAGGTTATATATGTACCACGGGTAAAAACGGGGCAAACAGCTAGTATATTATACATTTACTACAAACTTTCCGCACTCGGACACAAAGATATATGTAATTAGACCTTAATAACAAGATTTCCTTATTAATTTCTCATATTAAGACCCAAAAGTTAAAGTCAAATAAGTCCCATAATGGAGTTAAAATCTAAGAACACTGCAGTGGCTGTAAAGCATACGGGTATAAAGCGCTAGCCCGAATCGATTGTTTTAAGGTCACGCAACAGTTGTTACGAAGTACGTCACAGAACCAGTTTTTGACATTTTTATAATAATTTTTAACTTACGTTCCCAAAAAAAAAAACTAACAGATTCTCAACATGTCTGTATTGTTTTTTTAATCTATACTAATATTATAAAGCTGAAGAGTTTGTTTATTTTTTTTGTTTGAACGCGCTAATCTCAGGAACTGCTGGTCCGATTTGAAAAATTTTTCAGTGTTAGATAGCCTATATATTGAGGAAGGCTACAGGCTATAAATGTACTACGGGCGAAGCCGGGGCAGACCGCTAGTACTCGATAACATGATTTATTCATTATTGTTAGGAAACTCTCTCCATCAATCCATTCCTTAACCCTGAAATCAACAATCCATGGGTAGTGCATGGAACAGGCATATAGCCTCCGCAAATTTTTATAGCCGGTACTGGTTGATTACCATCAGACGAACGCCAGCTTTACCAATTGTCGCATAACTAATAGTGCAATACTGTTGCTAGGGATACTTCTTACATAAAGGTTAATATTTACATACCAAATGTATATGCATCATTTTAAACGTAAAACACATGGAGATAATTCAATATACAATACGTACAGGTTGCTTTATCCTTTGTATCATGCTTGTGCCTCAACAGTCTAACTGAAGTTCACATGAATAAATTACCTACACAGCTACATATAGGAATTTAGTATATAATTAGATAGACTGTGTCATGTAAATGGGTCTATGTTATTCTAGCTGTTCGACACTCAAAGCTGGTCCAGTGTCGCTTACGCTTTTGATTGTGGCAAACTAGCTGCGCCCTGCGGTTTCACCCGCGTAAGTCCGTATCCGTATCGTAGAATATCGGGATAAAAAGTTGCCTATATGTTATTCCAGTTGTCCAGCTGTCTACGTACCAAATTTCATTGCAATCGATTCAGTAGTTCAGTAGTTTCAGTTTTTGCGTGAAAGAGCAAGAAACACACAAATATCCTTACAAACTTTCGCATTTATAATAGTAGGATATAGTAGGATAGGATTACATGTATTTTATAATTGACCTCTATTAAACAATACGTGATCAACTTATTTAGCAATCAACACAATTAATTTATCGTTGGCAAACTATTCCATCCAATATATTTTTCTTATTTTCGATGACATTCCGGATTCGTCAAAAACACAACGGCCAGAAACGTCACGTTCACAGACACGACGCTGCCGGTTGCCGTCTTTTACGGTGTTGCCAACACAACCTTAATGTATTTAATCATTAGCATTGGATGGATTTTGTATTTACATATAGGTAGTAAGCAAATTATAAAGTAAGTGTATATGAAATAAATTATATTTCTATTGCGTAACAATGTTTGAAATAAACAAATTTAATATACCTAAGCATTTTTTGTAACTTCTGAAGGATCGGTGACAATGTAATAATTTTAATGAGCAGTGCGTTTTGAAACCATTAAAATTCAAGCTTCAGGAAAAACGGTTAATATAAATAATAAAAAACAATTAAAATTTTCAAACTCTCTTATTTTTGTTTCAAATATTGCATTCGCATGAATTGTCCATGTTCATAAGTGTTCATAGCGTGAAATCGTTACCATGGCAACCGAGTAACAACAATTATACTAAATTGCTAGCCAATAGTTCCGTGTAAATAAGGCAGTGTATATATTATCCTTTTTGCTTACCTATTCGATTTTCGATATTACATTGAAATAAAAACATCGTTTATCTCAACCATCCTATAATACAATAAGCATTATTTAACACCCACACTTATATAGAAAAGAATACAAAAGGGAAACAAATATTTACTATTTTAAATAAGCGGCTACATCGCCTATAAGCGATCTCTAACAGGCTACCACTGCATAGGATTGTTTTATGAATAAGCGATTGAGATTTAAAGTTAATTTGAATAAAAAAATGAAAAATATGACGTATACGAGACCATAATATTCATTATATCTTATACCTTTAAACGAGCTATATATATATATATATATATATATATATATATATATATATATATATATATATATATATATATATATATATATATAATTGGAATCTCGGAATCGCCTCCAACGATTTTCATGAAATTTAGTATATAGGGGGTTTCGGGGGCGATAAATCGATCTAGCTATGAATTTTTTTTAGAAAATGTCATATTCGTGTTTTATTCGTGTTTTATCGACTTACTTGCGTTTAAACTTACTTGCGTTTGAGTAGTCCCATTTTATTATGATTCTTCCTGACATCTAATGGCGAATAATCCCTACTAATATTATAAATGCGAAAGTAACTCTGTCTGTCTGTCTGTCTGTTACGCTTTCACGCCTAAACCACTGAACCGATTTTCACAAAATTTGGTATGAAGATAGAACTGAACTTGGGAAAGAACATAGGATACTTTTTATCGCGAAAAAATGGTAGAAAGAGTTGAAAGAGGGGATGAAAGTTTGTATGAAAGTTCGTTATTGTCAAACCGATTTTGATGAAACTTGGTATGATGATGGAGCTAAACGTGGGAAAGAACAAACCATACTTTTTGATGCGAAGAAAATACTCCTTACCATGTCGCGCGATATAAGCGAATTCTACGCGGGCGAAGCCGCGGGCGAAAAGCTAGTAATACTATAAATGCGAAAGTTTGTGAGGATAGATGCATATGTATGCGTGCGTCTGTTACTCTTTCACGCAAAAACTACTGAACCGATTGCAATGAAATTTGCTTCGTAGATAGCTGGACAACTGAAATAACACATAGGCACTTTTTATACCGATATTCCTACGGGATACGGACTTACGCGGTTGGTTGAAACCACGGGTTACAGCTAATAACTATAATACACAAACTTTTATACGTTTTTGATATAATTTGGTCTTGGTAAAAGTGTTTTTAAGAAACTAGAAAAATATTCTCAACTCATTATCTAGGCACTAATTTCATAAAACAAGTGATCTCTTCTTTATAGACAACTAATCCCGCCCCAGAATAACTTATTATAGGAATCTCAAAGCGCCGTCCAAACTCAAAAGTCGCGTAAATAATTAAAGTAACAAACACCGACCCCGCTTAAATGGCTCCTACAAAACGTTGAGAAATCGAACGCCAAATGAAATTGATTCTTCCGCTAGAAGTGTGATTGGGCGACCTTTATCGCTTCAGCTCGATCTCTGCTTCGGCAAAGTAAATAAGCTCAACCAGGTAACGGTGGATACATTTTTTGCTAACTTATTGAAGCTATAGTTCGATTAGAAATTAAAGACTGTTTAACGGGTTTTAAACGCGATTTATTCATTATATTATTAACCCGACGTTTCGAATACTTTACAGCGAACGTGGTCACGGGGAGACTCCCCGTGTCGGGTTAATAATATAATGAATAAATCGCGTTTAAAAGCCGTTAAAAAGTCTTTAATTTCAAATTGTATAATACTCGCGTAAAATCAGACACAAGAAAATACTATATCATTCGATTGTTTTTTATCAAATAGTGCGGATAAATCTGATATACTGAACAATCGATTAAACACTAGATGAACGTGTAAAATTTGGATAAGTTTGTTGTTAACTTTTAGACATTTATTTTCATTACATAAAGTAGCACATGAGATACGTAATTATAAACATAAGTTAATATTTGGAACATTCGTTAGATTTTTCTTATTGTTCAAGATTCGTTGTGTGACATTCGTTAGTTGTTTGTATTGTTAACCAGCTGGAAGATCGAGTTGCATTTAAAGCAGTATTTGAATATACATTTGACAACAAACCGTCCAGACGATTTCAAAAGTCTCAAATTTCTAAATACTAACACAAGGAAACACAACAAAACATTGTGAAGAAACCAAAAAGTTTGATTACAATCTCATTAGGTGGTAATTTAGTTATAAATCAATAAATCAAAAATCTGTGTAATATGAATAATAATAAAAACAAAATATGCATTTAATTTTGGAAGAGACACACGCTTAAAACTATTATCGTTAAGTTTTAAATTCAAAAGAGCTTCGGAAGAAGCTAAGCAATTATAGAAATGCTTGTGCGAGAAATGATTTCACGCGACATTCCTTACCTCGCTATTATAAACAACTTCCACGCTGAATTACTTAAGAGAAAACAAATCAAAAGATTTTAAACACTAGACCGTTTTCTATCAGCTAGGCTCACAATAGACTAGAAACGACGTTGAAAAACGAGCGCAATAATACTTAAAGAATACAAAAGAATATTGTGATTATACCAACAATGTACACCGACACAATGAAAACTGCGATTAGCCGTACACTGTGCACCTACTGCGTCTAACTCGGGGCTTTGTTCTTCTAATTCTTATGTAAAAGTACATATATAGCCGTCATTAACTGCATTCGACTTGCGGATACGCTTACAATGAATGGAAAGGGAATTCCCGTGGTCCCTCGTGGGTTATGGGCAAAGCATTAGTTTCACTGATCGATTGTTTTTACGGACAAGTACGAGGCCTTCTACTCGTCCTGTCCTGTCAGGTGGAGACATTTAGTAAGGCCCTGTCGGGAATCGAACCCGTGACCAGGTGGTTTACTACTGTACCAAGGTGACGGTCAAAAGACCACAAATAAGGGGTGCATATGAGCATCACATCAACACACAATGTGTGTGTGTAGTACGTGTGCATATATTTCCAAATTGTGTATTTGCATTTTTTTATGTAAACAAAACTTATTATCAATATATTGTAAGATGAGGTAGAAGAAAAAGGCACAGAATATTTAATGAAAATAATACAACAAAATTATAAAACTTACAACATTTCTGATTACTCTTCTTTGGAACTAAAGAAAATAACACCATAAGATAGAAGACAGAAACAATGAAACGGACGATGTTATTCATTGATAAAACATAAATAGATTCTGTTACGTTTCTTTGTTAATGTAATAAAATACAGCGTTGGCTTACGTGATATGAACAAAGAACTCCCAACTTACGTACCAATAAAAATACTGCGTTAACATTTACCCTTTATTTTCTTTACAAGCTACTTAAACACCATAAATCAGTTCAGACAGGAGATAACTTCGGAACTCCAAGGAACCAGCTAATCTGCACAAAGACCACCTAATGTCCATATTTCTCCAACGATTCCCCGTCATTTCCAGTGCACCATAACCGCCTCGTCCACGCTTTTAATTTACGAAATGCTTTGTCTGAATATTCTGCCATAATAATGAACGGTTGGAGGTCGGGAAGTCTTTTCAGTGGCAGTATAAAGGACCTCAGCCAGTATTTTACTGAGATAGTAATGAAACAATTGCACTGCACCCAACAGACAGTCGTTACGTATTTAATTAGAAAAGTGCGCTATCAATGCTTATTTCGCGTCTGGATCTCATTATTTTTAAACCTTTGAATGATGGTTTAATTTGAATTATTATTTTCAGAACATGTTGAAAAAAGCTTTGTTAAATAGTATGTATAATTGAGTATTAAATTGGGAAGATAAAATGAGTATCATGATTTGTAAAATACGATATTCGCGATCGTGAAACGTTCGTAATGGATATCGATTTGAGAGAAAATTGGTAATTATAGGCTTTATACGAAATATACATTCATCACTTCGATTCAATGTATCAAACGGATTAAAGAGAGAGAGTACCTAGTCAAAGATCAACTGATCTACCTATTTATGCAGTAAATAAGGAAATATGGACTGGTTTTAAAATATATTTTAATTCTATGTGCTGATGGTGCAAAAATTAACAATAAAATTGGATAAATAACTGGATAAATAAGTTGTTTCAAAGTGACTTTGAAATATGCCACATGCCTACACACACACTCGTAATTCTAAAACTAGAATTAAGATATAGATTTTACCCACATTTGTAAGTCCACGTTCACCGCATACGGTAGGGATAACTGCGTGAATCTATAACCGAATAGACATTTATTTGACAGATGAAAATAAATGTTCGCGAAGTGAACATCGCCGCCCTATTCCCGATTATGCTGACGTGATGTGAAATTCCAAAGTACATTAGCGTCCTCAAAGAGACCGGGATATACTTCCCAGGATTTTAATTTCTGTAGCGTTATGTGTGTAGCAATTAATTTTTGACGAATTTTTAATTACATTAAACAATAATAATTGTTGTCTTATGCTATATTGTGCTATTTAATTTCTCGAGTTAATACAACGCCAGATATAATACCAATTCATAAATTAAATGAAATTTACAAGCAACCAACGAATACTGAACATTACTCACACAACAAACCTAAGCTAAGCGCTAAGTTGTTAGGTCGTCCTACATTTCAAAGTCTATAAATTTTACGACACAAGTGACCTAAGTTTCAACAGCGGTTCAGCCCTGTTACGTCTTCACTACAATACTACAAACTAGCTTTCCGCCAGCGGCTACGGTCGCAACGTCTAATGTACGCTTTGTACGCTATTCATTTGTTAAAACAATGAAAATCGGAGAAGTAGTTTTTGAGTGTACGCGGATAGACACAGACAGAAGCGATGAAGGAGTTTATTTGTTATTATTAACACTAACTATCCCGGTAAATCCTGGTAATCATTTAGGGGTGTGAAAAATAAATGTTGGCCGATTCTCAGACCTATCCGATGTACACACAAAATTTCATACATATCGGTCCAGCCGTTTCGAAGGACTATGGTTACCAACATTGTGACACAGGAATTTTATATATAGAAATGTAATGATGCTTCATAGGAATTTCAATATATATTGTAATGTGTCACTCGCACTTCATACCAAAGAATGGTTTCTTTGTTAATAAAAAAATATATATTCTAACTAATACAGTTAAAGTGCCACACAATCTTACGTAACATTTGTACATTTTTATGATGATTCCCGGGGGCGTGACATGTTTCACTGAAGTAAAAAATAGCCTATATAACTATCTCCAGGCACAAAGATCACAATCACAAAATATCAATTTTATGAAAATCATCGCTTAAAATTCATTTTTAATTCGAAACGAGAACACCTATGCAAATTGTTTTTTAACCAAGCGCGGCTGCATCTGCGGCCAGACAACAAAAGGTATTTGAGGTTTGAAACATAAATAAACGGTTTATGATAAAGCGAGTATTGTTCTTATTGGTGATGTGCTTTACGCCGTATCTGCTCGTAATTCTAGCTATCTCTAACTTTTATTTTATAGTTGGCAACTGAGCTGGTGGTTCGCCTGATGGTAACCGATCACCACCGCCCATGAAAACATTGCAACAGCTCTGCGAATGCGCCGCTTTTGAGGTGAAGAGGTGAGGATTGGCGATTGGAAAGAAGGAATGGAATGGGAAGGGTGAGGAAAAGGAATCGAGCCTCAAACTCCGCACTAAACACAATAGCATGATATTATTTTCAGGATGGAGTTCTGTGGGGGTGTGGTACTTCCCCGGTGCGAGCTGGTCGAATTCGTTGTGAAGCATGCTCATAAGTTTTATAGCACTGAAATGCTGTATGTTGCTATTAATGAGACATTTTTAAAGCATGGAAAAAATTAGATCACGAGGCGGGATACGAACCCGCGTCTGTTTGAGAGGCTAAGCGTTGCTAAGCTTTGGCAAAAAGATGCGGGCCTCATCCTGCCTCGTGGTCAAATTTTTTTGAAGCTTTAATAATGTCTCTAATTTTTTAAATGGTTGTGAACATCAATCAAAAACGCTTTAGTTTACCAAACTGTAACTATAATTTCAAATTCAAATTCAAGCGCTCGAAACTATAGCATTTTCGTTGTACCAAGTTTATATTGAAAATTCAAACTTTACCTATAATCTGTAGCAACACGGAAAAGAGTACTTTTGGTTTGAAATATTAGCCGCTAGTAGGGCTGTCTTATATAAATCCTAGTTATTTTTACTCAATTTTCTAATTTCAATATTGAATGCTTTAATTGGTTGAGCTACATATAGTACCTATATATAATTAACACATACATAAGGTCGTATAAGCATCACACTGTGATATTTTAAGCATCTTTGGGTTATATATCGATTTTATATTAAACAGAAACTGCAACCTTCATAAGTTTTATTATCACTTTATTAATTCTTAAATAAGTTAACTGAACAAATTTATTACGTACCTAGCTCGGAAATAAACATATATCGTTTATGCATACATTTAAATGTAAACAAAATCATACAGATATATAACGAATAAAAATGATCACTACATATCCATTGCTCGCAACAATATCAAAATCCTATCCATTCATAACAAAAACAGATACGGCCGCACAATTTCCAGCGGCCGCCTACAATTCACACTGGAACGCTAACTAAAAATCCATACATTAATGCAGCCAACCCTGTAATGTCAGCGGTCGGCTGGACGGCGCCGCGGCGACATCGACTCCACACGGCACACGCGACCTTACTAACTACTAGAGCTATGGCTTCGTCTGGATAGAGAACGGATAAATAATGTCACATATATCCTTGCTGTGGAGTATTGAGAAAGAGCTGCTAAGATGTGTTACTCGTACGACTGTTAGGAGAGAGGCAGACTTAAATTATTACAACTAGACTGTAATGATATAGCGTAATGGAAGAGTTATTAGATAAACAAACCTTGTTAAATCCGTTTGAATTCTTGTCTGTTGAATGTCTTATACTTGTAAACATCGAATTAATCATATGAGAATAATTGTTGGGTAAAGTATTGGAGTGGGGCTTGGTCGGAAAAGTAATTGTTAAGTTAAGTAAGTAATATGTGAGTATATGCTTCATTGGTTAAGCTGAAGTTAAATACTTAGCTGTTAGCAGATGGCGTCCAGTGTTCTATTACACAGTGTTGACATGCCATTTATGAAAAGCTTACTGTGATCATTATTTTATATACATTATTGTCTATACAATTCGAAATTAATATCTTAGCATATACAACGCACAAGAAAGTATAGATATATAGTATGATAGTATTATTCAAAAATGTATTTTAGTTTAAATTCTAAATATGTGTTTTGTTGGTTTCGGGCAGGATCTATAGCTTATTTCAGCCACAGAGCAAATAAATAGAACATATCCTATTTGTCTAACGCATTATTTAATGAATACAAAAGCCCAAACAATTAACCTACTATATTTTTTATACTTTACGATCACGACTGTTCTGTATTTAGTTTTATTGCTATGACAGGGCTACCATATGGCTGGCTAGACAGAAAAGAACAAAGTAATATTCAGAATACAATAGAACTCATAAATGGTAGTGTGGCAGATATGGGGTATATTTCATTCTCCATTTGATATAACGGATATGCGATGATAGCCTTATTGTAAAACAATGTAATTACTAATTAATAGATATTGAACTTTAGTAGTTTCAACTTTGTTCGATCGAAAGAAAAAATTATTCAAATATTATGCAGATATTTTAACTTCTGTGGGTTTTGAAACAGTGCAGTTTAAAAATAATTGTTTTTAAATACCGCCTTCAAATTAACAGAACTACTCCAAATTTTAATGGGATTAAACGGAAGGCATCAACTTTCAAATAAAAAAGTCAACCAAAAAAGTCAACCAACTTTAAAATCAGTATATAACCGGTATACCTACAACGAACGATATCCTGAAAATCTATCAACATTTAACATGAAACAAACAATAATTAACTTAGTCCCTAATTTAAAATTTAATAAATTATCTTACCACTGTTTATATTGAAAAATACGAATTTAAACATACCTAAAGCTCGAGACACTGACCAACACAATAGCATACATGTTCCAGCGTAATGTATAGACTAAATCTCTAAAGTTGCCCTTCAATAGATAAGTTCCATTCAAATATTTACGCATTAAAAGACTCACAAAGTAAATATTAGCTAGATCCCAAACTACGAAATAAGTATGCGTAACAAATTCAAACTAGATAATATATATTCAGAAAGGCTTCTTCAAAGCAATTTCGAATCGATAAGTTTATAATAGACAATTCTTGCTGCTAGTTTTCAATCGACTATAAAAAATTAAACCTTGTAATATATAAACTATACAAGCTTCCCTTATATGTTATAAAATGCACCGACAGACGCTGAGCTGGTATCATTAGAAATGTTGCACGTGGACCATTCCACGTAGGTTAGGTTAGGTAAGAGACACTAGCAAAGAAAAATAAAATATGAAAATTGTGCCGTGTATTTTTCCAATCTATTCTTTATATACTAAGCAATAGACTTGTTGAATAATTTCATAACGAAAAGGCTGTCATCATATTTCGTGGATATTTAGAACGTTGTTTTATATATCTACCAACACAAGCTATATTATCATAGGGAACCAAACCGTATTTCGAATCACAGCACGCAGCGCACCTCAGCAGTGTACTCAATCATCGTTGGCAAACAAAGCTATATTTTACTCAACAAACGGTGCCATTTAGCGAACGGTTAATTAACACGATCGTTTACATAGAGCACGTTCGCAACTTCATGCGCGATTAAGCTTTGAAACCATCGATGACGTCAAAGCCTGTGTGTGTACATTTAGTATAAACATGTAGGTAGCATTTTTATGTACAGTTATGTATGTGCAAATGCTTGGGCTATGTGTCGATATATTTATACGACATTGAAGTTTATATTTTAATCATATTGAAACGTTTCCAAAAACAAAGGAGGTACATTAATATATAATTAATACATAACATAAATGATTAAAAAAACATTGATTATTAAAGATTTCAAAATAGCATCAACCTATATTAAAATTATCTGAAAATATCCTTCATTCAACCACAAATTTATAATAAATATTTGTAACCGTTACGTTACATTGAAAATTAAATGTAAATAATACTACAGCATTGAAATGCCGCATTATGTCAAAATTATTCATAACTTACATTTAGATTTACGTTGGAACGTTAGATTATAGAAAGTAGACCGTACTCAGTCCCATATAAATCTAGTCCATCTGAAGGTACTGGAAAGCTTTCTTAGAAACGAGGTTTGTAGGTAACACGTAACCTTTTGTTTAATATACATCGGAAGTAATGACAAACATTAGATTACAATGGTTAGGTTCTTCGCTATAGAACTCAAAATACTTTTTGATTAAACGATTTTGGAACATTTTGTGTCAGAAAAACTAAATTGCACGTAAATAGAATGGACCACTCAGCTCATGATAGCTTAGATAAGTGGTTCCTTATGCATTATGCAATGACGGAGGGAGCTTTCACGATGATCCATGAGTCGTAGATAATAATAGAAAATTACATATCAAAGATCAAGACAGGTAAGGAAGTTTCTATAAATATGGTAAATCAGCGAATAAGGAGTTTATTTCAAGACATATAGGATTATGTTATAAAATATACTAGATTCACTCATATAATTATTATGTATGTATTTATGGCATGTGATCACGCCAAAGTCAAAAAATACTTTTAAAATAACTCGATTAGTAACTCGACCCTTATCCACGTCTATGTTTAACTACTTATATAAATTAACAAAGCTTCCCAATATTCTTCAAAAGCACAGTTGAATGTTCTTAGCGCTACTAACTTTGTACCAGAGCGAAACAACCAATATTTCGGAAATGTAACGCGTCACTGTCTTACATAATGAACAGAAAGTGGAACAGCATCGCGACTGGCACACCACCACTCTACCCCACCCCACACTGCTATCGCCCCATTTGAAGATAGTTGTTGACTCCATTTAAATCTAGTATTATTAAATCTAAGAACGACGATTCTATAGGCTAGGCCGGCAAACGCTGTTCTGCCTTATTCTTATCATTTAGGGTTACAAAAAATAGATGTTGTCTGATTGTCAGACCTACCCGATAAGCACAAAAAATTTCATCACGAAACGCAACGAAAACTGTGACACGAGTTTTATATATTAGATATAAATATATATGGATTTCTGCTATTTTCATGCTGAGTAAAAATTTATGAAGTTTAATATAGATACAGATTAGCCTTGGAGATGAAATCTAATTTAAGAAGGAAATCGCCAACCGCGGCTGGCTGTCTGTTTATTCACTTTGCAATATATGAACTTTTAATGTATTTTCAGTCTTTTAATCATTAGTTTTGGGCAAATTATATCTCGTAAAAATCCTGGTAGGTTACAAAGAAAAACTTGTAAGAATTATCTCAGAACTCGTCTAAATCAAGTATTGAAAGGATTTTATAATGAGATCAGCATATTGTTACACCTATATAATAATACGAGAGACTAGGCATATTTTCCCTGTCTCTTTCACAAAACTCTTGCATCTTATATTAATACACTTTAAAAAATACTTACACATAAATGCTACCCACATAATTTGATCGTATTATAGTATACTTCACGACTCAGGAGGCAATTTTAAGTTCAGGAGCCGTTCAATTACGTTAAGTTTATGTTAGGATATTGGGAGCGTGCTGAGGGCGCTGACCGCTCTGGTGTAATATCACTAATGAAATTATAACACCAAGGCTTTAGTAACTCTTCCACTACATTATTAATTTCACATTGTTGAGAAATTGGCGTGGCAGTCGCTTGCATGACCAGATAAAATTGTGTTGTGTTATTTTTAAAAATTTGTTACTAACATGAATAACATATCTATAGTAATGTGTTTTGTATTTTTAAGCATTTTATTTTTGGTATAGATTTTGAGTAAGTGTAACCTTGGCCCTCCAGGGCACGATAGGGGGCGTCGGCGAGAGGGTCGCGAACGAATCGCGGACGGCTCGACGGAACACAGTGGGGATTTGGTCGATAGGAACCCGACATAAACCACGGTTACTTCCTCTGTGACCGAGGATATCTATGCAAGACTTCCCCACTAAAAAGTAGGTATTATGGATCTAGGATTGTCGATAATTTTCTAGAACTAAACAACGACCTCGTTCTAGCAAAGCTTGTATATTGATGACATTGGTCACGTGCTCCTGCGACATAAAATTACCAGTAGGTAGCAACATCGTTACTGAGTAACATGAGCCATATTTTGAGTATCCCGGGTCCGCCTCGGTGACGCTAGGCTTGCACGCTAGGCTTAAACAGGCGCTTGTATTTTTTATACAGATAGCCATATGTTAGAAAGCGGTGACGCGGTCTATGGTGGTAAGTGACGTCAGGTGTCTGTTAACTCGTCTTTCGGAGTTATTGTTCTCTGGAAAGACAGACGCCGGCAGGGAATCCGCAGAATTAAACTCCTTAACGACGCAAAGCTCGCTGTGCAATCGGGCAGCACTTCCACCAAGTAAGAATGGTCTCCCACCGTGCATCAAGAATCGTCTTTTATCCGTTATAAAAAAGTGGAAGTAGGAAGTTATATACGGTGTAATTAAATAAACAAATACAATAGCAACGCTGATGCAAGTTAACTCATTACTTCAGTTCTGTAACACAAGTGGCGATAAAGAAGTTTTAACAGAAACCTCAATCTTTCTTTAGCAACAAAATTCCTGTCGTTGCAGAGCAAATTTCGTTTCGACCTATTAAAGTCTCAAATGGTTATTGTATGCTGTTATGTGAAATAACGTCTGTTTCTTTGATTTTGTTTGTTTCAAATTTTGATGTGTACTGAAAAAGTTCCCGCTGACTCATATTATTTTTCGCGATAGCAATATATTGTGTCTCCTTTCACACTCATTCAAGGTCTTTATATGTTTTTACGCTAAAGTCCATGAACATAGTGTTATATCTGCTAAATAAATACTTATTTTTTTCTTTCAAAATCATGTTCGTTTGCAGTAAAATCGGTATAATATATTATATACATTTATGAAGCACACCACACTACAAATACAGAGAACAGAAAAAGCAAACAATATAAAATCAATAAACTAAAAAAACAAAAATAAAATTAAAACTTAAACATATACGCATATTTGTATGGCGACCTAAAAGGGGAGGCCACTCAGCATCTGTATATATCCAAATAGGTGTATGTTTTATAAATACTTGCGAATGCGTTGAATTAGTAGAGATATAAAAGTAAATAAAGCGATACTTATATTAATAATCAAAGCCTCAAATACACACTTCTCGTCTTTCGGCTAATATCCAGAAAATTCCGTCTAATACCTCATGTGAAAAATGATAATACATCTTTATCTCAGTTGAGCTCTTGTATTAACACAACGATCCCTTTATGTTTTGTTTTATAATAAGTCGCGTCAATTACATTTGCAAATAATAGACTTTCCAAGGGATTTTATTCATTCAATACTTGGTTTTTACACGCGGTTTCACACGCGTTAAATTCTGAGTAGTATAATAGATGTTATACATATAAACCTTGCTCTTGAATCACTCTATCCATTAACAAAATCTCCAATAAATTCAGTACTGTAGTTTTAACGATCTAAGCTACTATGTAGTGATGTTGTCGCAGAAAAAAATGATTACATAGACGCATAGAATAATAATTAATCGGGTTTTATATGTTTTATTATTTAAATTCCTTCTCAGTTGATGACTCATCAGCTGCATTTATTTAGCATCTAGCTATAACTCGCAGGTCAGTCGTGTGGTACGTTTTTTATGTCATAGCGGGCAACTGAGATGGTGGTTCGACTGATGGTGAGCGACCACCACCGCTGGTGAACATTCGCAAGTAGTGATTCTGTAAATACGCTGCCAGCTTTTATAGGGTAAGGGAAAAGGAAAGGATTAACGACTGGAAAGAAGGAATGGACTGGGACGGTCGAGGAAAAGCAAACTTTCGCGTTTATAACATTAGTAGGATTTGGAGATCGACCATCTAATTACCACAGGGAATAACGTGTTTTTATTGTGGTTCCTACATCATTGAATATTTCTTTCTTTAATCATAAACAACTCTGTATTACAAAGAACAAGAAAAAACAAATTTAAGTTCCATTTAAATTCAAATTTCATATCCAATTAAATTCCTCCGAGCAACTGTACAAATAAATTCATACAATAAAACTGCCAAGCAAGCACAGGGTACATTAATTATACGTCTGGGGCATTTTGGGGGTACCAAGAAGTTTTGGGGTCATTGAACTAGACGCGAAAAACGTCTCATGGCACTCGTTAACTACAATTAGTCTGTCTCGATTTCCCACGGCGGTTCCTTTAAGACAAAGCATTTGCTTCTAGTTAATCGTGGAAACATAAGTTTAAAGGACTTTTCTAGTCCATAGAATTTAAAGGAATAGGTAGGTAGTAGTAGGTATATGTAGGTAACATTTTTTATCATTTCATATTGTTTAGCTTGTTCTGTTTAAGTGAGACTTCATCACTACATAATTTAAAAAGTCGCTCTTTCTGTCCCTACGGCAGCAGTAGCATACATAGGTACTTAAATCTTTAAAACTACGCAACGGATTGAGATGGGTTTTTTTAAATAGAAAACTCAAGAGGATGGTTTATTAAACTAAATATCTCCTAATTTAACGCTTGCGAAGCCGCGGGCAAAAGTAAGTCTTATATAAGATAGTTGATTTGTTTGTCATTTTGTTTTTAAGCTTTTTATTCACAACACATCGTATCGCATGATGCTCGCATTCATTTAAATTAAGTTTATTAGAGAATACACTCCTACTACATATGTACATATGTAAAATTTATTATTTATCTGTACATTCAACACAATTTCGTTGTCGAGTCGAATTACCCTACAGAGTTAACATCTTTACTAAATACTCCAATGATTTTATTGATCTTCAAGTAAAAAAGTGAATTTATACAAGTGTAAAAACCTTAAAACAATCTGTGACATAATTGTGCTGTACGTTTCTAACCAATCCAAGTAAAAACGGAACCTAGATATCACAAACATTTTCGCTGAGTCATATATCAAAACAACACGTAGCCCTTCATCCGTAAATATCCACGTCCATCACATTGTTGGCACCCGAGTTGGCCGACATCACCCAAAGCTGGCCGACACCTCCCTCAAGCTGGCCGACATGTTGCCGACATATGATTTCCCCCGGGCGTTGTGGCCGACAAAAAATCAACGCTCTTGGCACGTAACGTAGTATTGATTGTACGAGCCTAAACGAGCTTTTAAACAATGCGGGGTGTTAACTGTAGGTTTAAATCATGCTGTCACATCTGTATTTGTACAATTGGATTGGATGTATGACTCTTTGAAACATTCATGAAGGGAATCAAAAGCAAAAAATGCGCTGCCGTAATGCTATATGAGTTTAATGGTTCACTCTGTAATAGCTCTTAACAGGTTTTCTTTGACGCATTCTGGTCTGGTTGTGATTGCAGTTCTTTCTATAGTGAATTATTTAAAGCTGAAGAGTTAGTTTGGACGCGCTAATCTCAGTAACTATCGGTAAGATTTGAGAAATTAGTTCAGTGTTGATAGTCCATTTAAATATATAACATAATATACTATGTAATTGAAACCGCGGGGCACAGCTAGCAGGATCTAATGCTATTTTACAAAAAAGGTCATCGAAGTTCCTGGGGAGGTATATATATTCATGGTCAATGGTTATAGATATTTATTGACAGATGTGTGATGAGTACAGTGATTATGATTTCGATAATATCTTAACAAGCACCCCACGCTTCTGTTTAAATAAAATATTTTTTTTTTACTCACGCTATTATTAATTTATAGTGTATTATCATCGGTCCTCAATAAATCTACAAAGTTTGAACGAAATCTGGCCGTTTAAAGTGGGTCAAAATCGCGCCCAAAGAAGTCGGTTACAAACAAACAAACATACAAACAAATAAACATACAAACATACAGGTGAAGCTAATAAAAAGCGTGTAAAAACAGTCCAATCGAGAACCTTCGTTTCTGGAAACGTCGATTAATCAATACATTCCCAACTTGAGCTTAATATCGGTTAATGAAAATTATTATTCTTGAAAAACGGAGATAACATTGCTTTATTAAAATAGAATCTTCATTGAACGATTAAAATTGGATTATTGTCCTCATGTTTTCTACATTTCATAAAAACATTTTTCTGAATAGACCTTATAAGTTTATAAATTCATTCATGTTCATATAAGTATAAATAAAAATTTATAATTATAAGTTATTTTTAATAAACAACACAGCTAGCAATTAGCCAATTTAATAGTTATGCACACTATAATCAAGATCTTATCCAAATAACATGCAAAACAGAAGACAAAGGGATATGAAATCTGCATAACTAATCAAATTTAATATCTATCTGGAGTCTGGAGAAACCTTAGTCTTTGAATAATGCTAGGGTATAGCAATTTTATGACATTCAGAACTAGACTATCTAGACTATAGTTATCTATATACATTTTAAAGATATTTTTGTATACACCATTGCATTCCTATAAATATAATAAATAAAATCTATATATTTATTTATTTATTTTAATATGTTCTATTATATATGTATACCGCACATTAATTACAAATATTTAGAACCACTAAAACGCTACCGCTTGCTCCAATTAAATCGTATTAGGTCATGCAATTAATCTGTGCATATTAAACCACCTGCTACTTAAGTATTGATGTTATGCATTATTAGATAATTTTGCCGTAATTTATAGAAACCACCCGTGTGAAGACGGGGTGAGTCACTATTACTGTAATAATAAATCCTTAAAAAATACATTTTATGCCACTCAATAGCTGGAAATAATTGTAATTTTATATTTTCCACAGCTTCTTGACCAACAGGTTGTCAGGAAGAAATCGCTGCCTTAGCGATAAGACCCCCTGTTGTGCTCGTGAATGTTTTTATTAAAAAAATTATTATCATTTGTTGTACAATAAAATGTTTTTGTTTGTTTGTTTGTAATTTTTTTTAACCTACCACCACAGCAAACGACTTAAGCAAATGTCTTAAGCAAATAGATTGCAGACTTAAAAAAGTATGGGATAGAGAAATACACCCATCAGAACGAACCTCACCTAATACCGAAATAAGTGGCTTTTTACAACACATTGATATTAATCCCACCAACTACCGACTAGTTCGGTAACACAGTTCCCAACTAATTCGGTAGTGGGTCATATAAGAAATGGACTTGATTTTATATCAATAAGTATGTTTTTTTTAAATAAAACGCCAATCAATCCGCATCAATACATCACAGCAGTACGGATAATTTTCCAACCAATATAATCCCTGAAACGAGTCCTTAAGGAAATCGTTTAGACTCAGACGAACGAGGCTTGGATTCGATAAATCCGTGGCCCGAATTGATAAGCGCAGTCTGTATTTATTAGCAACTTTGTTATCTAGTCTGTCTGTGTAGATTGTAGAATATAAGTCTCGATTATTTATTAGAATAAGGTTGGTATTGAATGAGTTATTATATACGAGTATATCTTGTACTATATAAAAATAAGTCTGGTCCTTCCTGACGCTATAACTCCAGAACGCACGAACCGATTTCCACGGTTTTGCATTCGTTGGAAAGGTCTCGGGCTCCGTGAGGTTTATAGCAAAGAAAATTCAGGAAAAATTTCAACAGAAAAGCGGGAAAAACGAAGCCATCTGATGACGAAATGGAGCTCGTCGGGTTTGCTAGTGTATTATAGATGTATTTAATATCGATTAAACGTTATGTATTTAATTTTTAGTTTTATAGCACTATTATACCAAAGCAACGGACCGTTCTTTCCGCCGTTTGTGTATCTGTACACTTATATCTTTAAAATTACGCAACATATTTTTATTGATTTTTTTTTATGAATAGAGTGATTCTTCCTCTTGAATCTTAATCGTTTAAATGTATAAAAACAAAGAAAACAGGAGTAAAAATTGTTTTTTTTCCGAATTTAACACGTGCGAAGTAGTAATCTCAAAACAATTGTGTATTTATTTCGATAACAATGCTTTGGTCTATCCAGAAAGCACTATAGTTTAATAAATATTATAAATAGCGTCGAAATAATTGCAGTCGGCTATTTAAAGGATTCAATATTGACTGGTTCAATAATTTAAACACAGAGGCATTTAAACTTAGTAGGACTACTAGAAGCATACATTTGATTGCTACGCTATACTTATATTATGTTTTACGTCTAAACTACATTATTGAACCTCCAAGAAACGTAAGCCACTTCTCCCCACGAATTTAAAAGGCGTGAAGCGAGATGCAAATTTGTCCCTACATCTGTCGTGGGGACGTACAACACTCGATCGTATAAAATATACTGAAAGCTTTTTATGATTTTTCTAAAGGGCATTACGTAATTACATTAGATAAATTTAAAAAAAGTGTAATACGTATACTAGTGTAGTACGTACGTACACTAGCTTCGCCCGTGGTACATATATAGCCTATACCAAGTGATGTTGCCGCTGTTTAATGGAAAAATCATTTTTGAAATCGGTTTGGTACTCGTAGTTTTTGAAGAATATTATAAACGTGCTTACATACAAATCTTTCGTCTTTATAATATCAAAATATAGACTATGAAGCATCGTACTAATATTATTAATGCGAAAGTTTGTAAGGATGTCTGTGTGTTTGTTGCTCTTTCACGCAAAACTACTCAACCGTTTGCATTGAAATTTGGTACGTAGATAGCTGAACAAGTGGAATAACATATAGGCAACTTTTTATTCCGATATTCCTATGGGATACGGACTTACGAGAGTGAAACCGCGGGGCGCAGCTAGTGTAACATAAAATGCCTCAAACATGCGTTATCAATACATCTAATATATAAAATTCTCGTGTCACAGTTTTCGTTGCCATACTCCTCCGAAACGGCTTGACCGATTCTTATGAAATTTTGTGTGCATATCGGGTATGTTTGAGAATCGGCCAACATCTATTTTTCATACCTCTAAATGATCAGAGTAAGGCAGAACAGCGTTTGCCGGGTGCAGCTAGTCTTATATATAAAATTCTCGTGTCACAGTTTTCGTTGCCATACTCCTCCGAAACGGCTTGACCGATTCCTCTGAAATTTGGTAAGCATATTGGGTAGGTCTGAGAATCGGCTAACATCTATTTTTTATCCCGATATTCCTACGGGATACGGACTTACGCGGGTGAAACCGCGGGGCGCAGCTAGTATGATATAAATAGTTCACGGCTAGTTCTCTCGCTGTTAATCCCAAACACGTCCCTCATATCCATAATTCTAAACAATTTAATATTCCTGGAATTCACTACGTTTGCGGGAAGGCTGTTATTTGATATTAAACCCGCTGATAGCGAGCCAGCCAGTGCCGCACAAAATTAAATTTGGTAATCGAGCGTTGCAATGAGTTAGTCACCGGCGCGAGCGTTTGCTGATTTATTATATGGAAGCGGATAGATAAGACGAAGAGGTGACGCAAATCAATTGGTGTATCTAAGCCTACATTGCGTACATAGCGAGACCGGGCGAGCGTGCAGGAAATAAATTGATTTTTCAATTTATCTGCGCATGTAGATAACATCACCACTGCTTAAAACGGTGAAGGAAAACTACGTGAGGAAACCGGCACGTCCGAGAGTCAAAAGTTCGACGACATGTGACATCTGCCAACCCGCACTTGGCCAGCGTGGTGGATTATGGCCTGAACCCTCATAGGAGGCCTGTGTCCCAACAGTGGGAACATATAAGGGCTGATGATGATGATATCGACAGCTTACCTTATCTAGGTTTCTACGTTCTTAGAAATCATACTAAATTTTAATCATTTTAAATGTGAAAGTTTGTTTGTATATGTGTCCGTCAATCACACTAAAACTACTGAGCGGATTTTGATGAACTGCTTTTTATTGCGATTAAAGGCTCTTCTGGGATTATAACTGGAATCTTGATGTCCGGGCGGAGCCGGCACAAGCGTCTAGTCTTTAATAAAATTGCTTCAATCATTTAGCAGGAGTACAGAAACAGACGGATAGCAAACCATTATTTGATTTTTTTTTGTTCATAATATATACTGTATATACTGTGATAATTGTTATACAAATATAAAAAGATATACAAAAATATGTTTTAAAATTAATTTATTTATTTATTTAGTTATTGAATCTTTATTGCCCTTACCAAAAACTACAAAAACTTAATAAAATTACAATACAAACAATTGGCGGTCTTATCTTTATATAGCGATCTTCCAGACAATTATATTATTTCAATCGAATATTAAATATTTCTATAGAAACTGTTGGTAAATACACAAATGGAATAAATTATTGTCCAAAAACCTGAAAAACTCCAACATTCGACCTATTTTAATAAACAATATGCTGAGATATTAGCCGTATTTACAATGCCTTTGTTGAACTATTCATTCAAATAACATATGCAGATAAACAAAAGCACACAGTTCAAAATGAACAAAACTGCAAACAACACACTAAGCAGAATAATTTAACCAAATATTTTTCCTGTGTTCTATTTAGGTCATAGATATATTATGAGATTTAAACCTATATCCCACTTAATATTACAAACACGAATTTTTGTAAGTATGGATGGATGTATGGATGTTTGTTACTCGTTCACGTAAAAATTACTGAACCGATTATAATGAAATTTGGAACGTAGATGGCTGGACAACTTGAATAGGCAACGTTTTATGCCGATATTCCAACGGGATACAGACTTACGCGGGTGAAACCGCGGGGCGCAGCTAGTCTAATATAATCCAAACATTCGAGATACAATGCGACCTAACCACTGCATTGAAATCATTGCAATGTAATTGAACTAAAATGTGACTATTATTTACAATAAATATATAATGTTTGAAGGAGCCACTGAATTTTCATAGAATAACTTATTTATTAAATTAGAACTTTAGTAAAAAAAAAAGGCCGTGGAAAGTTCTAGAAGCGTGTTATTACAAATTTCCCTCCACTTGATACAAAGTCAATTTAAACGAAGCATCGAGAACGCAGCCGATGGTGTGGAAATCATTCACTACACTTCGGGATAACAGCTTTTTGTCCAAAGTTTTATGAAGTGAACATTCATAGAAGAGACTCGGTAATCTTACTTTTGCAATGAACGAATAGTTGAGTTATTTCGTGTTCTCGATTATAATCTGTATAAATAATATTCGATTGTTGTTTGTTGGTCTCGCTAGAACGAGAATGGATGGGACGATTTTGATAATTTTGGAGGTTGGATGCATTCATAACAGTCCAGGGAAGATTTAAAAGGTACAATATGTCATAAAATATGTGTTATAGTGTTGCGAAGCTCACCGTGTCAGCTTGTTGTTATAAAAATCATTCAGGTTAGAACTAACGGATTATATTCAAAGTTGATAGTGATATTTGGAATTCAAATTTCTTATTATTTTATCATAAAAAATCATACACGTACATAAGCGAGGGAAATTTCTTCTTCGAAATCAAGACTTTTTGCGAAACAACTGGAAAACCAAAAGCACAAAATCCAAATTCTAAACTAGCGAAAAGGTGGGTAGCAATAAATTGCAGAGTAAGTTCGTCCGTCTGTTAGAACCCACAGATTGGTTTCGTTTTAAAACGGCATACCCTCCCGAGACGTTTACTTTACATTGCATTAGATACATCATCCATTATTTCTAGTACATAGGGTGGCTTTGCGTTGGACGATAATATTCTGTCTAATTAATAATATATTAATATGCCAGTATAAAACATATTTTATCAGCTGGAACTTACGTTGCCTTCGACTTCGCCATCTTTGAGTTAGGAGTAAAACACCTCCCCTCCCCCTCTGCTTTTTCAACGTTATTATACATATCCTGAATCATTCTATCTATAAAAATACTACGAAAGTCTGTTGAGTATTTTTAAAGATCTAAGCAAACAGACACGCACATGGCGGAAAGCGTCTTTGTTCTCTATAATGCAATGAATTAGGATTACGATAGGCATTGCTTTTTAAGTGAAATCAATTATTTGCACCAAGAATATTAAATTACAACGCCTACTAAGCGTAAAATCAAAGTTTCAAATAAATTATTATCATCACAAAACATACCAATCGTAACTCAACAATAAACTGTACTACGATTTATTTAAAAATCTTATAACAATTTTCCATAGTTCTTCAAAACATGTTTCAACGCGTAATGGCTTTTACACCTCGAAAATATATGTGTGATATCACGTACTATCTGAATGATATTGGTAAATCATATAGGATATCATTTTATCCGGGTATCATACCAGAAAAATATTCGTTTGCTCTCTATTTCTCTTTATTAAGTATACTATACTGTACTTTGGGAAAATAAAAGGTAATTATATTGTGCATATAAGTACAATAAATGCAATTGTATAACTGCCACACTGTTTTGTGTACAATAATTAAACAAATGCTCTTATTGAGCGCGGCTGAGGCATTAGTTCAATCGCGTGTGATAAAATGCAAATAGGGCTGATTCATTATGCAATGCGGCTGTAACCCCTTACATATAGTTGTCACTTGATGTTAGTATGTGCTTGCTGTAATATTCGTTTTTACGTCTGTTTCGATGGTTAACATCTAGGTTATGGCACCTTTTGGCCCCTTACATTTTTATGTCTCTCAAAGGTTTGGTTTTTGGTGTCTTGTGAAAGTTTTTTAATATGAGTGAAATATTATATCCATATCCTTTTCCTTACCTTTCCCAGTCCTTTCCTCTATTCCTATTGCCAATCCTTTCTTAATCCCTTCCCAAAAAGTCGGCAATCCATTTGTAGAGGCGTAAGGTCTGCAATGGACCTTATGCCTCTCCAAATGTTCATGGGCGGTGGTAGCGCTTACCATCAGGCGTCCCACCAGCTCTATTGCCGACTGTAACATACAAAAAAAAATTTCAGGTGTTTCTTTGCTCATCATCATCATCATCATCAGCTCAAACATGTTCCCACTGCTGGGCACACACCTCCTACGAGGGTTCGGGCCATAATGCACCATGCTGGTTAAGTGCGAGTTTGTTTGTTAATATTAATGAAAAAAACCCGATCTATGACGAGTTTACATGCATTTTATTGAAAACAAGTGAAAATAATGTGGTAAATGCTTATTTTACGAAGCCAAGTGTGCCGATATGTCGATATATATGTGTCGATAATATGTTTATCATATTAATAACAAGGGACAGGCACCCATGTATTTTATCAATCGATTTAAAACAAAAGAAAGCTCTTACGATTATTATTTTTAATTGGAACACTGGTGCCTGCCATGTGGTCGCATTTGTTAGTTAGTTTAAACAATTAAAGGGCAGTTAGTTTTTTTTACTAACTGCAAAATAAAGATATTGTATTTTATTATGTTTGATTTAACCGTGACCACGCACGCTGTAAACTGTTCGAAACGTCGGGTTAATAATATAATGAATAAATCGCGTTTACAATCCGTTAAAAAGATTTTAATTTCTAAAAGCCAAGATATTGTTCTCAACGGCTCATTGCTATATAGCTACTACGACACTATCACCTAAATGCACTTGGGTATATATACTATATACAATACAATTCTTAACCTAGAATTTGATTAAAAAAACGAATTAATGTATAAAACATAATCAAATTGCAACACGAAATTGCGTATCAATTCACGCGCCACGTACGGCGGTATGAGTGACAATCGATAAAGCAATAAAGTTAAAAGTGAAACTGACGAGGCTCGCGGTTCAGCGGCCGGTAATGAGATTATCCGCTGGATGAGTGTTATCTAGCTGATATAATGTTGCTACGCTATCTTTTATTGTTAACTAGCTGCTCCCCGCGGTTTCACCCGCGTAAGTCCGTATCCCGTAGGAATATTGGAATAAAAAGTTGCCTATATGTTATTTCAGTTGTCCAGCTATCTACGTACCAAATGTCATTGCAATCGGTTCAGTAGTTTTTGCGTGACAGAGCAACAAACACACACACATCCTTACAAACTTTCGCATTTATAATATTAGTAAGATACACGTAAGATAATATGTTATATCAGTTAGATAGGAACGAATATCGTTAATGCAGCCGTAGATGTCTAGAGATTTCATGATATATAAAATTCATAACCCTTAAATCACTCGTGGTACCCGGGTAAATAGTCTATGTCCTAATCCAGACTATAATCTATCCCTTATACTTATTCTTATTTTCATATCATTATTATCAGATAGGATATGTTTATTTCGCGTGAAATTTAAATTAATATTAGCAGAATCTCTAATGCATCAAGTATGGGGATATAATGAAACAAGTATGTCACAAAAAGTACATCCCATTTATTATATAAACATGGGTTAAAGCTTATATGAGCGAAAATTGAATAACGAAGGTATTTTTATGTTCTGCCTTTTAAATTATAAGTATAGAATTCAATAGCAAAGCGAATCAATAATTAATTTCTTCGTTACACCTATAAATAACTCAGCGAGTCTTTTATTGATCCAATATAATACACAGGCCTTAGGTAATTATATTTAGACATTCGAATAACATTTTATATTGTATAATCCTTCGTGCTAATATTATAAATGCGTAAGTTTGCGAGGATGTGTGTATGTTTGCTACTCTTTCATGCAAAAACTACTAAACCGATTGCAATATAGTACGTAGATAGCTGGACAACTAAAATAACACATAAGTAACTTTTTATCCCGATATTCCTACGGGATACGGACTTACGTGGGTGAAACCGCGGGGCGCAGCTAGTAATTTAGTATTTGTAAGCTATTTATTATATGACGGTGCCAACCGACCTTCATTTTTTATTATTTGTTCTTATAGCGACAACAGAAATACGTTATCTCTGAACATCATCAACACACATTTTTCAATTATCTAACTAACACACTTCATGAGATAGAGCCTATTGACAGACAAAAAGACGGATGGACAAACACAACAACAGCGACGTCTTAGTAATAGGTCTCGTTTTACATTGAGTTCTGAATCCCAAAAACACCGTTATTCAAACAACGTTTAAATTGTATCATATTACGATGTATAAAAGTTCTCTTCAATAGAAATTCTAGATTTTTCCATTCAGAACGCTGATGTACACTTCAACATAAACATACTCTTCTCTTATTTAATACCGAATAAGACCTACATTTTTACTTACGATTAGTAGTTTTTATGCAACGATCTCAACGATATATATACGTACGATGTTTAACCGCAATATGCTACTTTTTCTAATAGCTACTAAACCAGAAAATATATACTGGAGTACGGCCCTATTTAGGCCGCGTATGAGACTACGACGCAAGCAAAAATAGCGATATTACGTAGTACTTTATTTTTACTTTAACTTTTGTTATTTTTGTAGAATTTCATTCAAAATACTTCTTACAAATAGTATTGGGAAACGCTTCCAAAATGAATTTTTGTTTATTAATTCCATAGCCCGATTTGGTAGTAAATAAAAATATATTTCTGTAATTTGCCGATCCGAAAGAAACTTAAACGAGGTCTAGTTGAGTAAATAAATATTTTAATTCAAGTCAATTCATCCACCCTAATATTACTCTATCATACAATTTATTTTCCACTATCTTTATACAATTATGGATTAAAGAAGGCTTCACTTTCTTGAAAGCATATTCTATGATAATGATTTTTTTTATGGCAGAGCAAGCAAAGGAGCAGGTGGGCCACCTGATGTTAAGTGGTCACCACCGCCCATAAACACTTGCAACACTAATGTTTCCATTTCCCACCATCGCTCCCGCCCCCGCTCCATACATAGGGCATAGCCTCGCTTCCGCATCCATTGCGACCTCACCCGCTCTGGTATCGACAAGCATCTACAACTTATCTATTCACAGTTCGTTTGCTTTATGTTACATGTATTTGTTCATTGTGCTATATAATCATTAGCTCTGAGTTAAAGCTGTATTTTACGATTACGTATTTCTCTTTCATTGTTAAATAAATCGTACATTTAGGACCGTTTCGGGAAAAACGAATTCACTTGTAATATTACACCAAAATAATGTAATAAAGATTTTTATGATAATTCTATGCATAATTTGATTGTGAAATAATGTTTTATTTTTGTTGAATGTAACTCGAATATAACTTAACATAAGCTACACGAATGGAATTCATTTGAATGTAAAAATATTATAATTACTAAACTGAAGCTTTTAAAATGCTTGAATTTTTAGCTCAAGAATTAATTTCGAACGTGAATGGACTTTGAATAGTTTCATATTTCAATTTATGATGAAAATAAGATATGTAAGAGAAGGTCGGTTGTGTAACCCGACAAAACTAGGTTATAGTGTTTCATTTAAAATATCTTCATTAGTTCAGGTGGAAGATCATCTACTGCTGACTTGACACATCAAATTAAATTCCATGAAGATTAGAAGTAGAGTTCGGTATTTAAAATAGTCTCCCGCTTGGAAGATTTTTTAAAGAGGAATCTTACAATTGGTAGCAAGTTACAGCCGAGAAAGATTTACATTATTTCGTTAGCAATTGTCATATTTTATCAAAAACATCGTATCGCTTCCATAAATACCATTAGCTATCTTTATTGCAATCGGATGCTTCCCTTACTTCCTTTAATGCCAAGTGTTCAACTTAGGTTTACGCAGCAATAGCATTGTAATTTAACTTTCATTTTGGGATGTCTCCGCGTTGTATGGTGAGAGTTTATTGGTGCATATCAAAATTCGAGTCAACCAAAGAACTCTAGCTTTTACAATAAATTTAACATTAATGTGTAGTAGTTGCAACCATTTTGGCTATAATTATTGGCCGTTTGACTGCGTTTTTAGCCTTGGATTTTTCTATGATTTAATTAGCTTCAAACAGCACATATTTACTTGGCGCCGGCCTTGTATATTGTCGATGCAAATTTCAGACTAATTTGCACAAGTATTTTTGAACGAAAGAAACATACTAAGCAGCAAATGATGATAATTATTTTTCAGCAAATTGATAATTAATTAAATAATGATAACTGCACGCAACATTCAAGATTCTACATGGATGGTCACTTATGTAATACAAGTAAAATATATTAAAAAATTTATAAATACTTTGTAAGTCCAATACAATGTAAATAAATCTGCACCAATGTCAATTTATCGCTAACAAAGTTTAGACATTCATGGATCCGCAGGCCAGGCAATAAACCCAGATAATACATGAACGTTTAAATAAATTCACAATGAACATTAATTCACCTGAACGTTCGAGCAGTTTCATTAGAGGAGCTATTAGGGTCGCTAGTTTTCCTCGCAGTATCGACACAGCTGGATTTATGGCCAACAAAATTTATCGGGTATCTTGGAGACGAAACGCGACGTGCTCACGACGCTTTATATTCGAATTGCCTGGGATTTGGCTATTTTAGTTGTTTTTATTTATTTATTTATTTAACTCTTCAACAAAAAGAAGAAGGAAACTTAAAAATAATAATAATAATGATTATAATGAAGCGTACAATTTGTTTGGCGACCTCTTGTTGTTGAAGTGATCTCTTCCAGGCAACCACGGTAAAAGGTAACGAGCATACTGCTAAACTATAAGCGGGACGAAAAACTGATTGGAAATCAGTAAGGATGTTGTGTGTAAAATATTGTTGTGTGTAAATAAAAGATGTAAGTTGGTGATGGATAAGTCGTTCAAGGACTTTGGATAGGATAGTTAATATGGAAATGGGAGGGTAATCGGATATAATTTTTGTTGTTGCCTCGAAGATATCAACTAAGTTACATACTTTTTGAAGCACTATTTACAATAGACAAGGTTTATCTTAATCAATATTTAAAGGAATATAATTCAGAGGCGCGGAAGCTACGTCATTTTACTCCCAGTTCGTGCTATTTAATTATAAAAACTTTCTCTACCTTTCTCCCCCAATCCCATCAAAAAGTTGAATGACGAAATTCAATTCTGTTACAGTGACTCGATTAATTTTAACTTGCGACAATTTTTATAAAGGCAATTTTTATAAAGGTAGGTACTTCTTTGTCTAACACGCAATGTAAATAAGGTATCTATTATATATAGGGGATATTTCTAAAACTAAAGTTTCATACAAAACGACCCATACACGTTGATATAGCGTATATTATGACGTTTTTAATATGAGATAGTGGCTTAGCGGATAATCTGCCTATTGTGCAGCAGTAGCTCTATTGAAGCGTTTGCATTGTGGAAGTTTTAATTATGAAAGCATATTCTCAATTTACTATGGGTATTATGTTAGTGTTAGTATTATCTCCCGCTAATATTGTATATCCTCGTATGATATTTGATTTTGATGAAATCATCTTCTTACATATAAAAATCGATTTCTGTTCGTTAGTCTCGCTGAAACTCGAGAATGGCTAGTCTGGTTTTTTATTATCATGGTTTTGGTGCATTTTGAATAGTCCAGGGATTGTTTAAAAGGTAAGAACAATACGGAGGCGGGCGGAGCCGCGGGCGGGAAGCTAGTATATAATATATATTTAATTTTTGGTATGCTACTTGACAAGAGAGCTTTATCCGTAGTCAGAGAGATGAAAAACATTATTATTTATAATTTTTCCTAGTACAAAAGAATTTAAGCATGTAAAAAATACAGCAGGAAATTGTGAAGTTTTACAAAAGAGAGACTCCATTAAAATATAATTATACTTTGTAGATCGCTGCAGTCCTTATCGTAAACCGGGTTTAATATTCATGACCAGCTAGCTTAGAGACAGGTGGGGTTTTTACAAGAGCACTAGATTCTGGAGCGCTTCACTGAACTAAGATGAAACTGCTTATAAATAATGCCTATACGTTAACTTCTGCCATTTGCATAGTGCCTGGGGCTGTGGTATTACTATTGGTGCTTAACTCGTATGTGTAGAGTTGGAGGAGTTAGAAGAGTTGATATTAGGATGAAGTCCCTGTACTCAAATTAATCTGAGTCGTAATAAGGAAGTATTTTGTAGCTGTAGTAGTAGGTATAAGGTCCATTGCAGACCTTACGCCTCTTCAAATGGATTGCTGACTTCAAATGGGAAAGGATTGACGAGAGGAATAAAAGAAAGGACAGGGAAGGGTAGGGAAAAGGATATGTATATCTTTTCATCTATCTTTATTCCTTGATATATTAATTATATTGATTATTCAAGATGAAACTATATTAAGAACCGTTTTCACAACTCCTGTTTTATTTATATGTGTGTTAAAATTAGCAAATAATTTATTAGATAGACAGGTACGTCGAAGTGTGAAATAGGATACAAGCAAGCGGTCAAATCAACCCTATATGTATTATATAAGTATCATGTGTTTTTGTTTTTTAATAGAATATTTCATTCAAGTTTATAAATGAAATGAAACGCTAAAAATGAATAACGTATGAAAATATACACAAAAACTACAACTATATCCAAAATCCATAACCCAAATTCAAAATATACTTTTAAATGTTTTATATCAACACAAAATTCATGCATGTCTACCGTTATTTTTGCTTCAGCAATTTATAAAAGCGTGATCTTCGTGACTTGTACCATATAGAAATATTCTCCTCTCTCGAATATCATAATCCGCGTGCATGAAAGTTCTGTTAATAATATACATTGAAATGTTCATATGGCGATGGGAGAACTATAATATGAAATAGCAAAATATCAATTGGTGTATATAAAATTAAGACGATCATCCTCTTGCCTCTTGCTTTTCAACAAACATTACGGTGGTATTCGTTTTTTTTTTTGCCAAATGCCGTAGATATTGAAAAATCCAACAAAGGTAAATAACAAGAGAAAACAGTCATGGAATCACTATGAGCGTTCCACATTTTAATATACTGTGTAATTCTGAATAAATGAATATTTGCAGTTTTAGTATTTTTGGGCTGAAACTACACTACATCTTGTCTAGACTAACGATAAAAACCCGCCCATCCTTTTCCATCTACTATCTAGGTCAAGCAAGAAAACCCGAAGCTTATCTAGGCACTGCCAGACCCTTTGTGTTTACGAACATTTTATTAATGATTCTTTACAACCCAATAATGTTCCTATAGACGTTGGGATATAATGTTATGAAGTCTGCTAGATGTATAACTGAGAATTATTTTGAAGCATAAATATATCTAAATCCTTTTCAGTATTTTCTTGTGTTTGATTTTACGCGAGTATTATACTTTAACGGCTTAAAGACTTTTTAACGGATTTTAAATGCAATTTATTCATTATATTACTAACCCGACGTTTCGAACACTTTACAGCGAGCGTAGTCACGGGGAGATTGGAGATGTAACATGGATGTATGACCTTCAATACATGTAACATCTCAGTCTCACCGTGATTTAGAAGATAAGCGATTTTGAGCAGGGAGATTACTATGACGTATATAGCAGGAGTTATTACATCACTTGAGAAATTTTGAATGCTATAAAACTATAAATTAAAATTACTTCACTTTCCCACACTGGAATTATTTCCGCATATCTAGGAAATAAATTATGCACCAGCGCGGAAGATTCTAGAAAGACTTTATTACTTCCTTTAACCCCAGAAATCTAACTTATATGCATTATAAATGCTATGCATATAAGTACGAAGTGGGGGTTCTACCCGAAATCGAAGTCAATGTAAATTCTAACATATCTACCATCAATTTAACAAAGAAAGGGGTTTGTATATCTTATTTATCAAGGAGTATATCTTTTTAAAAGTTCGTAAATCTAAGGCCGACTTCGTATTTGCGAGGTCACCGATTCTACCCTTGCCAGAAATTTATTGTGACACTTTAGTGTTTATGCTATATATTCAACTTGTTACTAAATTCATAGAAATTATAATGCTTTTTCTATAGCGATGACACATCACAAATTGGGTAACAGTTTCCATATAATAATTATAAATCTCACTCTCCCCGTATTATGTTTCACGTCGCGCAAAAAATATATAATTAATAAAAAATGTTCATTTAAAAATTGAAACCTGATAAGGCTTTTAATTTAATGACTGCGTGGAGCGCATCATTTTATATTTTTTAAAAGGATTCGTATCGAATATAGCATATCGCTAATGAAGAAAATAATTGAATAACATTAAAAATATGCCCGTATAGGTTCCGTTTGGGGATAAAGGCCTCCTATGAGGGTTCATGTCATAATCCACTAAGCTGGCCAAGTGCGGGTTGGCAGATGTCACATGAAGTCGAACTTTGTAATCTAGGAAAAAATATGGAGGAATTCCTAAGCTAAAGTTACTTTTAAGAAAATAAAAAGAGAAATAAAATCTTGTTTGACACGTCAATGGGTAGACGATCGCCAATCTAATATGCTTGATAGTGTTATGTCATTTACTTTTCATTTGTTTACACAAATGTTGAAAACAAAAGAATTAAGAATGATATTAAAACACAACAGCATAATCAAAGCTATAATTGTTCCTCTCCAAAAGGGGAAGGAAACGAAACGAGCGTGTCAATCGCATTCAATGCATGGCGTATAAAATTATAATTCACAGAGCACCTCAGCGAGTGATTAAGAGTCGGTAAATAACTCCATGAACGGCGAAAAGTTGGCGAAGACAAGCCGCGGCTGATTTATAGCACGAGGTTCTTTACCTTTAATGCTTAGTTATCCCGAGAACATGCTTTGTTGAACGGATTCTAAATTTATGGTCCTGGATTTTAGGATATGTGAAAATGATTGTGGGGTGTGTCGCCGCAGTTTTTAAAGTCATTAACGCGCTAAAAGTTTAAATGAGTCTCCCGTTGAGAATTTGCTTCTTATGAGCATTTACTTTGTCGTTTTAAAATTTTATCGGACCGTTCCTTGAACTTAAAAATATTAATAATACCAGTTTAGGTTTCTCTTGGCAAAATATATACAATATATATAAATTTATACAGATAACAGATTAAGTATAAGACACTACCCTCTCTTCGTGCTATCGTTAGCAATACGCAATTGATAGAGAAATAAACGAACGCTTGAATAGAGTGAATACGACCATACAATTACAATTTTCTCGCTTTTCACGACCGTCGCTTTCATCGAAACAAATTAGCTGAAAATTCACTCCATTGAAGTGACTTTCAACGAGATGAAATTCCTAGCAAGCTCAAATTAAACCCGACCTTCGCTAGATTTGAAACAAGCACTTGTGGAGCAAAAAAATTGCTGAGGGGCCGATACAATCTCTTATTATTTAGGGCTCAAATCTCGAGTGCGGATCCAACAACTTGGCAAAATTTTAAGGACAGCTTTAATTTTATCATTTAAGAAAACAAGTGAGCAAACAATGCTTTAATAAGTAGTGCTGAACTTCAAAGAGGCGTCCGTTGTTGTTTCAAATGTTCCCAGAGCACATATATATCAATACTAATATTATAAAGAGGAAAGATTTGTAAAAGATGTTTGACACAAAAACTCCTCGCTGATTTTAAAAATTATCTCGCTATTACAAAACTAATTTCATTAAGTAACATAGGCTATATATGCACCAAGGGCGAAGTAGGGGCGAACAGTTAGTACGTTATAAATCCCGATACGTTCCCTTTAATTGTAAAACTGCGAACACCAAAAAATAAGACAAAGCATATTGACACGATCAAAATGCGCTAAGCTCAAATTAAAAGCAATTATTCATCAACATTCAAACAATAAACAGCATCCAGATCAAAATTACGCAGTTGTCAATACCATCAACTCCATTTATAGCAGGTTTTATGGCTGATCGACACAATATGAGTCGTCCATGTGATTTACGCTCCTGGGGAAACAGGCGTCGAATACTTATGAGTTTAATGAGTTTACAAATTACGGTGAATGAGTGAGCTCATAGCTGCGTCTTTATTGAGTTTCGTGAGGTATTGTTTGTAATTTGGGTTACCTGTATTTAATAGAGTATGTCTCAACTGTTATATTACGTACATAGGTTGTTCTCACAAAATTTATTTTGAAGAATTAAAATTAACGACAGTAAAACGGGCTTTAATAAATGCACTTTTTAGTAGCTTCATAGTGGTTTTAGTCAAAAGTATATGCAAACTACTCTTTAAATTATATGATAAGTGAAATATATTACTTTTTTTTTTCATTAACGTCTGCCTTTACATATGCAGGGACACGAGTCTGCTATGAGGTTTGAAGCCGCAATCCACCACGCTGGCCAAGCGCGTGTTTGCAGATGTCACATGTCTTCGAACTTTTGCTTCTTCGAGATGCCGATTTCCTCACGATGCTTGATTACCATGACCAGCAGGGGTGATATGAATTATGTGCAAATAAATTCCAATTTCAATTTATATCCTATACACTCGTCTAGTCTCAAACTCCAGACTTTTACACCACTGCTCTGATACATTTTTATACACCGAAATATTTGCCTGGATATATTTATTTCTGAATACCAATATTTTAGGCATTCATAGTTTATATAACGTAACCAACTCGCAGATGCAAAAAACACAAAATTTTCTATTTAAAACTGGGTACGAAGCTATCTTAGGAAGGCAGCACGGGAATCCGATTTAACCTCACGCTCGGCGGGATTCGCAGCTAAACAATGTGCCAATCCGGGAATAGAGCTGAAAATGCGGTTACTATGTGGGTCGAGAATTTTCTGGATTTTTGTATTAATTATATCCGGAACTATAAGTAGCAAAATTGTTGTTGTATGTAGTACTCATGAGCAGTTGCAGCTCGGAGGTTAAGGCAAGGATTTAATCAGATATGGAAATGGGAGAGGATTGAACGAAAATCAAAATGTTTAATGTCTACAAAACAATTAACATAACGCTTACATCACCAAGGCTCTAATAAATGAAGCAAAGAATTGTGATTCATAATGAAACTTACCTGTGAACAAAAATAAATAAAATTAAATATATGAAAAAAAAGATCTGATCTGAGGGGCTTTTAAAATAACATTTTCGAAACCATTGTCTGATTTATTCGCTCTCTCATTCTTACACATTTAAATAAGGAAGCCATGCGACGAACTATAATCTAGAACTAATCTGTGGACTTTGATATCTTAAATTGAAAACGACCATATTGTAGCAGCATAGTCAACACGGTGGATTATGCGTAACCCTAACTAGTATATATAGTAATATTCTAATGATGTTGATTCTTATGGAGTTCGGAAGAAGTTCGAACAGACAAAATTTGTTCAATTTATACTACCATGTCCTAAGTAGTTGCGTCTCCTTTGGGAGATTAAAACCTCGGCACTTAACCAGTAAATCGTCTCCTGGGACTGATAAATAGAAATCAAGGGTCACTATGTTTGCCAACAGAGTTGCTAAATCAAACCCCTCAAAAAATTTGTATGGTTCTTATCAAAACGTTTTATTAAGATAATTCAACAAATATATTAATAGTTGGTTACTTTAGTTATAACCTTGTACAAAACAACGTGGAATCAATTATTCAAACGCTACCTGAATTTATAATTCACAATGCTATGCGGTAATGAAGGTTTTAACAATAAATATAACAAGGTTATAATAAGATTTTATGATTTTACTGTAGCAAATAAGTACGTAATTCTAAGTGTATAGGTAGTAAAGCATTTAATAAAATAATATTTATTTATATACTGAGTCAATTTCCATAATTCTAATGTATAGATATTATTTTGATAACTTTATTTAATGAGTCATCAAAGCTAGAATTATGTAAGCTTTAGTCTAATAAATAGGTAATTTCGCTGAATGAAATTATTTCAAAACTTTACAAAAAACAAATATTTACATAAAGATGAATAACATTTGACAATATATACGCTTTTCTCACAATATTTTTTATGATGCGTATCCGCTAAATAACCGAAAAATAGGTGCAGTGAAACCAATATGCCATAAACAAAAGAACGGGTATTACAGAACCGCCATGGCAATTAAATAACGTAGGTACTGATACAATCAGCACGTGAAATGGCTTGCAAATGACAGCTGGGGGAAACCGCAGAATAAGTGGACTAGATACCGCATTTTAATAAGCACGACACTAAATAAATGTCTTTTTCTTTATTAACACATTTGTATAAGTTTCACCTGTACGTTTGTATATAACCGACTCCTTTAGACGTTAATTGGCCTAAATTTAAACACACCTATTAATTAAATCTTTGTACATTTATCAAGGGTTATTGTCGAAATAATATGGTTCAACTTTATATCCTGATTAGGATCGTCAGAATTAAATAATTCTCTTGTGTGTACTCTGTGTGAGAACAAGTGAGATATTTGAATTGATTGTATAATTAAAGTGTGTTTTTTTAGTATTATATAATGACATTGATTATTTTGTATTAAGCCTATAAGCGTAGTGAATAGTGACGCACTGCAGCCTATTTCATAGTATATAAGTTATAATATAATATAGTTTGTGGTAATAAAACATAAATCCAACCAGATGCGTGTTTAAATTACACCGTTACTATCAGACACGTCAATTAGTGATTGTGTAACTATGTTTTAATTAATCAAAGAATATATCCGTGTATTAAGAAAAGAGATATCCGTTAAGAAAATCGTTCAATGAAACAGATGCATAATGCATCTGCTCCGAACTGACAATGGTGAGAGCCCTGTCCTTTTGTGGCCATTTATTAATGACAGAGAACCACTATTGTTCTATTTCAGGATAAAGCAGATAACTTCTAAATTTTTAAATTCAGTAAATTTACGCGACACGACTTCCTCTTAGACGCAATTTAACACAAGAAAGCACATGCCAAGAAGGTCAAGGAATGTCGCTTCGCAGTAACTCTAAGTGATAATAAGGCAAGCTTGCTTTATCTAGTTAACTAAATCTTTGTACAACCGGTCAATATAACTTTTACCCACTCGTTACGCAGGTCTACATGATGTTCTGGAATAAACATGTTTTACCTTGCCTTGCCTTTAGGTAGAAAAATAATTTGTATATTGGTTAGTTGACCAATATGTTTTTTGGAAACTCTTCTTTCTATACTTCTTAACTCATAGAACCTGTTTTTGTTCAAGTTCTTGAGAATAATTTACAAATATGGAAAATAACTGGAAAAATTATGTGGGAAGTACTCTTACTTATTTGAGCAGCATAAATAGCGGAAGCTCAATACAACATTCTTTATGACGCAAATTTATGACAATTTTAATTCGTATTTTATTTGTTGTAACAAAACATATATTACAAGACATTAGCTTATATTACGTAAAGTATCAACACAGGGTTCTGACAACAAACGACACAGTCGTTTTAACTTAATATATATCTAACTAAATCAACAAACACTTAAATGATAAACAGATGAAATATTTTAATAAAACAAACTCTTAATTGTCGTTATAATACCATTTTTTTCATCCAAAGCTTATTTTATCTGAATCAAAATGCAACGCCAATGTTAGGGCTTATACAACTGTACGATTACAACCGGAGATTGCGCTAGACCCTGTGACCTGTCCGCAAACGAATAGCGCTGCTCACCATTCACCACATTCGACGTTTGCCTTTGACCTGATGAGATTCTGGCGCGTGTGTTTTGAATAACAAACTAGCAACCCAATAATCGAATATACAACACATTGTGTCATTCGGCTTGCCCCGGCTCCGTTCTAGCAGAAATCAGTCGTAACATTTCGAGAATTTTAACAAACAAATGCACTAAAAACCATGCTATGAAGATTCAAAAGTGCTTCTAGAAGATTGAATAAATCATTGAGTTTGAACAAACTTAAAATCTATTGAGCCGATTCTTAGTTATTTATTATATTCAAAGATCTGTAAACAGCCTACTTCTATAAGAACGATTTAAAACTTTTTGGATGCAGTGATATTTTCCAATTAAAATACATATTAAAAAGGAATATAACATATACGGCTTTCTTCCATATTCCGTCACATGCCACTATTTACGATTTACGCTATTTGATATAATTAAATAGAACAATATAATAACAAACATACTTTTACATCAAGCGCCGTTTCATCATGTCTATCCCAATACGATAAAGCTTGCTAACGTGGGACTTACCTCAATACATGACAAGTGCAGGATGCAACTTTACTATTGCCACAGTTAACCAGTAAATGCATAATTACTCCGATATCCGGAGAGGTGCTCGGTGGTTAACTTCTCCACAAAGTTGTGGCGCCTACAGCTTAAATGGAAGCAACGTGTTCTCCCAAATTGGGCGAGTTTAAAGTCTTATATAAATATATCAACGGTATGATTTATTACTACTTTCAGTGTCAGTGACAAATTGTGTATTAGTAATATCGTTATTCTATTTTTAAATCGTATTTCGAACAAACGTCAAGCTACAAAAGTAATGGATATATAAATAATAGTATTTATTTATCGTTTTATTTCATTTATGAACTCAATTACCTTCAATTTTCTTTACATACGTATAAGTTTGTAAAGAATATTTAAGGAAAATCTAAATTGTAAAAATTTATAGTGTATTATAATGTATAGTGTGTATATTAAGCAAATAATACATTTAGAAATTAAAGACTTTTAAGCGGATTTTAAACGCGATTTATTCATTATATTATTAACCCAACGTTTCGAACACTATACACTCGCTTAAAATCAAACACAAGAAAATACTAAAATAATAGATATTTAGAAATACACAAATGTAAACGGGTTTAATTTGACTAGATTTATGTAATATAATTCGTAGTGTTAATGTTAAAAACTAAAACAGGAGCGAGTTCTTTTGTTGTGAGAATGAACTCTGAATGTAATCTTGTAATTATGGAAATACCAACATTTGTATAATATCGGCACTGTTTAATTACAACTTCTTACTTAATTAATAGAATCATTTTTTTATTAATTTGTGTTTTAATATACCTAATAATGATATAAAACGGTATTGCGTTTTAGCGCTGTAATTTATTTGAATTGTAACCTAAGCATTTTTTGTTTCGTAATATGCGACTGCATTTCAGACATTAAAGATAAAATTTCTTCACGTCATAATTAAAATTAGAGAGAATCGCCTGGAAGAGATCGCTTACAAACAATATAGTCGCCTTTTATAACTTGTGGGTATTTTGCATACTTTTACTTTCATTGGTGTGATACAATAAATAGTTAAATAATATAAATAATTAAAAGTACAGGTACCTTCATGAACACATTAATACCCAAAAAAACAAACAATAAAAGACATACAAATATCATCTTAACAAACTTCATTTCCATCTAATTTGAAACTTGTCGATTGATTTACAGAGAGAGAGAGAAAGAGAGTCAATATTGGGTAAAAACAAAAGTAACGAAAATTAGATTCGAAGGCTCTCTGTTGATGGCTTTGATAGAATGAACTCCAATTGTCTCGCAGATCCTAGTAGGAAATTATATTGTACTAGCTACGCCTCACGGTTTCACCCGCGTAAGTCCGTATCCCGTAGGAATATAGGGATAAAAATTACCTATATGTTATTCCAGTTGTCCAGCTGTCTACGTACCAAATTTCATTGCAATCGGTTTAGTAGTATTTGCGTGAAAGAGCAACATACACACACACATTACAAACTTTCGCATTTATAACATTAGTAGGATTAGTAGGATACGCTTGTTCTAAAACATTGTCTGAATTTGGTTGAAATCTTTCATCTCTCCCATTATGATGCCATCTATACTAATCGTATAAAGAGAGAACATTTGTATTTTCGAGTTTATGGCAATGTTTACAAAAATGATTCACCGAGTGGCATTCGCTATGTAACAACGGGTAAGGACGGGGCGAACAGCGAGTTCTCTATAAACAGATTGACGCCATTTTGATAATCGCTACAATAAAACTTATAAGTAAGACATGGCCATCGAGTTTTAGGTATATCTCTAGTTTGTAAATGTTGGGGTGTTTATTAATACGAGAAATTTTCTACTAATATGTCTTTCATAACAAAGACTTCATAATCAATTATATCAAAGATTAAAAGTTTTCTTATTAGTAATTAATATTAATATTAATTAAACTTATATCTATAGTATACACCACCTACCTAAACGCTTTCTATGTATTATTTCGCTGTTTTGGTTACCTGGAAGAGATGGCTCTGCCATAAGATTTCCTATTATGCAACTTGTATTTTTAGTCTGTGCTTTTGAAATATTTCCTATTGGTGTGTAAAATAAAGTTTTATTCATTCATTCATTCATTCATTCATATAAAACATTTATATATCCTACAAATTAACATTTTTGCAGGGTTTTAAAAAGCAATCGCGACGTTATATTTTAAGACTCGAGGCTCAAGTCTAATTCAATTTAGTAAATCTCTGGAACAACAAACGTAGGTAATTTAATTACAATTTTCTTAAAGCTCTGGAATGTAATTAATTTTTAATTATCGTTGAACTAGATTACATTATATTTATTTTCAGCGGAGGTTTTTTTTTTCAGGTTACAAACTCGGACATCAATAAAAAATTCGGGAGTTCGAAACAGGACGAGCGTGCAAAAAATAAATTGATTTTTCATTTCATCTGCACATTATTCCCGTAACTACTGCTCGAAACGGTAAAGAAAAACATCGCGAGAAAACTGGCATGTCCGGACATTGTTGGACAAAAGTTTGGACGACATGTGACATCTGCCAACCCATAGGAGGCCTACGTCCGAACACAATCACCAGCTATCTACTGACGTTGAATATTTAAAGTGTTTATTATTGTGCATACTTTTCCTACTAAGTAATTAATAACAGCAAAATAGCAATCTCCAGTCTAGAATTCTCCAGCTAAATTAAAAACACCAGAGAAAATCGAGTATTCCTACCGCCCGACCTATGCTTTCAGCATTCGCTTTAGAATAGAAATATTTCAATAAACCCCAACCTTTCCTCGAGTGCATTAGCAACCCTCCCTCATTTACCGACACCTTCAGTCTATCAAAAGATTGCTGTCATAAGTGAATTTGGACGTTCCCGCTTCAACCATTTCTTCGAAATGCACTACGCAGTTCCGCTGTAAGTCAGAGAAATTGTGGAATAACTCGAGCAAATAGGTTGCCGACGTAATAACATTTTTGCTTTGCATCAAATGCTACGTGCCATACATGATTACGGATTTAAAAGCAACAATTCTCACTTCATCACCGAATCATAAAATTTACAAGCGATGTTAACCATAAATAGTAACGAATAATCCCTCGTTATTCCATTCTCCAACTTCAAATATTGCTACAAACAAATCGATGTACTTATGTGGATATTTCAACACTTTATTGTTAATTAAGTGCAAAGTACCTATTTGGAAGAACTCACAATTTATGGAGCATTATTCTTCTATATTCAGTAGTTACGGATGACGAACTGAAAATTTTACAATACTAAGTATTGTGTCTCCCTCATTTGATAGGTGTCCTATATCCTAATTTATAGATATACATTTAAAACACATTTCAAATACAGGTTTGGGTGAGCATTAAGGTTTTGGTATACTTGATACGGATGATTAAATGTACTTTAAAAGCGTGGAAAGGCCTTCGCATATACATTATGCCGAAATGCCTGCAGGTACACAACAAAGGTTTGTTAATAAAGTGTTAAAATTTTCTCCTGCGTAATTGGATCAACGAAAAAGCTTTTCCAGCGAAAAAAATGTGGAAAACATGTCAGCTGGGGTTTGTCTCAGGAACAATTTAATTATTTTCATCTTTCATATAGAATGTATTCTACTTATTATCATATTTTATTGCGACACCGTATCAGGGGGTTAGCCGTGACGTCTCAAAGCAGTATTAATGCCAGCGTGAGAAAGGGACGGCTAGTGGAGCTGTAATATAAATCTGTTTGTATTATACATCACGATAACCCTGCAGATTTCTAATTTGGCGATATGAAAATATGTATCATAATATATGGCAATACAGGATGTATTGCCATATATGATATATAAAATGGATAAATAATCAAAATAAGGTTCACACATTATAGCTATTATTGAGCATCATTTTAGCAAAATATAACATTATCTTAATGGTATTGCATTGAGCATACGCGTTATAAACTAGTAGATAATTCTTTTTGACCATTATAGTTTTAATCGTAATAATCATTAGTCTTAGCTATCTTCAGTACTCAATATACATTTTAATATAAAAAGACGTAAGCGAAGAGCGAACCGACGATCGTGTTAGGGGTTGTATATAATTTGTTGTGGGAGTCGAGCACGCTTCGGCATGAATTGGGCCAGCTCGCACCGGGGAAGTACCACACTCCCACAGAAAACCGGCGTGAAATAGTGGCATGCCACTGTGTTTCGTACGGTGAGTGGGGGAGCCGGAGGCCCGTTTCCTTTTCCTCACCCGTCCTAGTCCATTCCTTCTTTCCAGTCGTTAATCCTTTCCTTTTCCCTTACCCCATAAAAGCGGGCAGCGCATTCGCAGAGGTAGTACCATTGCGAATGTTTATGGGTGGTGGTGATTGCTTACCATCAGGCGAACCACCAGCTCAGCTGCCCGCTATGACATAAAAAAAAAAAAAAATAAATAAATCGCTAAAATTGACTTAAGGGCGTCTCGCACTCAAATAAGTTTGGACCAAACGAAAAGGTCAGTTTATAATTAATATTTAGGTTTTTAAAACATTTTAAACTTTGTAAGTAGTTTAACTAGTTGTAAGTATAAGGCATCAGTTATAACTAGTTCTAACTAGGGTAAACACGTATTAACCGTTACATATATATAGGTATAAAAAGTATATATATATATATATATATAATGAAGGTGAAAAAAAATTCATCAATTTCTGCCTCTTAACCCTCAATAGATTTAATATCTAATAAAAATGAATGGCGAAAATGATTATTACAATTTTGCCAAAATGGCACTTAGACAAATTGCTCTCGAAAGATCTTTAAAATTGCTATGAAGCTGTAATGAAGGTCGCAGACCCTTTTAATAGCGAGCTACAAGAACTGACGGAGTGGGGCGTCCAACGAAAATGCTCTAATTACGTAACAATGGCGAAAAGATAAGTTATTTTATAATGCGTCAATATTTGACTGAAGTTGCGTACAAAACATGTTCAACGGAACTCGTAGCAACCTCAGGCTTTCAGTCATTAGGAGTTAAACTAGACTAACTAGATAACCCTAACAAAAAATCTTATGTTTGCTAACATGATCACGTTACACTGTATGTGACTACGGATAATATAATACTCATGGGTCCATTTATCGACTAGTTTACTTAAGATTTTTTATTTTCTTAATGTTTCAATTTACCTAAAAAAAATTCCCATTTACAATTTGAAATGTGGATTAGTTTTTATGTAAATCAATAAAAATCAGTCCGACGGAAACTTGCCCGTGAATCAGTGGTTTCGAAACAAATTACCAAGTAAGCTAACAATTAATTACTCTGACCAAAGATAATACTAACTCTGAAGAACGTAGAGTTTTCCTTAAGAAATTTCGGCATGTAATATTTACAGATAGAAGACGCCGCGGGAAGAAAACTAAAATCTTATATATTATATAAGAGGATTACAAAGAAATAAACAATTGATTAAAAACTCCAACTTAACACACTTCTAAATAAATGTCAGCATCCATTTTCATTGCATAAACAACATGTTTTGCATAGTTTACCCCAACGTACATAGAAGAAAACTGTAAACGAAGTATTACATCAAAGAAATGCTACATCTATTTTCAACGGTAGTCGAGCGTCCATCGCTTAATCATTCAAGAGAAATAGGTTCTTTCGACGCCCACCTAATTGTCGGCCAAATATTGTATCCAGTGAACCTAAATTTGTTATTGCTCGGAAATGAGATTTCCTTTATTCACCAGTCAGCGTCTATATTGAATCTAATCGATATTATCTCTTCAGTGATTGCTTTCTTAGACAAGTTTTATCCACATCTGAATATTATGTCTGTTTTTGATGAGTGTAAACGTAGGTACGACTAATAATTAATGTACTAACCTACTATTATTATCTTGAAGAATTCAATATCTTTTATTAATTTATTATTCTTTTAAATAACTTATTAGCATCCCATTTAATTATCATTCCAGAATTATTTTTATACATGAATTCTATAGCTTCTTTATCTACTTTATTAATAAATGAAATAAAATTATGTGATCGTATTTCTTTCATAAAAACACGGTGTCACTTATTCAATTATGATAAACACTTGGTGGCTGACCTTTGCTCGGATTTGCTCTGTGCGGTTCATATATTTTCCCACCTGAAACCGACCTCACGCCATTTGTAACCCTCAAAGGCACATTTTAAAAATATAAGTTTATTTTTAGATTATTTGTATGTATGAATATGACCGTTGTAATTAGAGTGGTGGAAAGTACTAATATCATAGCTTTAACGAAATAAAAATAAAATTTTTATGATTAAAATAAACTAACCTAACCTATAATAAGGATGTATGAAACTTCAAAAATGGTCGACTATTAAAAATAATCAAGTCAATATAAACATATTCCCAAATGAAACAACCTAAATCGGGAGCTCTGAAAGAAAATTTCCGTTCAATGAAGGGTCTTAAATGTCCACTTGGATATGATTTGCAGCAAATGAAGCATGTTTTTTCGCCCATTAGCTGTGTAAGTCGGCGAAATTATTTCACAATCTAAATGTATATATTATACAAGTAATTTTGGTACTTACATCAACCGTATTGTATGTCAGATTTTTCCAAGCCCCTTCGAAAACCTGAAATAAAATAAGATTCATTAGTATGATGATGTTAAAATAAAATGCTTAGTATTCAGGTATTCAATGGCGTGTATTTATTATGTTTTGTTTCGTTTGTTAATTAGTAAATATGAATCAAAAGCTTATTTTGTGACTTATTGTACTATACTTATTTGAAGATCCATTGCCATTAAAGGTAAAGTGAGGAAATTTTTTACTAGTCACAAAACTTACACCACATATTTACATTAACATATTAATATATCATTATATTAATTACTAACGGTCCGCCCGGCTTCGCCCGTGGTACATATATAGCCTATAGCCTTCCTCGATAAATGGGCTATCTAACACTGAATTAATTGTTCAAATCGGACCAGTAGTTCCTGAGATTAGTGTGTTCAAACAAACAAACTCTTCAGCTTTATAATATTAGTATAGATAAAAAAATTAAAAAGTTTGCACTATGACTACATTACTAATTACATAACTCACACTACAACACTACTCGTTACTTAAATAAACATGTTAAACCGCTGAAAGCTGATAAAATTATATAACACGAGAAGAAAATTCCCAGTAACGGATGACATCACATTGCTTGTACGTATACAACAATGTCAACCGGTCAAGGATGCTGAAGCATTCTTGTTGCGCTATTTCCACCTACACGTATCGTAATGATATACGGTTTAAGATAAATCTACAGTATGTAAGGACCAATTATGCTATTCTACTAATATTATAAATGCGAAGGTATCACTGTCTGTCTGTCTCTTCTTCACACATAAACCAAAGAACCGATTTGGATGAAATTTGGTACAGTTTAATACAGATGAGACTCGAAAAAGGATATATGTAGGTTAGTTTTTATTCCGGAATAACCACGGGAACGGCAACTACGCGAGAAAAACCTCTTACTGTATATTATTTATTTTTATAGATAACTGAAAATGCATAAAACTAATAAATTAAACAACTTTTCAATCGTATCTCATAAAATATGTGTTGGGCAGAAAATTAAAACGCAGTTACATATTAATTCACATCGTATAATGTTTCACAATCGACAGCCATATTGAGAAGGACAGAAAAAATAAAGCGCGAGCTATACGTTTACAACCACAGATAACAAATAATATATTTAATCTGTTGGTGACGCGCGATCTTCATTTCACACACGAACAATATGCTTATTATTGTATTCTTTTTTCATTTTTTTTTCATTACATATATGAGCAAAGACACGACCAAAGTGAAACGGTCAACAACGTAGCATTCAGGCTACGCCACATCTACGACAGTTCTTTTATTAAAGCCCATTTTGAATATACTGCACATTAAAATTTTACAACGCAGGTGAAATATTAAAACTGTAATAAACCGTTTGTACCGTACCTCTTGACGTTTGTTTATCGTCGCAATAAACCCTTTGGGGGTGGAGGAAAATCACCGGCGCATTTTATTTTTCTTTTTAGAGCATCACTTGCTTTTGTTTTCGGTCATGGTTCACTTTTTAAAATACCATTGATTTTATAAGCGTGCCGTCGCCTTTGACCTAATTTTCTGTACTAAAGATGTACTAAAGATTTAGGTATATTGTTTAAATATAAAATTTCATTACTGCATCAATAACATTTACGCATCTATAATGTTGCTGTAATTAAATATGTTTTATGAAATCATTCTCGTTGTATATTATAAAAATCCCATGAACTAGACCATATTTAAAAGGGGACCATAGGGGAGGAACCAAGTTTCAAACAAACAATTTTGGCTGTCTGAAGTTAAATTGCTTTAAACAAACTAAGCTTGTCTCATCTAAAGTTTTTACTCCAGTTAATAACTTTTTGTAGCTATAACCGAAATTGCCTAAAGACACAAACAGTAATTACGAAGACGAGACACGCTAGTGGACTACAAAAATGTAAAAAATAGGCCTCTATCTAGGTCGCTATAATCTTTTCACTTGACCTATTTGAGATGGACTGCCGTTTTATCACTTGAAATCACTTGCATAATGCTTTGGAACAGATTTAAAACTCGGCAGTTGATGAAAAAACTTAAAACCGTTATTATTAGATATTAAACATATATTCTTTATTGTACCTAACAAAAAGTAAACATAAATATCAATTAAGAATTGGCTGAAAACTGTAACACTAAAAAAACAAACAAATCTACTTCCTTCACCTACCTCTTATTTTACTTAATATCAATAAAACACGTACCAAGCTCAGAAGGGTAATAAAGGGACACGTTGAAATAAATGTATAATTAAAGCAAGGAGCATAAAGGAATCAAGAACCGCATCTAATAAAGATCTCAATAATGGATAATCCGTTACACTGAGAGTAGAACTTCGGATATTAATCCATGGAGCGGCATTATACGTTGCGATGGACAAAGCGAGTACAAGCCATAAGCGTTGTAAGCCTCTCCATGCCTCTCATAAAACTGCAGCTGGTAATGTGGGCTTAAGTCTTGATTATGAAGCCTTTCAGCGGCTTATCGCTGCGGAATGGAGTTCGCCGTAATTGTAGCTGTGCTTTAGGATCATTTAACACCATTTTTTTGGAGTTCGAGTTGGAGTTTCAGTACTTGTTGCTTTGATTTAATTTATGTATTTAAAGAGAGTTGAATTACGCTAGCTACTTAGTGTAACACTTATAGTTCTATAAGGTGCTTTCGTAATCATGTTTTACCTAGACAGAGGAAATAGTTTCAGCGATTTACACCCCACAAAAAGTAAAAATTTTAAAATTGAAAGTGAACGGCCTGGGCCTTTTTTTTTTTGTAATGTTGCCTTAAATTACCTGAATGCTCACATAATTACACTCACTTGCGGTATACTTTTTCTAGCTTATATTAGGGTTATTTTGTACTCTTTTAGTCGTTTTACTTTCTTAAACCCCTGCTAAAACTAAAGAATAACCACGGCCGTGGTAATGGTTATTTTTTTTTTATATAAGAAAGAAAAAATACTCTTAATTTTCTGTCACAAAGAAGATTATTAGTGTAGGCGATAAAATTATTAAGAAAAAAATTATTGTACTCACGACATTTCTGTAAGTATATATGCATGGAATACCGAATCTTTAATTATGGTTTAATCCGTTTAGAGCGTTACTTGAAATATTCTACCTACACAAACGAGTGCCCATACATAGAAAACTTGTCCCAACAGATAAATGCCTCCTTACCTAGATCCACGTTCCAACATGAATGGTTCGCCAATTCACATTTATACGTTTTAAATTCCAGTATTATTTCGTTCCGTGAATGGGTATGCTTAATCCTAAATAGTTTACCTTCTACCTTATATTTGTTGGTAACAATGCAGGTCACAAAACATTCTTGCTTTCGTCTGCGACATTGCTATAAATACCTTCAAGAGATACACGCGATATTTTCAAAGCTTTTTGTGTATTGCATTTCGTTTGTACTAAACCTTCACCTTTTCATAGAACACTTGAGAAAAAGTTAATGTAAGGTAGATTATGCCTGCAGAATCGCCTCTTAAGTCTCGACATAATATTACCATATAAAATATTTTCGCCCCATTTTAAAAAATATGTGGAGTGGAGAGAATGATTGTCAAATTTACTATTTTTTTTTTATTTGTTGGCTTTGTCACCTCATAACTTTCCACTGCGCGAACTGATTTTTATGACTTTTTTAATTTACTTGAAAGCTGGTGGTCTGGGCCTTCCGTGTTTAAATTTTGTATCGTTTGACAATTTGAAGTTTTGTTAAAAAATAATATTTATTTGTACACATTCACTTCTAGCGAAATGTTGCACAGTACTGATAGGTACATAAGTTGTGTTCTATTTTAAAGCCTAGCAGGGGCAGAATATCGTCGTAAAATGAGTTAACCAAGTCAGTAACTCAATCCCGACGCACCGCTTGATACCAGCTATGATCGGATTAGCTACCGGCCCCGATCTGCTAATACCCAGAATTATGAATATTCTCTTTATGAGGTCTTTATTAGGAAATAATTGGACAATTTTGTCACTAACTAATCAATATTCATAGACCAGCGAACATTTGAAGATTATCCTTCGTTTAATCTTCCAATAGAACTTAATGGAACCCTTTTAAATCTGTGAGGGCTAGCCAAATTCGATCAAAATATTTAAGTATAATTTGATTAATAGAAAATCCAGGCCGCAGGTTGTTTAAAAAAAGGTATCAGGGGGATACCTTTTTTAAACAATAAATTACATCAATGTAAATTAAATTATTCTCCTTCCAGACAATAATTGCGTGGTTCTAATTCTTATCTTAACTTTAGATGTACTGGTAACATACAATTCGCTAAACTACAAGTGTTCTAATTAAACCCTGAATGCACTAGATCTAAAGCTAAATAAACATGTTAATACAATTTAGGCGTGAACTGAATCTGCAGCAAGACGAAGTTTCAGGTGCGAAGTAGGGAAGGCAGCGCCGTGATCTCTGGAGCATACAAGTCTTAGTCAGTTGGCTAGAGCAACTTAGTCGTGCTGTGTAATAAAACTTTGACACGGTACAGATAATCTTGTCAATTTATTTCACCTGTTTGGGTTTATAGGATGTATAGCCAATTTCAGAACTTCTGGACATGTTTTGTTTAACTCATCTGTCAGTTAGACATCAAATTAAAATACATGTAAAATTGTTCAATAGGATACAGGTGATTATGATCAACAGGATGTCGTTTGGTTTGGATGTGTATATATTATTACACATAGAGTTCTGTGAGACAACTGCTTCATGAACTTTTGATGTGAAACATCTGTAGCCGCACGTAATACAGATATCTGGCGTGGCGACGCATGCCGTGGAGACGCGTCGCCACGCTAAATGATAGTGTATAATATATACAGTCTATATGCAGTAGTGTGTACGGTGTAATATTTTATTTTATCATTATGACATATTTAATTCCTATCACAGTCTATTCTTTGCATATTAATTTTATAAAATAATGTCTATGTTTCACATCTGCCAGGCGTCCCATCTCCATCCCAACATTCAGATCAGTCTAATATCTATAATTTCCGGTTTTATCAGAACTTCTTCATTTATTCAGTCCTCTAAGAATAATGCTCTACAATTTTTCACATACCTGTAGACAATATCCAAAACTTTAAATATATACAACTGAATTGGTTATCATACTAAAATTAACTAACTGAAATGCCTTCATCTATACAAAAGTTTACTGTGCAGCGATAAAAGGTTTAAGAGCTTTAAACTCAAACACTATAATGTAAACATTTTATACCAAAACAGACAAAGTTAGTTTCCATACCATAGCGTAATATATGGTTATGGAAAACACAGCGAACTACTGAATAGCAACTTCCAACTTTCCCCCAGACAAAACTTTACTTATGCTAATATTCATTCACTTTGTAGATGGAAAGAAACGAGGCAAAAAAATGTCCCAAAATATATAATACGTACAGACTTCCAAATTTGCCAAGAAAACAATTTTCCCGACGTATTGACCAATATTTAGTCCTCCCATATTGACTCAATATGAAAAGTCGTAGTCGTGCGAACTTCAGTAAACTGCGCTCTCTAAAACAATATGTTTTCTAATTGGATTCCAACAGAGTGGAACTTATACGTTTGGTACGTTAGTTTCGAGTAAATTAGTCCATTAATCTGGTATTGCATGCTGGTTCTACTTGGACCTTTAGTGCTCGATTATTAAAATGTGCTTAATTTGAGTCAATTTGCTTTATTGCTTTGTAATTTCGTACAAATATTGCCTATTAACCCATTGTCAAATCAAATTCAAATAGAAGATTGAGCTTATGCACTTGGATAATTTGCGTAGTCATTTCATATATGTGATCGATCTCTTTACTTCTTTAGATTCTCTTCTATTCCAATTTCTTTAAATAGGTTTTCTTTTAAAATGGAATTTATTACAAATTGATATTCCCTGACTTCACAGAGACTTATTACATTAATTATAAAACCCAATAATACTGGAGGAAAGTTTACCCCAATCAGGTCCGCTAGCTAGGATATTGGTTTCTTGCTCTGAGTAAATATTGTTCAACATAAAGTATTGCACTAACCACGTGGCTTATCGTCTCGAGTCTAGACGGCACGTGATTCAAATATTATATTGTGTGGGGAATTGAAAACTAATCGATTTCTTAAAGAAAAGAGCGGTCGAATGAACGAAGAAATTAATGAATAAGTTGGGGAAAACATTGCGATTCATATTACTTGAAAAAATTACGCTGCTTTTTTATTAAATTGGTGTAAATGGTATGTAAATGGAAAATATAACCTTTGGAAGGAGTTCCTACTGAAACTTTTATGGGATTGGTAACCACCTGTAATTTGCCAAGAGGATACTTATTTAACTTCTTACACATAAATGCTTATTATAACAACGGTCATTACAGAGAATGTATCGAATTTCGTGTATACAGCACATAACATAACTCAGATGATTGATTTACTTGTAAGGGCCCTAATAGACAATTTCTTACAACTTTGCTCATCAAAAGAACAAAGTAAATACTAGCTGTAATAAACCGAACCGTATTTTTTAATTAATCATCAACTTTGGCGATGTACGTCGTGCTTTACTTGAAATTTATTGGAGCCAGGAATTTTATAATTAAAAGAAATTAAGTGAACGCCTGCACGTCCAACTTTAACTTGTATTTACCCCTTTTAAAACCGATGACTACGTAATAACTTGGCTCGTACATTTTCTACTAAAACTCTGTATAAGTAGGTTAACGTTAAATTATAGCGCTTTTATGTATCGTTTATATGGAAAAGAAATTTCAGGTATTAACGTTAAAACTACAGCGTATATGTTTTTGCAATACTGGAGTTTGTCGGGTCAGGTCAGTGTAAGGATGCATGCATACTTCATTCAATTAGTCATGGGTTACGTTCGTTCATTAATCTTTTACAATATTGAACTTCATCATATATGGTCCTGCTAAAGTTGATATAAAATAATGATGCAATTCGGGTGAGCGATATTACATACATCAATCGACTTGACCCTGTACCGAATAAACGAGTAAACGGAGCGTAAGTAGCTTTCTCCAAACCAGTCCTTCGCAACTATGCAAATTATACGTTATTGTATTGAAAACGTAAAGCGGATTGAAGTTTGAAAATACGAAAAACGACATCGTTGAAAAAAAAACTGACTATTTCTTAGAAAGCTGATATCCTACTAATCCTACGAATATCATAAATGCCAAAGTTTGTAAGGATGTGTATGCGTCTGTTGCTCTATCACGCAAAATCTACAGAACCAATTGCAATGAAATTTGGTACATAGATAGCTGGACAACTGGAATAACATATAGGCAACTTTTTATCCCGATTTTCCTACGGGATACGGACTTACGCGGGTGAAACCGCGGGGCGCAGCTAGTATTTCATAAGACTTCGTTTTGGCAATGTTAAAATTATCAAAATTTCATTTTTGCCAGGTTATTATAGTTTCTCTAGCAGCTATAGTGATATGTATTGAATTTGATATTTTGGCCTGCGGCATTTGTGGCTACGTGGTCTTGAATACCAAGATATACCTTGAAAACCTGCGGCCCCGTGACCTTAGCAACATATGTGTTACAATATCATGTCCGAAAGCAATATCGAAAGTTATCAATAATAATTAAATGAAAAAAAAAAAATTACTATCGATTGACATAGTTAAGCTTAGCTAAAGAAGCAAAACGTATCCGGAGGTGGTATATTTTTGTAAAAAGATATAATATTGATTATACAGACAAAAGACAACTGTACTTTTTTATTATTTAAATGGGTACGCGTACGAAAATCACCGCGATATAACTTAAATAGTTTTCGATAAATGGATTGTACCGTAAAAATTTCTGTCGCGTCAATCATCCATAATCGATTCACACAACACTCAACGAATATAGTTCCATAATCGAATACTCCAGAACCGATCGCAAACGGATATTCGTTCCGTGAGCATTATATTACCCCTTGGTGTTATATTTCAAAATGAAAAATATTTTGTAGTACTCCGCCAAATACCCGTGTTATAAAGCGGAATTATTGAATACGCTTTAACGACTATTATATCAAAATTAACGATAGCACAAAAAGCTATCACTTATTATTTTTTCCACCAATACATTTCAGGAATTCGTAATAATTATATCAAATACCTACCTCTATCACTATCCAATACTAACTATTGCGCTAGTTATTATTGTATTCGTAAACTTAAGTAATAAAATTATAAAAAAAAAGAATTCTAACACTCAGTTTTTTCTCAAAATTCAGTGATTACTTATAATTATTGTTTAATAATTTTATTAACAAGAGTAGAAAACCTGTACCTGTAGTACCTAGACTTCATTCTAAATTCTAAAAATACGTTCGCTGCCAACATTGGACGTCCCAAAAGGTAGCAACGACGACGACTTTCGCATGAAAAGCGCTATTTTTACACACAAGTACCTACATTTTATCACAATTTAAACCAAAATCAAGAAACCAAACAATCATCTCGTAACGTACCACCCGTGCCATTTCGCGAAAGTGGAGCTAAACTTATACGGAGCATTTGAATGGGATAACCCGAATACGTTGGTCTTAGTTGGTCTAAGCTTATGGAGGGAAACAAGTTTTTGCACTTACGGAAGAATGATCAATAGTTTCTGAGATTGCCCAAACGAATACTTCCAGGAATGTTTTATGCTTTGCTTAGTGATTGCATTACTGTATTTTAGTTAACCATTTTAACATTATGTAATATTACTGTAACTACGTTCCGATAAAAAACATTAGATGCTTGCTTGCTGTCAACTTATTCAAATAATGTTTGAAACTTATTCATAGTTGTCTTCTATCAGTTCCTCTTGTATTTTTGGACGATACCAAATTTACATTATTACCGATACTACATTGATATGTTGTTGTATGTATGATTCCCAGAGATTCAATAGCATTCAGATCCACTGCACAAGACAAAATTCTTGTTGTCTGAACCCGGAAAGTTTACGTACGTGCATACGCATTGCTGAAAACTAGATCCAAAAGTTGGGAGTGTACGGCGCTGCCTGAATAAGTAACGCTAGAATTTTCTCGTTACGTAGTTTAAAGATTTTTAGTACTTTTAAGAAACGAGAAGTTGGCCTTTAGCGTTTCTTTGGGCAACCATATAGAATAATAGAAGGTACCTATGATTGAGGAACGAGTACCTAATTAATATATATAATATATATATAATTCTAACAGTAAAGTCATTTTCACAATTTTGAAAATAATAGAGCACAAAAATTATGTTTTGAATTTCATAAGATAAAAAGAATATATCTAGACGCAGCTACCCCGCGGTTCATATCGGGATAAAAAGTTGCCTATATGTTATTCCTGTTGTCCAGCTATCTATGTACCAAATTTCATTGTAATCGGTTCAGTAGTTTTTGCGTGAAGGAGCAACAAACACAGACATTCTTACAAACTTTCGCATTTATATTAGTAGGATTAGAAGGATTATAATTGAAATTTCGAACTATTTTCTGAACAAAACGGTGCATAAAGCATATTTATAAAGTAATGTCATCAATAAAACAAGTCGTTAATATTATATATCCTAAGTAAAGGAATAGCAACAAGTTATCGGATGCATTACTTATGCAATGTTATTCTGCGAATGCATGATAAGCTGCCTTAATAGACAGAGATTTTCTGGTCGGTCTTGGTTTCTCTCGAATAATTCTACGCAGTATATTAAGTCTCTATTCTACGCCAATATATAGAGTAATTTCTTTGTTACCTGTCAAAGCTCTAGAACCAGAATAATGTAATGAACTCTACAGCTGCGCACACAGGTGATAAAGATTCAATGTCAAAAAACATACTTCCACATAAATCACACTTCGAATCGGAGAAATATTTCCTCGTAACTTCGTATGAATTGAACATTCCATGTAGTACTTTATGAAATCGCATCATAATACTTTTAGACATTGATTCCTCCACGCCGCTCCATTTCTGAAGAAAGCGAAGAATATTATACTATTTTTGTAGTTAACTACTTATCCAAATCAATTTCCTGTAGAAGCCATAAGCTTAAGGATAATACTGTCAATATAAACAATGTTCATTATAGCAGTGGAGTATCGAATGACACCCCAGAAACCAATACGAAGTGCACTCCGCCACATTGAATACAATATGAATGATTCATATTCAGCCACTAATAAAGCAGCCGCCGCCGTATTTCCTGTGTATGAACGGTACATTACAGCCTCTGTATTACGTGATCTCAATATCAACACGAATTTATGTTAAGCAGTATACAATGAAATGCGAATTTCGGGGAAGTGATTATTCTGTCGGACAATGGGGGCGCGGAAAGCGATCAGTAACAGGTCAATTAATTATTCTTATATCCAACATTTTGCTGTAGTAGTAATTACATTAAAAAAATATATCCTGAAACTTAATTTTAAATGGACTGGCTGGTACTTTTAAATCCTATCTCTAACCCACACATCGTCCAAGAATTGTTCCAAGGCTTAGATTGTGAGTGGTAGTAACTAAGAATAAATCCACTAAGCTTTCGTCTCCATTTTCTCTGATCCTCTTCGAGCTAGCGTAGCTAGAAACACAAACGATTTGAAGGTTCTGGTTTAAGATGATTATTTCTTATAAATATCTTGTTCGACTTCAAATTGTCAGAATTACACAAAATTTTAATGGGAGGCTCACGAATAAAAAAAACCATCAAAATCGGTTCACCCACTTGAAAATTATTTAGTACGTAAAATTAAGTCGAATCGGGAACCTCCTCCTTTTTTGAAGTACTTGAAACGGTGGATTACGGATATAGAAAGATCACCCTAGTCATATAATATCATATTATATTAACGGTCTGGAAAACATATCCACACGGTCCAAATTAATAATCACGTACATTAGAACAAGTTTCTCAGTCTGCACGTTCCAAACATCTATGAAATACGGAGACAACGCGTCTTGAATAAACATAATCCGACTATGGAGGGTGAATCATATTATTCAAAGTTACTTTTATAGGTTTATTTAAATATTATTTATCGTCGTCCTGAGCCACCTGCCGCCCATATTTCTAACCAATTACTTTAAGTCTTGTTCGTTTCGTGGCGATAGCGAGAAATTTCGCGAAATAAATTCAGATAATGTGCCCCGATAAGCTTCTTTAATTATTAGGGTATAAGGTTTTTTCGCGAAATTGCAATTTCTGAAAAAGGAAGAATTGCTTAATATTTGCTATTTTGATTCTGAATAGGAATTTATCACTTAATTTCATATTAATCATATGCTGATCGGCAAGTGTAATATAGAGTTTAATCACGAAATCTAAATATTTCTCATGTAAATGAATAATAACAATAATAAAAATAGTCCCTATATCATATTTTTTATAGTACCAGTACATTTCGAAAATACAAAGCGAAATAAAACAACATAGAATGAGAAAAATATAAATACAAAAACATGTTGATTTACTATTAAGGGGCTGCCCTATATCCAGGGAACGTTGTAGCCCGTGGGCGAACTCCGATAAAATCTATACTGAACATATACATTTCAAATGAATTAAATTACATAAGACAACCACGATTACTGAACAAAATTTCAGTGGATAAATCCGTTATATTTGTAGATGCTACAGATAATGACTCTCAAACAAAGATTGTCAAATGTCGCAAAAGTGTTCTATGTACATATGAAAATGTAACATCTAGTTTCACCTTGTAGCGAACAGCACTGATAATTTATGAGAAGAGTATCGTTTAAGAGTCGTTGTCCGGAAAGCATAAAAGCTTTTAACGTTTCAGAGCACCCCACAAATACACCCAGCCCAGTCATTCTGTGGTTCAAAAACATTAAAATGAATTCTGGCTGACTGTGGCCATTAAATGTTATTACTTTTTTATCGCGAAAAAGTTCCGCAAGCAAGTGCTGGATGCCTGAAAATCATTTTGTTATGTATCTTATACTGGTGTTCTTTCTGATTTGGATATAATAAATTTTGATATACCTATATGAATAAAAATAAATCACCGAATGCGTAATGCTGAACGTTAAATTTAAGAACGGATCAACCAATTCATCCTAATTTATTTAACATTTTTGTTAGCGGAAGGTTTTTATGGTCTATTCTCTCCATAAAGCATAAAATCGGCTTCAAACGTATTACGTTTGACAGGGGCAGACCGCTAGTTACAAAAAAATTACATAGTCAAATATCAAGGTCTATGGTTACCAAGATCTAAGTAGACACTTTTGAGTCAATGCTAACAAAATCCACCGAAGAGTGAAATATAACGGCTTTCCTAATTTATTTGAAGAAAGGGTCAAAAAGAGATCAGAAAAAAATAATTTCAGTATAACTTAAAATAGCTCCTGTCATATTATTAACATCTATCAGCAAGATTTATATCTTACATATAACAAATATGCTTATATTTCTAACAGCCGACAAATGGTGTAACAAATGACTTTCTCCTTTGATTAAACTTAAAGATTGCCCAGGGATAAAATTGTGAAAGTGACAAAGCTTCCTGTAGACCTTCCGATGACCTTACAAAATGCCTTCAAATTTATTCGACAAGTTTAAGTACTGTTTTCACTTAGCACATGTCAACCGTTGACTATTAATCTTGTTTCTCGAAACAATTTATTACTGACAATGAAACGAAAACCATAGCTTTAGCGAATTGGTAATTTGAAGCTTTAAGAGATCAGTAGGACAATTTCTACAACATATAGATAATACAAACCAATTCTAAAATGTTTAAGGTAGAATAGATTTTATTACATCGTCGTACAGTAGAATAGATTTTATTATATTTTATATCTACTATTGAATTATTTGACGGTAACGCAATGCGTTTTCCTATTTCGTTGTGAACTATGTGTATTGCCTCAGCATTGTTTCTCATTGCCAACATTTAATCCTTTTTCCATTTACCGTTTCGAAGCAAGCAATTAAATTTGTATAATACTTGTCAGGGTATCGATTTAAAAAATATCTTATTTATCCTAGTCGCTTGATTGCTTACTGTCTATTCTAAGTATTATAATTCTATTCCGAAATCGTATTCGCCAGGTTGTTCAACTTATGAAAAAATGCGATTGAAAATTTAATTACTACAAGTGATAGGAACCTTTGGGTGAACAGGATAAACCGGTTCCGAATGGAACGGGTTTTTATGCAACAATGCGTTTCGTTCTAAGAATTTACATCCAAATATCAATGAAGCAATTCTTAGTCTCTACATATTCTGTAAAATATATTCTACAGGTCATAAATCAGCCAGGACAAGCAGATAGTTCCAAATATAATTAAACAATCTATTAATATAATATTTCTAATGATCATGAATATATGATATGATATGTATCAAAATATTTGTCTCTACAATCTTTAATGAATTGTACCGACTACGTTATGAGTTGTATTAAATATTCACAGTGAAACGGTCCGTTCCATGAATTAGCGTATTGTTTTAACTAGTCATGTATCACCAATTAAAGTTGGAAACTGTGTTTCAGTTAAAGAGCTTATGTATAATGATTTATAACAATCCTCGAGTTTTACTGCTAATTGCTTGGGTTCAGCATATAATGTACATAGGTACTACCATATTCAGATATACGCACTCCAGAATTTGACCCTATTAACAATATTTTATGAAAACACAATTTAAAACAGGCAGCCATCGTGCTCGGTTAACAAAATAATATTCTCATAACAAAAGAGCTATCTATCCCTATCACAAAGAAAATTGTAAAAAAGTACAAAGAGCGGAAACAAAGAGCAGCTTTGCTCATTTAAAAATTTCAACTTAAAAATGAAACATAATCATGACTATTTTACTTTGTGCAATTTAATTTGTTGGGACGTTACTTGCGAAATTTGGTTCGCGGCCGGTGTCTGAGGTTTAAGGAAGTTTTTACTAGTTTTTATCGACTGTAACTAAGTACGCGGCTCCAATTAAGAGAATTATGAACATCCTATAATTATTTTGGATTTTGCATTCATATTTTTCATACGCATACATATGAAGGTATTCAATTAACGATTGCATTCTGCTTAGGGTCTCTATAGAAATTAAACAAACATGTAAAAATTCCAAATCGATGTTGAATTTCAATCATGTAAAATGTGGTCAATGAATCAATATACATACACACTGGAACAACGTAACTAAACTTTCCATAAAAACACTTATTCCATGCATTTTTCCGTAGAAGTAAATCAATACAGAATAGGCCTGGACCAAATGCATTAAACAAAATGAATCACGGCACCAGTGGTAGATTTACAAAAGGAGCATTCGAGCAATAACAAGACGGGGAATAATGGCTTATTCAAATAACGTGAACACCGCACTTTGGAAAACGATCAGTCTGCGCACCTGCTGCGGAACAAAAACCTTTTAATGTCGACCGTAAAAACCCATTGAGGGTAGTACGAGAAATTGGTGTAATGTTTCTAGTTTAATCTCTTTGGCGTTGACTACTTTTAAAGAGCGTAACATGTGTAATATGTATTATAAATTGAGTGAATCCGCCCAAAGGTAGTCAATGTGTTTTTAAAATTTACAGTAAATTCAAGAATATGTTATTGTGAAGTTACGGTGAGTATCTTCAGAGAGCTTACGTGTGAAAACTAAAGGTTTCGAGAGCAAAGGATTTTTGAGAGGAGGGCGTGTGACCTTTTTCGCAGGGCTATGATTATATGGCTACTTTTACAAAATCTTGATCCCAAATATCCTCTAGGCTTGCTCGCTCATCTCCAATGCTTAGTAAAGCAATATAGGCAAAGTTTTTAGGATCTGTGTACCGAAAGGGTTTGTCTGTGTCTGTTTGCCTGTCTGTCGGTCTGTACCTCATAGATTGTGATTGTTGATTGATTGTGGTTTCAGAAATGAACGATTTATATAAACCATATCAGGTAATGCCGCGGGGAATGAAATAACCAATCGCTACATAAATTCACATGTCGCTAGTACAAACTGTGTACTTTGCTAGTTCAAATTTCAATTATAGTATTTAAAATGGTTTTGTTTACAATTAAAATGATCCGCTACAAACTAACCACAATGTTATTATAATTTGAACAAAAAACAAATGCCGACTTTCAGTCAAAATATTTTACACATTGATTGCTTTAATATAATATACGGTATACCCATAATTGTTGTATCAATTTTTTATTAGACATTCGCCCAACCACAGTATCATTTAAAATAATGAAAATACGTTAAAGCCGGTTTATATTTTCGAAATAATGAAATTCTAAAAGAAGTAATTCTAATAATTGAATGTAAGGGTGCTGATTCAGCTCAGATTTTTTTTTTTATAAGATTTCCTTATAAATCGTTTTCATTGCAACAATATTAATGGAGTAGGTACCTATTAAAATGGCGGACTATAACGTAAAATTTCCCGCGGAAATAGCGATAACCATTAATATAACAATAAATAGCGATTTGCTAATGCCCCACGCCATTAAGGAGCAATTAATCAAGAAATGATGAATTGGAATGACAAAAAATTCAGGGATGCCCTATAATCAATGTAATTTTTTATTCAAAACTCCATTAGTGATCGGACGATTGGTTATAAATCGACGAGTTCTTTATATAGACATACCCGATAGTACGATTTCACGATCGATAATCGATATAATTCAATCAAAGTATGTTTTCTACAAGTGGATTTAGTTGACATAACGGCAATTAACCAAATGCCCGGGAGTTTACTATAAAGTCTCAAAGCAGGAGTAATTAATACCTGTATGAGAAAAAGACAGCTATATAGCCTGCACCATCACCTTATCACCACCCACACTGTAATTACTTCTGCTGTAAAACATATTTGGCTTATGCCATCTGTGCTTGAAGACTGAGAGACTTTGAGACTGACGAGTAAGAGGAGAAAGAAATATCCACCTAGATATTCCCCGAAGCAATGTCTGAATACTGAGAGAAGGTTTGTATTAGCCATTTTTAAATCTGGCGAAAAATACTCTAAAGTAGTGATTTAAAACTAATAAGTGGTTAATTAAAAACGAATAATTAAGAATAAATTAAATTTAAGTGGAAACTCTCGAGATTCGCCAGCTTAAAAGTAAAAATCATCAAAATTTGTATATAAATATTAAAAGATACACATATATTTCTATAATTTTAGTAGTGCAAAACTTTCACAAAAAACAGCTGATGATAATCCTGCATATTTTATGAAGACACTAAGAATGTATAATATATTCAAGTTTGTTAGAGGATGCATGACCCTTAAGCAAATTGTGTGCGTCTATTGTTATTTAATATTTTACTGAAAAGCATTGTATTACAAAAAAGTGTTGAATATCCTTTAACCTTGATACTGTATTTTGAATAATTATTTTAAGCTAGAAACCTAATCTGGTAACTAGATACAATATGACATAATTAAACTAGTATTGTATTCATTATGCTGACCTTACACTTATATAAGAAGTATATTATTATATATATACACTTACAATCATCTTTTCTTGCTATTATTTGATGACATATTGAGAAGAAAATTTTGTTTGTTTTTTTTTCAAATGGCAGCATAGATTTTCTTATAGATTATACACTTATTTAGGAATCTAGCACAACATTGGCTAATTCTAATCTCTTCCTTTGATTGCATGGGCAAAATCGCATATGGAAAGCTAGCAGAATAAACACTTCCCATAAAAAATTCCTAAAATATATATATTTTATATGTATATAACCATTTACTGTTTATATCATAATTAAATAATAAAATATATTAGTCACAGAATATCTGTTATCAGCAAGCAACTGACACTAATTCATACCAAAGATTTTAATATCTTCCAGAGTCCTGTCATAGGTACTGGATGTAAAAAGTAATAATATAAAGTATATACTTACTAGATAAAATTCTAAGAAATAAAACCTAAAATTGTTTCATAGGTTTAAACACTCTAGAAACAACATAGATACAATTACAAAGGTATAGTTTCAATCATGGTATATATTATACAAGCTATAGCACTCAGGGATCACATGTTTTTTGTATTTGTAAGTGTGACTGGGCGAACACAATAATGCTGATTATTTTTTTATTTGATAGCTTTTATTTAGATTTGGTAAATAATGTTTATTTTACAATGCAGTTTTAGTACTATTATTATTAAATAAAAAAAAGAAAAGTTTAGTATAGATTCTGGTTTTGGAAATATAAAAAAAAAATTTTTCTTTGGATTTTAGCTTTGGAAATATAAATTTAATTTACTAGATATGAGTTTTGCCTATAGCTGTACATTTTAATTTTACATAGTATTATTGTTCACATATAATTTGGAAAAATTATAAAAAGTAGGTAATTGAGTATAAGTTATAGTAGATTAATAATCAATATATTTTATTTTTCTATTCTGATAATGTTTAAGAAGAAATAAGCTATAAGCTTATATTTATTCTAGCATTCTGACCATCGTAATTCTCAAACCTATGTAGTGATACATGTTTTATTAAATTGAAGTTATATTGAGTTATAATTTTTGAAAAGGTTCAAGACCCATTGGAAAATCATATTTACATCGTTCCGTTTATATCAAAATAAATCTAAACAGTTATAAATAATACTTTTATTTTATTTTTTCATAAAACGAGAGGATTTCTGTTTTTCGTTAAAGTTCCATAATTTCACGATAAACATAACAATCAAATAATATTTCCATGCATTTAATATTTTGCTAGAAAATATGAGCGTAATATTCATAAAACAAAATTAACTTAACTTAACCAATACAGCAATTTTCTTATATCGATCGACTGTAACTAGCTGTCTCTGTTAGAACATGAAACTAATAACTTACTTTCGTCTTTACCACGGGCCTGTTGTCAAAAAACTTGCTTTACACTGTCACAAATATTCAGTCATAAGCACAAACTTTGGGATAAACTTAACACTAATTTGATATCGAAGTTAATTAACGATTTAAAAAAAGAAAAACAGAAACAATACCGAAACGATAAACAGCAATGCCAGCGCCACTGTGTTTAGAAATGTCAACTGGGTTGTAAATTTAGGGACAAATTTTAGTTGACTGAATACGAGTCTATTGGCTCCAAAAAATTTACATACCGACATTTCTTTTGCAAAGTATATTTTTGAAAAAAAAAGTTAATTTATAACATCCATGCAATTCTCGATACTTTTATATTATACTTTCTTGCAATCCGTATAAGTGAGTTTGTTTGACGTGCTGATAGAGCGATTTTATCATATCACATATTATTATAGTTCTGTGCATATGATCGTCATTTGTCTAAAAATGGTTAGGGGGTATAGATAGTATAGAATGATACCTACCTACCTACTATTACCTACCATGAAAAAAAAAGTTTAAAGTAGGCTAAGCATTCCATAAAGAAAATAGAAAGAGTTCTTCTTTTATTCAGATATTTAAAACCTTACTATATGGCTCTTTACTTTACATTATGTGAGTTCAGTTGTTACCATGACGTCTAAAATAAGTAGGTACTAATCCCAGCGTGGTAATATAAAACTATACAGGGTGTTTACATATTCTAGATTGCGTAAATAATACTAGAACAGCGACTTCGTTCGCGTTTATCAATAAATACTTAGATTGACTTTCACTCCTCTCCCTTCAGACACCGTATCGATTTCCGGGAAAAGAAAATAAGATCCTTCCTGGGAGTAGGTACTATAACCATACCAAGTATCATCAAAATCCGTTCAGTAGTTTTTGCGTGATTCTCATTCGAGATACAGACAGACAGACATTTTTTTAAATTGCATTTCATACTTCAGTTTCGACAACAAAAACGCCCCACAAAAAATATGAAATATCTTCAATGTACAGAAATTAATCTCGACCATTTTTATCTTATATGTAAAATTTCCGTGTCACAACTTTAGTTACCGAACTGCCCCGAAGCGGCTGGATTGATTCTTATGAAATTTTGTTTGCATATTAGGTATGTCTAAGAATCGGCCAACATCTATTTTTCATACCCCTAAATGATAAGAGTAAGACAGTACAGCGTTTGCCGGGACAGCTAGTTATAGTATAAATGTGTTTCGCACAGCCGGCAACACCCGTCTACTAATGTGGACATTCATTTGTGTCTATGAAAACATAAACTAAAACAAGCGCGCGTGCGGATGCCTCATGCCATAAGTGGGGTAGTTAGAGGTGTATATTATAAATCTAATATAAAAAATGCGTCGGGAATTGTATAACCATTTTAACGTTAAGTTCCATTAAGGACATTACACTACCAGTGAGATATCGTATACATATCGTCTGTAAAGGGTTTAATGAAAATATAAATTCAGTATAAAATTTTATTAAAAAGCATGGGGAATTCTGTATAAAATAGCTTTATAATACAAAAATATAACTTCAGAAAATTAACTTAAAACTACTTTAATTATCGAATGGGTTATCAATTAATTCTTTTATATGCTTAATTAAATACTCTTTTTGTACACAAGTCTTTCTTAATGCCTTATACATAGGAACTATATATTTTGGAGATCACATGGTACACCTTAAACTCTTTTATTCAATATATAACAAAAATATAAGCTCAAGTTGAAACGAAAATACGAAACATCTTATCTTATCATATAATGAGCTTCTTTCAATCTTTAAAACCAATAGATATTATGATTTATTTTAATAAATCACTGAGATAACATTTGATGACCTTCAATTGTATATTACATATTTAGGAATGTTAGTTACCCTTTACTATCAAATACAAGCCGAATAAATTCTTTTTTAATAAAAAAAAAACTCAATCTCTTAATACAACAATAAATTGAGAATAGTTTGTGTTGCCATGTAATTGCATCTGTAGACCATGAACCCACACATACACAACAGTAGTTAAACATTTTAAAATCCTACAACTCTACGTAATTTGATACAAGGAGAATGTTGTGTGCATAAATTGGAAGACTTATGAAGACTCAGAGAATCATGCCGCCTCAGATTATAAAATAATTATTCATCATTTCTGGAAAACAAATAGCTTAAATTGTGTCACTAATTATGTATATACTTTATAGTGGCATTTGACCCACCTGATTCATGAACAATTACAATCATACAAATATACATACATATATGCACCATTTAACTTCCACACAAATCTTACACTTAAACTCTGATACATGCTTTAATAGTTCAGTTACATAAAACAAAAGACTTACAACGCAAGTCTTTGCAGTAATCTTAAATGTATCGGATAAGGCACTTATTTTCAAGGGAGAAAATTATGCAAAATCAACACCCGTGTCCAAAAGGTCTCGTATTAAAACCGTAGCCTTACGTGGTAGAATGCGTAACAAGTGTCCGAGGTACAACAAATGTTTGGGCACAGATGCCTCGGGGTAGTTTCGTCGCACACTCTCCAGAATAGAGGCAGCTGCTCTGTCTGGTGTTATTGTACCGAAATAACTTGGTATCCTGTAATGTACAATATTAAATTAATAATAATATTCGAACATTGGAAGTGATTTGGTTAAATATTAAAATACCTTATACTTTAGAGATTAGGAAAAATAGATTAAGGATGATTATATATATTGACATGATTTAGGCAGAATTGACCGTGATCAGTAAAAAAAAACTCTCCAGATACAGCCATATCCAAACTTTAAAATAATGTATTGTTATGATTAAGTATTACAGCCCCTTGAAATTAACAAAATTTCACAAATAATAAAATTTCAATATGTTGCGTAGTTTTAAAAATTAAAGCATACATATGGACATAGGGACAGAGAAAGCAACTTTGTTTTATATAGTGATGTTAAAACAACGCGGACATTTCCGTGAAAATCTCTTAAATACAGGAGATTTGAGTATGTCAATGATTGCTTGGTGTTGTTTTATGCTGCAGCATAAAGCAGTTTATAGATCCAAACACAATTTGATGAAAGTAGTACGACTACCATGTAGTTCCATTTAAATTTGGTCCAGTTCTGACTATTTGAAGGTGGTGTAGGGTATAATTATTATGTGCACTCAATGTTTGCTTTGATATATAGAATTTTGTATATTTATACTACTATTGAATTATTATTTGTTGCATTAATTCCATCTAGTGCTAAAGTTTTATGTATTGCTGTATAATAATATATGTTTTATACTTACTTCAATCTCACATCTGAGCTGTTATCCACAATAAATGGGTAAATATGGGACAGTGTTACATGCACTCCGGTAATTTTATTTACGCGTAAATCTTCCATCAATGATTCCGCCAGGCCTTGTACAGCAAACTGTGCGACACTCAGTGGCATTCTATCCTTAATATAACTCAAACCCGCTACTGATGTTAATGCCACTATGTGACCGTGGTTCTTAGCTTTCATTTTGGGCATAAACTGGTCTATGAGCTGAAAGTTATTTCAAAATTGAAATTAGAACTATTTAATATTTGTCAATGGTAAATTATTTCTTTGTATGAAAATATATAATAAGCTCCTTTTAAGGGGGTATGATACCCACTTGCCAAAATGTGATCTTAATAATTTTAAATAACATCAATAATTTCTGGTTATATAACAATAATATGTTATAAATATCTACAGTGGTCATTAATATAGATTATAATGGTAGTGTATATAAAAGATAATTCAGGGCAGATATTAAAGAATATATAAAAAGGGAATTAGATAAAATGCTTACCCAAAAGTATGAAGTCAATGTCAAATCAAGAGTATCATGTATATTTTTGGGAGGCTGCGTTATCAAGGACCTTGGGCTTGGTATGCCACAACAATAGAACAGCATACTAACAAAACCCAAATCAACTTTAATATGTGAAGCAAGTTCTATAATATTTTCCTTCTTCGTTATATCACATGTATAACCATAGACTGCATTACTACTTCTTTTAATATAATCTATGGTTTTTTCATTATTTTCTTCATTGATATCCACACATATTACTGTAGCACCCAGGTCAGCTAACTGAATAGCTATGGAACGTCCAACGCCTCTGCCAGCACCAATAACCTTGAATGATAATAAATAGAATGTTAATTATTATAAAGGACAATATTTAAATGAACTTCAATCAATCAGTGAGCATTTGGGCTTTCTTATAGTTATATTTCATTTTGACTTAATTACTTATGCCCTTTTTTTACTTGTAATATTAAACTTGATTTCCCACCACATAGACTGTTGCTTTTGTTTATTTTACATACTTGTTTTAATTATGTAATGAAGCAACCTAAGTACTAGTAACTTATAATTTCATCCCCCTAAATTTCTCTCTATTTAGCCAAGTCAATCTCAATAAAACTAAAACATCACATCATGGAAGCATGACTTGGGTGTCTGCCCTATTCAATTGTAATTTTTCTTATTGCTCATTTAAGTTTCAAGAGTTTTATTAACATTACATTGTAACTTACCAAAGCAGTTTCATTTTCCAAGGACTTCAAAGGTGGTGGTATAAAGAATTCATATACAGACTCAATTATAGCATAAATAGTGTTCAAATACACCCATACCATGTCCACCACAAGAACACAAAATGAATACAATCTCAGCAACATTTGGAATGGTAACATAGGATTTAAGAGGGTTGTTAATATACTGGTATTTTCGGAAGACTGAAAAGAAAGATAAAATTATGTATAATAATATAACAATAAGTATTGAACAAGCAAGACAAAACTCACAAAGCACAATAGTAAACTAAATAATCAATCGAAAAAGCGAATATTCAATTTTATAAATGTAGAGGGTATTTATTAATTAAAATACTCACCATGACAAAATTTGTAGTTAGAAATTATAAAAAGTTAGTAGACAACTAAAAGAAATATATATATGTTAGTACCAACACCTTATTAATAAATATAATAAAATTTTTAATTAATTATATGGGTAGATAAATACCTACTATCGATACCGATTGTTCAATCACCTTGACTTTATAATATAAGCAGGCTATTGATCTATATTTATTATAAACGGATCTTACTAACGTCAAGTGCACATTTTACACGATAAGCTGATAAAATAAAATTAGTCAAAGATAATAATAATATGTACATAATATTAATATCAAACAATATGTATGTGTACAATGTAGAGCGGATACAACTTTGTCTTCTTTATTAAATATACTCACATTTGATTTATAATGTCCTCAATCAAAGTACAATCCTTTGAATTGAACAAAAATCTACTAAGTAATGTTTATGGTGAATTATAATCAATGAACTGCAATAACCGAAAATTAAAGTAAATTAACGGTTGCATCACGTATGAAAATTAGAAATTATTAAAGAATAAAGATTAAATAATGTCACCTAATCGGAGTCACGGAGTGCATTCACTTGGAAATGGAAATGTTCTTTAAAGGATTCTGCAATTTAGATAAATGAAATTTTTGTAAGAAAAAATTTAAATCGTAGCTTATTGAAAATAAAATATAGTTATGAAACAAAATCACATCCGGTCACAAAAAAATTGCATTGCCGCCCAAGAACAACAGGAAAGATTAGAACATAAATTCTTAATTCAACATAGGCACAGATAACATAATACTATAACATAGGTAATCTGTGACTTCTCATTTCTCAATGAATATCAGCTGATATTTGTTGCCTTCGTATGACATCTTGTTTTCTGTGTATAAATCATTGTTATGAATGTTATATATAAATACATGATAAAAATCCAATTTTTATATTGTCTTTAGGCCTTTCATATTATAGTGCTATAAATATTTATTTTTAAATTTTATATATTTTCTATTGTAATAATGGCGTTTGTTTACCAAGGCGATGCTGATTTAGAAGCCAAAGCAAAAAAAGGTGAGTTTTTTCAGGATTCTTTTATTTATTTCTTATATCATACTTGAATAAGATTGTGGAATGATAATTGCCCGCAATTCAGGTTATTTGAAATATTTGTAAAGAGGATCGTTCGATTAATAGACTCGTGTAGGTATAGTAAAAAATAAACCTACAGGTTTGATCATATTGGCATTCTTATTTCTTTTAACATTTTAAAGCTAAATGTTAATTTTATGTTTATTGAATATATCTTTCTAAATATAAAAATCATGAAATCATTTGCAAAATTTATGTACTTTATTACAGCGGCAGAACGAATATCCGAAAATATGCATATTGTAGCAAATGAACCGTCCTTAGCATTATATCGACTTCAGGAGCATGTGAGGAAAGCTTTGCCTCCAATGGTTGAAAGAAGAGTGGAAGTCACAAAACTCCAACATGAACTGCAGGGTAGATGCTATGATGTGGAATATGCTTTGAGGTAATATTGATTAACTTATTACATATCATACTAGTGGTCCGCCCTAGCCTCGCCACATTGTAGAAATATACCTAGCCTGTAAAACTTGGGGATCACATAACAATGTAATGGCGAAAGGATTTATAAAACAGGTTCATTTCCTACAATTGGTTCATCTGCACAAACAGTAACTTAAAATTTAAGTTTTATATTATTTGTATTTCACCTCATCTGCTTATAGTCTTGCGACTGATTGCAGGTCTTGA
>NC_052111.1:7964649-7987564 GCF_012273895.1 Zerene cesonia | reverse complement strand
GTGTGTGTGTTAAGATGATACTCTGTGTTTGTACCAAATTAGAACAGAGAATCTACCTATGCCAAATTTGCAAAAATCAGTACTTATCAAAACTAAATTTAATTATACATTGTGACATCTTATTGTTCAGTTCTGTACGATTTGGAAGCCATTTAGAGGTTGATAGCTGTAAAATTTCATAAATAGTGTTATGTAAAATATGTAATACATAAAATAATATGTAATAAGATTTTATCTTACTTACTCATTCTGTTCACGAAGAAATCATACCTATTCCTTATATCTACTAAATGTTAAAATGTTAAAGATACTCTGTCCGTCTTTCTGTCTGTACACACACACACACACACCACTGAACCACCACAAATCGGATAAAATTTGATACTTTATTAGATCAATAAATTTTATCCAATAAATCCTATGGGAACTGTGTGGCAAAAATGATCATTCTTTTTAATTAAAAATAGAACTGATCATTTCCTAATTAATAAATGAGAGTTAAGAACTTATTATAAAAACATTAGCTCAACATTTCAGATATTTAAAATTAATTTACTCTTTGATATTTTCAGTGCTGTAAAATCCATGGATGGTGCTGCAACAAGCTTCCAGAACATTCAGGAAATGTTAAAGCAGGCGATATTTTTAAAACAACAGTTAAAATATGAGGAGGGTAGAAGAAATAAAAAAGTTACAAATTCTGTGTACAAACGTCTCTCTGCTCATATTGTTCTTGATTTGCCGGATTTATCCGATTTCTCTATGGTTCGCGAGACTACCAATAGAATAGAAAATATTATGGCACATGCCAGGGGCTCTAATGCTGAGTTACACAGGTCTCATACTACATTACATTAGGCTGGATAGTATAGCTATAGACACAGTAGTATTTGGAAATTTCACTGTTGTTTGATAGATTAGTGATACAACAGTTTACATAACAACATCAGTGATATTGAATAGTTTCATGTTAAGTGATGGAACATTTCAGATATCAAGACTAGTCAGGTTTCTTAGAAAGTAAGTGCTTTGTATCATTAATTATGATTATAACTTAGCGATTAATCCTTTTTAATGATGAGTGATGATCGTGTGATAGGATATGCCTTTAGTGGTCTAAAGGTAGGTAGTAGGTCAGTGTAAAGAGAAAGCATACAGTAGTAGAACGATCTCACAACTCAATACAAGTAAATAATATAGTAATATGTGTCCCGAGCTGCTAACAACATGTCGGGTGTATCTCGGGCTCGTTCCTCGCGCGTCTCGCTCTTTGTCCCCTACACGATAGATCGGTCTAATTAGACTGTAACTATACTTAATTATCAATGATACTTTTTAATATATAGTTATTAATTTCTTCTAGTCATATATTTCATATATTTTATTCCTTAGTTGTTGCATATTCCACAAGTCCTAAATATGACTATGTGTGTACTATGCCGAACTCTTTAAAGATGAACTAGTTTATTTATTTAGAGGTCTGGTAAACTTTGTTAGAAGATAGGAGACCATTTAAATCTTGCCCCTATAACCATAATTATCTTCATAGTTAATCTTATTAATGATTATGTAGTTCAATAATGAACAGAAGGTACAGGGTTGTCTGGGACATTTGTTTTTTTTATAGCTTAATTTTTATATGGATAGTTTTATTCCTATATGATTCTATTTCTTATGTTGTAATTGGTGCAATTTTCATATCTTGTTTTCTTTAATGGCTTAAATTTCTTTTCTTGGTGGGGAAGTTTTTTAAAAATTTCGTGTTGAGACTAAATAGTGTATTTTCGTTGCCAAATGTGCCATAAATCGGAATATATGATGAGATTTTTGTTATACCAGTGAAGGAAGAAAATTAGGGTAGGTATTTATTGAAACTTGCTTATCATGCATTAATATTAAGGGTATTAGTATGTTAATATTATTTAAAAGAAATATCTATATAATTGTATGCAAAATTGCTTTATTAACACAATATTATTCTTGCCTAACCTCACGCTTACTATAATCAAATAAATTCAATTTAAAAATAAATCTGTTTTACTTCTCATATCATAACAATGCAAATAAATATGCTTCACTTCATAAAGCTTATTGTGTCCACTTTAAACCGTGACTAACGCTTCTTCATCTAATATTTTATCTGTGGAAAATAACAGACCATGGCAACTCTTTAAGCTTGGTTATGGAGTATTTCTTTTCAAACGGTCTTAATTTCGCCAGGGCATGTTTATTTGGTCTTTTCTTCGGCTTTGATTGACACAAATATTTTGTAAAAATAGACTTTGGTTCCACATCATCCACCTGGCCAGATTCACTGCTTAATATGCTATTGTATATGTAGTCTATAGGTACAGACGATACAACGTACGAATACACATTATGGTTTTCAGCTTGAAGCTTTTCCATCTTTTCGAAAATCGTTGCCCAGGTCAAATCGGCATCTAAAACTTGAACGTTAGCGAGCACCTGTGGAAATAGCATCATACAAAAAGTATAGCAGAGGTATTTTTCCGAATCTATAGTGTATAACACATATAAAATAGTTAAATAACATATTCATCCTTTATTATAGCAGTAGGTACATAAGTGAGACACAATTCAAGTTTAAATTGTCTATCTATACGTTTAAAATTAATATCCTCTGTATTATTAAAGATGGACATTATACGAAAAACTATAAAAAAAGCCAGAAATACCTCAGTAACATCGTTGATAACAAACGTCTTGAAATAGTTCGAGAACATTCTCTCGATATCGATATCATTCTTTAGATGTACCACAACGGTATACCCTTTATCACTGTAGCGCGTTACTAGATTGTCCACGTAGTCGATGTCGTAGATGCGGCCATTTACAAATATTGCCAAGCGGTTCGTGACCGGCATGTGGCTTTCAACACTAGTGAAAATGAGGTACAATGGAGTCTTGCTATTCGATGTTCTAAAGATTTCGGATTTCAGTGAGACTTCAAAGTGAGGAAAAGTTTTTGATTAAGGGATAGGACTGGCAGAGTATTATTAAATAATAAGGAAAGCGGAAAATAACATCTACTAAAAGATTTGACCATCGATAACACTAGTTATTGTGTTCCAATTGATCTCTTACATAATTCAGGGTATTATATTTAATAGATTTATGATTGGAATTTTTTAATGTTTACCTGCTAGAAGAAATAAATATAGCATGCCCGCGTTTTCTCAAATTATGGATGATCGAGTACATAGCGCGCTGCACAGAGTATTTCTGATATGCGGTGCACTCATCGAGGATTATAACCGGTGGAGATCCAATCACCGCCGCGGCGAAATGAATGCGCGTTTGTTCGTTGGGCTCCAAGTACTGAATAAGCTTGTATGTGAAATTATGCAGTTCTAGAACAGATGGACAGATGAATAGAAGAGGTGAATAACAGTTTTATAAGTTTATTTATTATGTGCTTGAAGATTTATACACAATACCGAAATTTCAATGTTTCCGAACTATCGTCTTAGGTTGGAACATAAAATGGATTTTATCACTACGAGTAACGGTTCTATAAAACTGTAAAGATTGCTTAAGATTTACAAGAACATAGAGAGCTTTTTAAACATATAAGAATCGTGGTGCTCAAATTATGTTTGCAGCTGCATATGATGTAGCTTCGTATTAAGATTCAAATCGAATTCTTCTTTCACAATTTACTACTAGTTTGTGTTTGGGGCACTCCTTGTAAGCAAAAAATTACGGGAGACTGCGTTTCTTGAGAGCCTTCATAGTCTTCCGAAACGGCGGTTAAAGAACAATATCTTTTAAATTGATTGACACTTGATTTAAAAAGGTTTCGATAATAGCATTACCAAGAGCATCAATATAATTGCTGATCTCCTTTCTGACATCCGATCTTGGCACTCCACGAAGCACTGCTATGAGAGCAAGCGCGTCGTACACAGTCATCCAGTGGGGCACAGGGTTGTGCCGACAACTTAGACTTATTTGTCGACTATACTGTAAAATTGTGTGTCAATTATTCTATTTGTGTCGCAGCTAACTAGTTCTAGCCGTTCAATTAATAACCTAGCCTCGTGGGTTGGAAAGGTATTCAGGTAGATTACCTGGTATGGATTTCTATCCAAACTCCATTTTGACATGCTCCATAGGCGACCTTCGTTGGGCAATTTTAAACCTGAAAATTTCAAAACGATGTTATGCACTGCCAATGATTAATGAATTCGGTAATTTAAAAACCAAATTTTCTGTCAAAAATACTAAATATACTTTGTATATTGTGTACTGTTTGAAAATTCCAATTTTCACGCTAAATCTGCGTTTTACACATGTCCCCATTAATTCCCACCTGCAAGCAGCTCGCACAGCTTCAGTCTTCCGTGATGAAGTAGACCAGATAGAGCCAAAACTTCACCCCTGCCAATCCCGAAATTAATATGTCGGATGACATACTTCCCGTAGTGACGTTGGGACATATTGGATGCGAGTAGATATTCTCCAAAAGTGTCCCTTTTGATTGCTAAAAAGCGTAGTGGACGCAGTTGAGATTTATACATAGGTACTATTTGGAATGGAATAAAAGGTATATAAATTAAAATCATCCTGATAAAACGACTCCGACCTATTACTTTTAAACTTTTACATTAGTAAGTAGTTTTTCGCTGAAATTTATTTACCTTGTTGGTAGGTGCCTCGCCAATAGCTCAAAGATTTATTATTAACTAGCTGCGCCCCGCGGTTTCACCCGCGTAAGTCCGTATCCCTTAGGAATATCGGGATGAAAAGTTGCCTATATGTTATTCCAGTTGTCCAGCTGTCTACGTACCAAATTTCATTGCAATTGGTTCAGTAGTTTTTACGTGAAAGAGTAACAAACATCCATACATCCATACTTACAAACTTTCGCATTTATAATATTAATAGGATAAAACAACAAACAAATATAACAAGAACACGATCAAGTCACCAACCTACATATGCATTAGTACCATAATATGAGACTTACATGTTTTAGATCTCATTTCAATAGTTTTGTTCACCACGTCAGCCTTTTCTTGTATCACGCCCAATGTTTCAACACTGGTTTCCTTTTTGTCGATGTATATCCATTTGCAAATGACGTAAGAGCAGAACCTTTGAATGTATTTGTATTCCCAAGTGAGCAGAATGGTTGCGAAAATAATAGCTATAGAAAACATCGCAAATATCTCCATGCGGACTCCTGGCGCGTTGAGAAGGTAATACTGCTTTGAGAAACATTGCTGCAGGACGCCGCATTTCGCTGATAACAATAGTAATATATGTATTACCTGAATTATATATAAATAATATTAGCGGTCCGCCCCAGCTTCGCCCGTGGTACATATATAGCCTAAAGCCTTCCTAATGAGCTATCTAAAACTGAAAGAATTTTCAAAACGAACCAGTAGTTCCTGAGATTAGCGTGTTCAAACAAACAAACATAAAAACTCTTCAGCTTTATAATCTAATATATAAAATTCTCGTGTCACAGTTTTCGTTGCCATACTCCTCCAAAACGGCTTGACCGATTTTGATGAAATTTTTTGTGCTTATCCGGTATCTATGAGAATCGGCCAACATCTATTTTTCATAACCCTAAATGATAAGAGTAAGGCAGAACAGCGTTTGCCGGGTGCAGCTAGTATTAGTATAGATTAAAGTAAAGTTGTGTTGCCCTCTAAGAACATCGTAAATGCTAGAAAAAAGGAGATGGTAGTTTCGAGAAATTAACAAATCTTTTGTATAACCATAAAACGTACTACTAACTACTAGGACGCTAAATTCGTGTTTAAAACGCCATAATTAACGGATTATATACAAATAAGACAACTAAAGAAAACTTATTATTAAATTATTTATTATTTAACTCAACTTCTTTTTCAAATTCTGTATGACATCAAAAAATAAGGTTACTTACGACAGCACTTGTGTAGAGTTTTCGACGAACAGAGATTCCGCCGTTTGAATATATTGCATTCGCTATTATATAGAAATATTTTCTTAATCTTAATTAATGCGTACGCCATATTGAATTGCGGTGAAAAACTAAGGAAATTTAGGGCATAATCAAGGGCATTGCCGTAAAACAATTTAGCTAATACCGTAGTTTCACCTGAAAGACGATTTGATAATAGTTATTGATTGATTAGGTCAGAAAAAGTACAGGTTTTTCATACTTCGAAGTTGGTAAATCATTACAAAGTCCGTCTTACCAAATACGATATTAACCATGATGAAAATCATCGAATTCAGCGCGGCCCGTGGGCCTAAGCTAAATAGATAGGCTTGAGGTATACAACCGAATCCGTATACCGCCAATATCACTGTTATTATTGCTGCAAATATAAAAATGCACTGTGTGATTTGTGATATAATCAGGATAATAGAAATCTCTATTCTTTTATAGATGAAAGAGTGATGCAAACGGTTAAGGAAGCCATCAGAATCAAGTGGGTTTTTTGGTCAGTGTCACGTATGTCCGCTAACTGTTTGTTTCTGGTTTTCTCCCGTTTATTTTTTATATCGAGGGCTAAGTGGCGATAAAGATATAAAGACGAAGTACAAATAATAATTTATTTGAATAAAGTGCAGATAAACTAAAAATCTTTATTAAATTTTCATAGTATAAAGTCGAAACCCCAACGCTTACTGACCTTTTCTCTATTTACCTTTAGAGATAAACATTAAGTAATAATTTAATTAAAAGTTGGTACGCTTACCTATATCAGACACGCCGAAATAGAAGGGAGCTACTAAAGTCATGATTCCAACGATCGCCCCAGACATAACGGCTACAAGCATCCAATAGAGTATGAGATCACATATGAACATGGAGAACCAGTAGCGTAGAGGAGAGAAATTTATGGTGTAGCACTGAAATTTTTAAAGTAGATTGTTTTTGATGTAATCAGTATGTAGTTACTAATGATTTGTTCATGTCTATCTGTAAGTTATTTTATAGAATTTATAGAACAACTTTTTGCTTCCACCTTGGCATGCTTTCAGCGACGTGCGAGGACCTAGTACCATTACCACTCGCGTCCCTCCAAAGCACGCATCCTTCCACATAAAAACATATTTTAGTTGAATCCGTTTCCACCTGCACTAATTCACATTCATCAATGAATATGATTGGTGGATATCAAATGCATCCACACCAGCATAGCATAGGACATTTCTGATGGAAAATCAACCACGCATTTATGACTTAAAGACCTAAATAAAATGTAGCTCGGCGATAGGATTCGTAGCTATTCAAGATAATTTTACAAAATCAACGAATCTTTAAGGTAGAAAACTATTGTAATAATACAATGATTAGAAGTAAGCTCATAGCGAAAATTATTTATAAAGTTACCTGTGTATGTCTTATAAACCCGCTCTCCAGAGACGGTATCAGAATCATGTGTGATATTGTTAAAATCAGCAGGAATTGTATGAAAATGGGTGGGTGTTCTGCATATTTCACCCACTGGCATGAAATAAATTTATAATAGGTAAGTAGGAAGTAATTCAAAGTAATAATCAACTTATCAAATTATAGTATAATATTTTCGAATCACATTTGATTAAGAATTTCTGAATCATGCCACGAAATATACTTAACGCAATTTAAAGTGATTTCCACTGTTTCAAAAAGCAAACGAGATAAACAATAGCTAAAATAACATTATATGAAAACGTTGGGATACTTCTAAACTAAACGATGTTGAAAAGTGACCATTGTAATCATATCGATTGCGAGAACGGGAACAATTTGTGCAGTTTACATAAAGTATTTAGGATTTATAAATTTACGACTTTTCAACGAATTTTCTCAATTTATGACGCGACAGAGCGGGGTCACGGGGAGACTGATGATAATTAATAAATTCGCGTAAAATCAAACAAGTAAGTACTATATTCATGATGAAATATAGATACTAGTCTGGAATTATGTTATCTGTGGTATAGGTATATTTTTTAATTTGCCTCCGGGAACCCTGGAAGTGCGTTGATCGCTTCATACTCACAGGTGTAAGATCCAACGCCAGTGGGTCATCAGTAACCTGGATAGTGGCGTCCAGAGACACGGTGTAATGTCTTATCAACGCCATGTATACACGAGCTAAGGATCGCGCTGCTGCTCCATGGTCGTAATGGATTGGACTGTATAACACTTTAATCTGAAATAAATATCCTTGTAACACAATGTCTTCTTACCTTTTTTACTACCTGTAGTAAATGGCAATGATCCTGAAGCCATATTAAGTCCAAGTAAGATGTTATGCTCGTACCTAATTCAAAAGACCGACAAATTGAATTCAACCAATGCTAATAAACTTCAAGGCGCTAAGATCTGATTAATTCATCATTCATTATAGTAAGACAAGAGATCTTGAAATAGTTTATTTTACAGTTATAAATCTATTATTATTAGCAGTTCCATTAGGCAGAGATTCAAACATGTATGTGAAATTCACAGTTTATAATTGTTAAATAGCTTACCGAGATTATGTCATTAATAGACGATACTTCCATACCATAGGCGAACATATATACGTAATGCTGGGGAGAGTCTATAGCTCTAGTTACCAAATATTCGGTGATGCTCTAAAATAAACAGCATGATACACTTCTGGTTAATAATAAACATTATTTATTTTTAGGGCTTGTCAAGATACAATTTTTTTGGGTATCTAAAGTTCATATTATGTATGAATAATCAAAAAATTCATAAGTATGACTATTCAAAAAAGAGAATAAATGAAGAGTGATGATTTTTAATATTATATTTACTTCTGTATGTTGTAGGGCGGTGTATGCCATGTTTTCAATTTCTTTTTCCGTTGCGTTTGTTTCAGATAACACGTATCTGTAATCATATTAAAATCATTTATTAATTCAAAACAAAAACAATTATTATCTTATGTAATTCGAGAGGGCTCCAGGTCGAAACCCTTATATGAGATTTTTTTTCAATAAAAGCAAAGTTAATAATGCAAAAAATATACATAGGTACTTATTTACTAACGCATTGGCTATCGACTGAGCGGCGCTTGAATTGTCGGATTGTAACACCAATGTCGTTTTCTGTTCTAAAGCTTCAACTGTTAAAATCTAAAATGAGAGTAATACATCAAGAATTTATTAAATATTACGAGTAGTAACTATTATGTATGAAAGAGAGATTTTTGCATACAGAGAGTGTGGAAGAAAATTCACATTTAAAGGTCATTGATGAAGCAAAGAGTTTAAAAGGTTATAACAAAACAAATCATACCTCACCGTGTAGAATCTTCTTAGCAACTCGATCGTGTTCTATATCAGTTAGAACTTGCGACAGCGATAGACCAATGAACACCCCAGCTATCAGTGCTGACAACACCTGTAAATATCAAGGTGATTTCTTTTAAATTTGTGCTTAATGTTCCCTTAAAGCATGTTTCGGACGTCACTTTCGTTGGTCAGAATTTCCTTCACATAAAAATTTAAATCGTTCATACGACCTAAGCTGACGTGTGTGTTTGATACGAAATTCTCATTAACCGACTTTAAAAAGGAGGAGGTTTACAATTCCAGTGGACGAACCGACTTTGATGATCCTTTTTTATTTGAAAGCTGGCGCCTTCTGTTTAAATTTGATCTAGTACTGACAATTTGAAATGGTTCAGTTTTTTGAAACGGGCAAACATCAAGATATCATAACGTAATTCTTATTAAGTCGTAAATAAAAAAATATGTTTCATTACAAATAAACCACGAATATTAATGATAATATATGATGAAAGTGAAATAAAACTTATTACGTATATTACCGTACTGACTAATATAACTCGGTAATGACGATAAAACGAGGTGAACTTCTGTCCAATGTACGACAAATGAGTGACGTTTTTAAAACGTACATTTTCTCGTTCAGGGCCATTGGTTTCGTCTAAAATGAGAAAGACTTTATATTTCGATATACTTGTTTTACCTTTAGGAGCAAGATCAAATTCACATATCATTTGGACACTTTTATATTACAACATTGTATTTGTACTCCTATTGAGACATTCATCTATATATTACATTTAATCTCTATAAAATTTATCAAATCTTTTTCAACGTTGGTGTAATCGAGGCGTAATATATAAGTTAGGTTTTATATTAAAATGTGGTCATGTAAATACCCATTAGATTTGTTAGAGCTGATCTAGAAAGTTCGTGAGTCTCAGATGTTGCATGTACCGAAGCACGAGATTCAAATATAGCTCTGCAAAGTTAAATAATAGTATAAATACTGAATACGATGTTCTTTTTATTCAAGCCACAAATATCCAACCATAGCCATACTACAACTTTTTTATTAGAGATGATGAAACAAGTTCTCATTATTAGGCTGTGGTATCTTCATATTAGCTGGCGGAGTTATTTACCTGTTACAAACTTCTTCAGAATCAGCAATACTGATAGAAATCGATAGAATGCCGTATTTAGACGCATTATCATTCATGGTTTTAACAAAATCTGCCACTTTCGCTGTCGGTCTGGTCGGGACTCGTAATATCAGTAAGGTGCCCAAATGGGCCCTCACAGTGGCTCCCACTTCTGATGCTTTATCTAGTAACTCATCCTTCCCTTCGGTGTATCGATTATTTCTAAATGTTATTCTAAGTCTGTATTCACGACCTGAAATATAATTCCATTTTTATAGTATACGAATTTGCTTTTTGTCGTAAACTAAGTACGTATTATACAATATAATAAAAGTGTAAGTGTATAATATGTATACTCTACAGAATGTATTTTTCATGTTACTTGGGGCAATTATCTTCATTATATCTTGTATATTAATTATCATATTCTCTATCAAAACAGCAATACAATAACTGTATTATTTTTTTACAATAATTCTTACCATATTTGAAAAACATAAAAGCGGGAGTGCCGCCAAAAACCAACGATCTGTTGTCAAAAATAAACACGCGATCTGCGTACTCCATATACACGCTAGCATAACTCACTTTTATCAAAGTGATGTATTTTCTGTATTGCTAAAAATGACAAATTACATAAAATATAACCTTATAAAAAAGTATGCGTTAAATTACGAACTACTTTTGTTCTTCATATACCCTAAAAGGTGATTAAACCATTGACCGCATTGAAAAAAAATAAAAATGTACCCACCATAATTTTATCTTTAATTACCGCCGTGTAATGCGGATTCCCAGTGAAATGAGGTATGATTATTATCTGTAAAACAAAATTACTTATTATCGCAAAACAAGTTCAGTTGGCGGTAGTATTCTATAATTACTCATACATAAGAATATTTTATCTAACCGATCATATACTAAGTCTAAAATAACGTGTTTTAAAGCACTTGATTATGAAATACCTTAATGAATTTATTTAAATTTACAAAGAATTAATTATAGTACAATAGATAAGAAAAATTAATTATTTATAGAATAATTACCCGAGGTTCCAAAAGCATGGCAATCGCCCAACACAACTGGCCCTTGTAATATCCATCCAAGTTCCGTATGTACTCCCGTTTGACTCCCTCCAAGTTGCACTCTTTGAGGAGATATTTAGACCTCAAATGTCCATACTCCGACACGTATTGGCTTGTTTCGTTCCAAAGGCAAAGCTTGGGGAATTAAAAGAAGTTAATTGTTAATTTTGTATGGTTGTTAGCAAATGAATTATTTGTGGTAGTCGAGCACGCTTCGGCACGAGTTGGACCAGCTCGCACCGGGGAAGTACCACACCCCCACAGAAGACTGGCGTGAAATAGCATACTGCTGTGTTTCGTTCGGTGAGTGGGGGAGCCGGAGGCCCATATCCCTTTCCTTACCCTTCCTATTCCTCTCCTTTATTCCTCTAATCAATCCTTTCCTAATCCCTTTCCAATTTGAAGACGGCAATCCATTTGGAGAGGTGTAAGGTCTGTTAACGATGTAATGTAAACGATGTTACGCCTCCCAAATGTTCATGGGCGGTGGTAGCGCTTACAACCAGGCGACCCACCAGCTCCATGGCCGATGGTGACATAAAAAAAGGTATCAATGAAAGACTTCCCCACTATAAAAATAAGGTACGACAATTTTGCTTACAGAAACAAATAATATGAAATGCTCTTCCACCGTCAAATCGTCAATGAGAAATTCACTCCGGTGGCAGTAGCCCATCATCGTCTGCATTGACATTAGATTCAGTCCAGGTCTTAGTTCTTCGCCGAGGATGTTAATACTGCCTTTGTCGGGAAGAGTCAATCCTAAAGTAAATCTAAATAATTTTAGAAAATATAGAAGCAACTTTGTTTTAATACAACAACCAATTTTGATGGAATCAGTAAACATCTAAAAAGCAGTGGTGGCTCAGTGGTGAGAACCTCGGACTTCAAAATCGATAAGTCGGGGTTCGAGACCGGGCAGGCGTGCAAGAAATAAATAGATTTTTCAATTTATCTGCACATGTGGATAACATCGCCACTGCTTAAAACGGTGAAGGAAAACATCGTGAGGAAACCGGCATGTCCGAGAATCGAAAAAGTTCGACGACATGTGACATCTGCTAACCCGCACTTGGCCAGCGTGGTGGATTACGGCCTGAACCCTCATAGGAGGCCTGTGTCCCAGCAGTGGGAACATATATGGGCTGATGATGAGTAAACCTCTAATCAGAGATAGAAAATACAGTTAGAAAATCGGTATATCCTGGAATGCAGAAAATTTATAATGCGTGTCATTTACCCACGAGCACGTGGCATAAAATGCCTGTGTTCCTATAGTGGGGTCAAATAACTGTTGATGATGATACTAAATTTCTTACCCGTGATGAGATCCTCGAATGTGGTCATCATTTTAACTTGTATAAGTTCCGCGTGCAAAATGGTAAACTCGCCTCGGTAAATATCCAACGTGATATTATTAAGAACCGGACGATCCATGATACTCTAAAAAAGCGACAACTCCAGCTGCTACACGGCCACGGACATATTTCAAAATAATATTAAGTGTTACGAATCAAAAGTGCTTCTGAAGAAGACTTATTGAATAAATGTTAGAGTTTATTAATATGAAATGTGCATGTAAATGAGGTACCTTGGACACATTCCGCATACTTATAGCCTTTGCTACTAATTCGTCCACCTCTTGTAGTTTGTCTCGTTCTCGGCCTGTCGGGTTCTCTATTCTATGCAGCATATTGATGTCCTTAATAAAATTATGTAATATTACTAATACAAATATTCCAATAGGATATCAATTTTATAAATATAATCATGTCACTATAATTTAAAGACCGTGTGCACTTTTTCTATTTCATCGAAGTTCCAAAAAACGAAGTGGTTTCAATTCGACTGTATTATTTTTAGTTTTGTCAGTACAACGTGGGTTTTTAGACGACAAGCGAATTGCGTGTTTCTTTTTGTGTTTGATAGGAATTCTGGTCATTTTGGTTTCGTCCAGGGAGAATCGGACACTCGAAAGAACTTTCTACAAACTGATAAACTTTTTGAAATCGGTAACTGAACGTAGACAAAGGATAATAAATTATAAAAGGATAAGGAATGCATTATATACCTCAATTTTCTTGAAGAGGACCGACTTCCACGAGACTTCGCCACCTATGGCTATCTGTTTCACTGTCCGTTGCAACAACATCAACACACTGAAATACGCGGCTATCATGAAAAGCCAGAAAAATGTCGTAAATATCATCGACTGCCCCTCCGCATGGCATTCCTCTGAAATAATTACATTTTTCTTCTTATTGGGTATTGGGTGTACGAGTAACTGTTGTATAAGTTAATATCGTAAAACACGATTTTATGAAAATGTTCGTTTTCAATTTGTAGCGTATTTTGCAATTAACTAACGAATAATTGATTATTTTTCTTGTAGTATAGTTACGTTGACTATAAGTCTCACGTCACTGTACTGTTATTTCAAACAATATTCATCTATTTAATCCCTATTAAATTTTTTTTGCATCATCAACGACCGGTTCTAATATTACATTTCAAACCAAAATCTACAGATAAGGGTTGACAGTTCATTGTACATCAATTCCTTATTTAAATGTGAAAAACGACATAAAAGAGCCGTGTGGAAAGAAAATACAAAATTGATAAGGAAAATAGTCCTCACGTCCAGTCTGCAGCAAGGCGAATTCATTCATGGCGTGCTGCAGCCCCAGAGGCGGTATGATGACGTGCAGGAGGAACGTGAGGGCCGGATGCGCCGAGTCTATTTGGTGGTGGATGATCAGCTCAGCTACGAACGTCTGCATTAGCGTGAACAGTGTCGTCCATACGATAGCCACCCATGCTGGAACAAAGCAATTGTTGTGTTAAAATCGCTACACCTAAACGTTACTTGTTTTGCCTTCTTTTCTTGACACTTCAAAAAACGGGAGTTTTACACGACTGTATTTTTGTGTTTGTTCTATTAAAATTTGATCTAATTTTGACATTTTGAGGACGGTATTTTTGAGGCCCACTTTTTAGATGTTGTACAGCTGAAGCAAATAAAAGCGTCTATAAAAGAGTTTTTCATTTTGTGTATTTATACACATATGGATACCTGTGTCATGAAACATGGACATGATCAAAGCCAGCATAATCATGACGGAGACATACGCCAGCAGGATGATGAAGCTGTACAGCAAATGTATCCATCTAAAAATCAGCAGCAGGCACGTGCTACCGAGCAGGCAGACCGGCAGCACGGTGAGGTAGGCGTACACCAGCCAGCCGAGATACATGGACGAGTAGTCCACGTTACGGAGGCGGAGGGCGCGCTATGGGACGATTAAACAAAAAGTTATGAGCTAATATCTTACTAGAAAATAATTTTGAAGTGAAACTTCTTTAGAATCGTTGTGATTTCAAACCTGATGCAACGGAAAAAACGACAGGTAAGAGACACAAATACAAAAATGTGTAGAATGAAGCCGGCAAAGAATGAGACAGAAATATACATACTATTATATTCATCTGTCGTCATTTGTCGATTTACAGAAGTTTCACTTCTATTGTGTGTGAATCGCACACACACCTTTTTTTTTTCTTGTCGTTATATCAATAATTTTGTTTGTACTTTTTATTGTTAATCAATTTTTATTTTACACTTCATTGCAGGCTACAAAAATGAATAAATAAAAAAAACCTATTTAACGTGATAAAACGGAAAAAATCATCAGATCCTACTTTTATTAAAGTTAACCAACAAGAAATGTAAATAATATAAATAAAATAACTTAGGCTATGTTTTTAAGGTTGCAGCTACCTAGATTTTGGGAAACAGACCAATCTAGTGCCTCCCCAAAGACATAGAGTTGAACAAATTCACCTTAAATCTGTTGATAGTCTCCTTCACAACGAGGGCTTGAGTTTCCAAAACGGGTGGCAGCATCGCGAGCGTAAAACAAAGGAGTATCCCCGAGATAGCCTGCCTCACTCTGTTCTCTTGCATTAGCGGAGATACTGGCATGGATACGAGACTTAACTAGAAAAGAAAAGATTTTGAATCCCTCACCGTATGTGAATTTAGTTTTTCTTTTATTTGTTTTTAGGCGAATATTAAGTGTATCTACTTATATCCTATTAATGAATATAAAAGAATTTTCTGAAGACGGCTCAAATCGCGCGTCTTTTACTATACAATATGTTAAAGACCTGAATTCTTAACTTCGTTAGGAAAACACTTCATAATATAATATCAAAAAGTAACTTTAATTCATAAGTATGTGATTGTGTTCTTTTAAAATATATGGATTTATTATTATTGATTATACAAAATTATCGTTAACTTCGTAAATCTATTCATCGCCGAAATAGCTCAGTTGGGAGAGCGTTAGACTGAAGATCTAAAGGTCCCCGGTTCAATCCCGGGTTTCGGCAATCATTCTTTTTATGCTACAAACTATAAATACGCAAAAGTTTTGTTAATGTCACGAAATCTTTGCCGATATCACAGAATACTAAAGAGTTACTAGTCTGATATTTTAATTTGATCGTGATATTTTTTAATTCTCATAAATTTTAAGCGCCTTATTTCTCATAATAGCAATGATGAGAAACATCGGTTCATACACGATAAAAACATAGTATAAGAAAGGTTGTGTTCGTTTGTCAGCTTTAATACATTGTTTTATAGATGAATTGTAACCCTATGCTGTATTTGTAATTGATGTAACTCGGTTCAACATTTCAATATAACTCACTCTCTGTAAAGAATTTATTAATATTATTCCAACAGAGCTTTTGGTATGTTTAATAAATAAACATACGATTACAACCTTACAAATATTTAAAATATACGCTATAAAACCCTTTTACCTCATACGACGGTGGTGTAACACTGACATATTCCAACAGTGCTTCGCTGACCGCCAGCTGGACTGCCAGAAACCCACTTCTGAGGTGAGGGTTATGAGACACCGTGTTTTCTGACCTCGTCGCATAGCGAGCACGCTCTGTACTCCGAATGCTGAACCTCCACATTCTGTTAACCTATATGTATATTGCAATTAAAACATACTCGTTGAAGTGACTTTCAATAAAGAATCTTTTTTAGGAACGTGTGTTATAAAAGTTAGAACGAAGTGCGATTGTTTAAGTTTTTTCGTGCTTTGGTTGTAAACTGTCACTGTACTAAATTACAAGGCATTTTTTCTTTAACGTCAATTAAAAAAGTGTTTAAAAATCCGCTTTGGTATTTATAGTGTATGTCGGCCAAATTGACGACTAGAAGCGGGCCTCTGACTCGATACTAATTTTTCACGCCAGCCTTCTGAGGGGATGTGGAACTGCCGCGGTGCGAGCTGACCCAATTCGTGACGAAGCGTCCCTCATTCAACAAAAGTTTGATATTACATTATTGTGCTAAGATGTTACCTCGAGCTTCCAAATAACCCAGATGATCGGGTTACTTATCGGAGTACCCTGGGACCGATTGTACAGCATATTGTTAAGGTCATCCTCGGTCGATGCACTCATAGTGTCTGCAAATAAGTATAGTTCTTAGAATCATTACACATAGCATGGGTAATATATAATCACGCGCGTCAAGTGCTTAAAAAAACCTCGCACTGTCAAATAAAACTCAGGGCTAATGTACTGACGACAAACATAATAATTCGGGGAATAAATCTTTAAAATAATAAAGGTGAAGGATACTAGAAATTAAATTATAGACAGCCACTTACAATTGCTATTAAACTGAAATTAGTTTATAAATAGAGTTTAAATATACATATAAATGCTCTATTTGTTCCTTTATTTCCTTCATCAACCCTCTGTAAATGTTTATAGACGGTGATAGTCGCTTACCACCAGGTGATCCACCAGTTTTCTGCCCACCCACCCTTTGCCAAACTATCACATAAATGAAAGTTATAAGTTTTAAAAAGATTTTTAAAATGTAAATTAAATTATAAAGTAAATTTATTTACCTTAACGGTTAATTAATATAATAACTCTAGTTTAACAACCTTTCAAAGATAGCATCAACTAAATCGTCACAGTTGCTCTTAATAAGATAAACGTATGCAATTATGCTTCCGTCACTGATACTTTATAAATGCACATAGTACCAATGAAATAAAGTCTTAAAAAGGTGGTTCAACACAAGCTTGTTAAAATTACATACCGACACCCAATCGCCCAGCAGCCTTGTTCATAATATACGTATAGGGGGGAATGTTAGGCGCATATCCCAATATATTCTGAGTGTTAAGAGACGCTATGATGTCAGCTGACGTGAGAGGAGGCTCTGGTATCGCCTTTATGGGTGTCATGAACACGGGCTTGGCGATGTATACCGATACACAGTACAGGCAGAGGGCAAATAATGTCTCCATTACTAGTATACGCCATCGACGACTGCAAATAAATTTTGTTACTATAATATCATAATTAAGCTTCTCGTAATAAAAAGTAATTGTATTTAAAGTAGACTTTATATTAAATTAAACAAAATCTTGACAGTCTATCAAATAACTATCTAGTGCTACGAATATAGTGCAGAACTGTATAAAAATTATGATTTTCTCTTTATTATTATTATATTTATATAAACAATTTAATATCAATACCTCTTCGTATCATCAATTGCAGAAGTTTTCGCATTAATTAAAAATGGAAAAGAAGTTACTTACTGTCTTTGTAGATAAGACTTCCAAAATAAAGTGCCGCAATGCCTCTGAAATCGGCTGTGGAGAGGTCTTTTCTCTTCCACTGTCATTATTGCTTCTTCATTTAATCTTATTTAAAAACGAAAATGCAACAACAAAAGCTTTTATCAACGTTGCTAACCTATTTTATTGACCATGTTTTCTTGTCAATTGAATAATGACATTACCTATATTTTTATTTGCTAACGAGTTTCTATTAATATATTTATTATAATTTCTAAGAGTAGACCAATGGTGTTCCTATGGGTTATTGGGGGTTCCTGGGGGTTCCTGGGGAGAGAGGTACAAATCCAAATTATAAAATGGGACGTAATGAAAACAATTTCCTATCAAACACATCCTACTATATCCTTCTATCCTACTAACTTAACCGATTGCAATGAAATTTGGTACGTAGACAGCTGGACAACTGGAATAACATATAGGCAACTTTTTATCCCGATATTCCTACGGGATACGGACTTACGCGGGTGAAACCGCGGGGCGCAGCTAGTTTACTATAGTTAAAAAAAAACTTCGTTGTACATGAAAAGTTACTGACTATATCAGCTATTTCATTGAAGTACTGCATTATGATAATATGATGATAATAATTTATCATTATTATCATCATACATAACAGCAATGGTCACAAACATAACGCCATATAAAATTGTACATTCCGAAGAAGCCAATACAAAGCCTTAAACCTTGCCAAGGACTTATCGATAGTTAATTATTAAGTAAATATTATTTCGAAATAAAACGCGAATTTGGTAATACCCGCTAACGAAGTGTCCACATGAATATAATAAACAGTTATGTTTTAAATTTCAATGGGTTCCGTAGGTAAATTGCTTGGATTATCACACTTCACACAATTATAAATGTGAAAGTTTATATGTGAAAGCTTGTTTGTTAGGATGTTTGTCTCTCAATCACGCTGAAACTACTGAACGGATTTTGGTGAAATTTGGTATAAAGACAGGGTATGAGCTGACTTGGGTGATACGATTTTTTACTTTTTAATGCTCCTTTGGGATAAAACAGGAATCTTGATATCCGGGCGGAGCCAAGTCGTGCGTCTAGTTACACAATATATGTGAATTAAACTAAAATTATTAAAATCTATGCTAAATAATGCATACTTTTAAATTGGCTAGATTACACCATTGTGTTTCGCAGTTTTTTTACACACACTTCTTATTTCTTATTTACGCTTTGTTAAGCTTAAATTGTATATATTTTATATTTGTTTTTTGTACTTAATATTTTTGTCTTGCTTTCACATTAAATATGGATTTATTTATAAGGAGAAACGTTTACTCTTAAAGAGTTTTTCTAGCTTAAGAGTTTTGGCAAAATAAAGATTTTTTATTTATTTTCACTTTTTATTTATTTTACAGTCTTTATTCGAACCGCAAGGGCCTGGAACATTCGTTCAGAACATTCTCCCTGCGTTCCCCGACGGTAAAATAAAGGGGTCTTTAATGATTCAAAATTGACGATATGGGGCATCAATTAGGATAATTTTTCTGGTGCTTTTAGTTTTTTTTTAAATATCCTAGGTTAAGACATATTATATACACATAATTACAAAAAATCACAGAAAAGCCTAAAACTTAATCTTTTTTATACATTTTACGACTGATGTGCATAAATTCAAGTTATATGAACAGAACTATTTGTTTTAATCTTTCGTAAAGGAATGCTAAAACACAAGAACATCAAATACGGCGTAATATAATATTTTAAATTAGAATAAAAATTTCCCAACACGCCCACTATAAACTGGTCTCGTCCCTAACTATAGTAGTAGATATATACGGATCATTTTACATTGGTCATCGTATCGGTTACTGCCGGGTTGTGTACTATGCCAATATGACAGAGTACATAAATGTATGGTTGTAATTATATAAATGGATGATATCATATATTTTATGTCAGTTTAAGTGGAGATTATATGGTGCGTTCAAAATGATTCGGTATATTTATGTGTGTGTTTGTGTCTTGCTGATATCTGGACTATCACAAGCAGGTTTGTTTATTTCAATTAATGTATGAATGCTTAGATCTTTAACATTACCCAACAGATTCTGATAGTGTTTATCTTAATAGCTAGTGATTCAAGAGGGAGGTTTATTTGTATATATCGTTTATGCACCTGTGGGAAGTCAGGGCGGGTCGCTAGTAATGAATAAAACGGTAATCTCATAATTAAGTATGATTAAGTATTACGTCATATGTCTAGTATTTTACCTAAAAAAGTTATCTAAATATTGTTCGAGGTGATTATTTGAAATAAAATCGCCCCTTTGTGAATTGAAAGATGGAAAAAATAAACATTGATATTAAATATTATCAGGTATATTGTAAGTTATCTGTGGTATTATGTTATCTGTGGTAAGAATTAAACTAAAAATACTTTCCAGGTATTCGTGTGGTCCGTTCTCCGCAATTTGGCTACAGCCAAGCAAGTTCCAGTGCAAGCTCTGGGTTTGGTGGACCCTATGGAGGGTATGCTCCAATAAGACCCTTATTTGGCGGTGGTGGCTTTGGCGGCGGCGGATTCGGACCTGGTGGGGGCTTCGGACCCGGTGGGGGCTTTGGACCCGGTGGCGGCTTCGGACCTGGCGGGGGCTTTGGACCAGGTGGGGGTTTCGGACACGGTGGGGGCTTCGGACCCGGTGGGGGCTTCGGCCCCGGAGGTTTTGGAGGTGGTTCCTTGAGCATATCGAAGAGTGTCAGTATTGGCGCAGGAGGCGGAGCCCAATCTAGCTCTGGAGCCTTCTCCTTTGGAAAATGATGAACTAATGTATTGGAAGACTGTAAATTCTACAAGATTAATTAAACGTATGTTATACAACGTATGTCGGAGCCAAAATTAATAAATAAGTATTCTTGTTTTTTGTTCTGTAACAATAAAAAAATTATTCAATACGAATGGTGTATTATTTTACCTCAGAAATTTGTCTGTAATCATATAAATAAAAAATAATGAAATTGGATTGAATAAAAGTAACTAATGTTATGATTTGCTACATTGAAAAAAAAGAAAATTTTATAGTAGTTTAACACCAATTTATGATATCCAATTTCGTCGGTAAAAGTGCCAACGTCCATACCACGTTGAATACACCGGTTCTCGTCCGATCACCGAAGTTAAGCAACGTCGGGCGCGGTCAGTACTTGGATGGGTGACCGCCTGGGAACACCGCGTGATGTTGGCTTTTTGCAATTAATTTATTTTTTTAAATCAATTCTTTTATTTATCAAATAATTTAAAATACCTATAATGTAATTGTAAATTTGAAAAAAAAAAAATTGTGGTCATCTTACTTTATAAATGTACAAAAGTAAATTAAAAATTTTATTGATAATTTTAGAGTTGCTAGTTTTTCTTCTTTTTTTTGGGAAAACTTTGGGGTTTTAAACCCCACTGTGTACAGTCAAGCCGCTTTATTGAAGGCACCGCGGGTGCTGGATAGCATTTGCGTTACCGGGCCGAGTGCAGAACTTGAGTTGCAAAGAAGAAGGGTTACTATTCTAACAATAAATGGTCTGATTTCTAATACCAAAAAAATTTAATTAAACTAAAAAGAACACAACGTCTGTACTTACGTATAATCATCGTGTTTAATTTTTAACAAAGAGCAATGCACCCGGAAATTAATTAATATGGGTTTTTATTACAAATAACACCATACTACACTAGGTTTTTACTCAATCCTACAAGCGCATGATTGGAGACTTACATAGAAGAAGTACACAAAGTGTGAGTTAACAATAAACACATAGGCGTTAATAGATGTATTGTTGCTTTTATATAAGTATCATGTCACATTGTCGTCAGTAGGATTTTCAACGTCAAGATACAAACAAACAGAAAATGGCTCGTTTTATATCAATTTGCTCGTTTCTCATAGTTGTTTTCAGCATAGGAAATGCAGGTATATTGAGTATTTCTCTTTCTTACTGAGATATTCTGTAATTTCGAGACTGCAATATTGATCGTTTTGTAAATCTAGGATACTAACGTCAGAATAAAAAGTATTTTTCATATTATTTTCACATTTATCGTCAGATTGTAGTACAGATTGTTTTGCTTAGAAAATAACGCAACTGCATGTTTTTAAAAAACTACGTTTTATTTCAGCAAAACGCGTAGAGCGGTCGCCACAGTTCGGGTTTGCCCAATCGAACGCGTTGGCACTTGGTAGTGGATTTGGCGGACCATTCGGACACGGTTTTTATCCTCCACCACCTCCGCCGCCCTTATTTGGACATGGGTTCTATCCACCCCCTCCACCGCCTCCACCACCCTACGGTGGTTTTTATCCGCCTCCACCACCCCCACCGCCACCACCACCGTCATATGGCAGTTTTGGTCATGGTTTTTATCCTCCTTCGTATGGGCAAGGTAGTGGTTTCGGGGGTGGTTTGAGTATTGCAAAGAGTATAAGTATAAGCACAGGAGGTGTCGCCCAAGCTAGTTCGAATGCTGTTGGCAAGTGATGATTGATGATGATTATGTATTGGATTTTAAATCTGTTAATTTATTTGAAATTAGAATAAGTTTCGATGGTTGTGAATTTTGTAATGATATCGTTTGGTTTATAAATGTATGATAATTATAAGTTTGATGTGTTAGAAATAAATTGTTTTAAGACTTATTGTTTACATTTCTTGAAACCACTATAAAATATTACACATAAAAATAAACATATACGTACTGAATTTTAATGAAAAAAAAAAA
>NC_052111.1:7953833-7963649 GCF_012273895.1 Zerene cesonia | reverse complement strand
ACATTTCTTGAAACCACTATAAAATATTACACATAAAAATAAACATATACGTACTGAATTTTAATGAAAAAAAAAAAAGAAATTCTGTGTCAGAAAGAGCAGTATATTATGTATAATTGAAGCAATATTTCAATGTAACTATTTCAAACAAATGAACCGTTTCGATTTCAAATTATTAAAATGGTTCTCTGATATTATAAAAGTTAAGTGTTTGGTTGTGTCTAAGAGCAAAAATGGAACTCGGTCTAGGGATGTAGATTGTCCATTCCAAGTGTTGCTAACTAATTAATAAACAAATTAATAATTGTTTACATCACACAATTATTTTACCCAAAGAGAAAAAAGGCGTAGATTAAATGTTTCAGAACTGTCACCAGTAAATTAATCCTACTAATCCTATCCTAATAATATCATAAATGCGAAAGTTTGTGGGGATGTGTGTGAGTTTGTTGCTCTTTCACGCAAAAACTACTGAACCGATTGCAATGAAATTTGGTACGTAGACGGCTGGACAACTTGAATAACATAGAGGCAACTTTTAATCCCGATATTCCTACGGGATACGGACTTACGCGGGTGAAACCGCTGGGCGCAGCTAGTAAATTATAAAGTAGCTTAATGTCACTGATGATGATGATTTCAATAAAGAAAGTCTAGTGAAGTTAAATTAAATGACTTTATCTGTCCATAATAAAGAAAGAAAGAAAAATATCTATTGTATATAATAACTATTATTAACATTCAATACATATTCCTTTTTTAAAACCGGATTCTCTTACTAAGCGCTATCTGTTTGTCTGTCTGTCATCACCAAGCTGTCTCGTACACCCGATGGTTACATACACCTGATGGTTACACAGTTGAAATTTTCAGAGATGTTACTTTTCTTAAATAACAAATAAATAAATGGAGGCTAAGCAACGGCATTATCTTATATTGGCCGGATGACCAATTTATGATGCTTTTTAACTTATTTGTACATACCCTTATTGCCGCGACTCGAACTAGATCGATTTTTTTCATAATATCTAACCACGGCTACCATCAGCATATTATCTCTTATCTACACTAATATTATATAGAGGAAGAATTTGTATTTTTGTTTGTTTGTTTGTAATGGATAAACTTAAAAACTACTGGAAAGATTTAAAAAAGTCTTTCACCATTAGAAAGCTGCAACTTCGCTGAGTGACTTAGGCTATACATGTACCACATGTGAAACTGCTGAACGGATTTTGATGATATTTGATATACTGACAGGGCATAAGCTGACTTGGGTGATAGGTTACTTTTTATGCCCGATTAAGGGCTCCCTTGGGATAAAACAACAATCTTCATATCCGGGTGGAGCCGGCACGAGCGCCTAGTAATATATAATTTTAAAATATCTCATAAAATGGTTAGCCTCCCTCAGATATGGTGATGATCGATCATATATGAGGTCTTTATAAAAACAAACATGAATGCTTTTTATGTAATAGCGGACAGCTGAGCTGATGGTTCGCCTGATGTTAAGCGACCACCACCGCCCATGAACATTAGTAGGGTAGCAAATGCCGCTTTCAAGGGGTAAAAAGAATTGAGGACGGGAATGCATTGAGAAGGGTGAGGAAAAGGGTACAGGCCTCCGGCTCCCCTACTGAGAAACACAGTAGCATGCTACTGTATGGGTGTGGTACTTCCCCGGTGTGAGCTGGCCCAATTCGTACTGAAGCGTGCTCGACTCCCACATTAAAACTACTTATCAAAAACCAAAAGCACATTTAAGACTTCGCTAACAAGCGTAAAACAGGTCCGAGAATACAACTTCATAACAATATTCTATATAACAACTGATACCGAGAAAATGATGGTGAAAATGAATAGATCAAATATGTAAGGCAAATATTACTCAGAAATTTTATTGGAGGTAATCCCCGTATATTTCTCTCCATTTAAAACTAAAACCGCAGTGTCATTAAACTTTAATACTCAAGTACTTAATATTATGGCTTTAATTTCAGTGGGTTCTGTAATAAATTTCAATTGTTTATTTCATTTGTGTTTAAGCTAAACATAAATTTTATATTGATTGATATATGTTTTTTTATTATAATTACATAAAAATTGTTATTAAAAGATTAACATTTTGTTTCTTTTCATATTAACATACCTATTAGAGTAAAAAATGAAGTTTTTTATATTGATGGCGAACTTAATTTAAATTATAGAACGTTGAGATTGACTGAACAAACCACCTATTAAAAAAATTCAATGATATTCTGAAACAAAGGTTCTATCAAGAATATATATAATTGTCTAAAAAAGGAACCCTAACAGACGCCTGGAAACAAAACAAATCTAAACAAATACAAACACAGACCTCCAAAATTCGCTATCAATACACCAGTGTAAATAGAGCCCGGATTTTTGACATGACCAATAAATTAGCGGTGTCATCATACACTGGCCAATACTATAACTTGTTATTAACATATATGTACGTATATACACAGAGCTGTTAAGAAGTATAGTAGTGATTATATATAAATTGGCGCGACATGTTCCTTACGTTAGTGATAGAGCGAGAACAAAATGAGTCGGTTAAATTTAATCTGTGTTTTGATTTTAGTAGTCCTTGGACTTAGTCAAGCAGGTACTTTATAATTGTGTTTTTTACCCACTATAAAACGAGGGTTCTGAATTCGACTGTATTTTTTGTTTTGTTACTCGATAGCTCCGTGGGTTTAAACCGATTGGCGTGACTTTTTTGTGTTTGATAGGGCATTGTTGTCACTTGGTCCCATTTTAGAATCTGGAGCAATGTCTTTTTCCCGGGGCCAACGGTAACCTTTTTGTAGAGAAGAATTATAATAGAAATTTTGGAAAGTGTTTATATCAAGACTCTGTGCTTATGCTAACATTTATATAATTATATTATCTGCATTATAATGAATCTACTGCCTGGACATGTCACATGTCAATTGCTTAGCAGATTAATAGAATATCTGGTGCAATTCGTGCATTTAGCTGTCTTTAAAAAGACACATTATGATAGTTGTGAGTGCTAAGAATGTTTCAGTTCAGTTGATATCTAAAGGTCTATCTATTATCCTAATGAATGATGATACCTCAAATGTTTAAATGTTTCCTTATTGCTTTATTAAATAGGCATTATTGAATACGAATTTCTAGTTTTCTTCCATCTTAAATCCAGCCCTATAAACTTTAAATGTATATTTCGATGTTATGAAATACAGTTGAATTATTCTTACAAGTTTGTATTATCTTTCAGCGCGGTTAGCTCGATCTCCGCAGTTTGGCGGGGCTAGTGCAAGCGCCCAAGCGGGCGCTTTTGGTGGGAACAGATTTAACCCGTTGCCACCTCAACCCCGCCCTGGTTTCGGCCCAGGCGGTTTCGGCCCAGGAGGTTTTGGCCAAGGAGGTTTCGGCCGACCTGGTTTTAACCGACCAGGTGTTAACCGTCCAGGTGGTGGCTCCATCAGCATTTCAAAGAGTATCAGCATCAGTGCAGGCAGAGGCGGTGCGCAATCGAGCTCCAGTGCTAACTCCTTTGGCAAATGATTTATTGGTGTATAAGACTTGAGATCGCGTGAATTTGTGCTCACTTTATTTTTAAATAAATAATATAATGTAATGTGTGTTTTCTTACTTAGTTGTTAAATTACGTGGAATAATAAATAGAAGCGTATGTATTCTGAGCATTTCACACTACGCAATGTAATCGAAACCTTTGTTTGTTGTATAATGATAATAATTCATATATACACATATTTTTCGTCTGTAACGTCAACTAGGCATAATGTTTGTCACAGAACAACAAAATCCTCCATCCCCGCCACTCAGGGGAACTAAAGGGGAACTAAATTGTACTTAATTGTTTTAGTAAACAAGATTTTGTTGGAACATGTTTTTGTGAAACAAGAATTACGCAAATGCAAAGATTGATTATTTCTTTACCTGATTATGCTCATGTGTTAAGGTGTGCGGAAGGAATTAACGCAAAAGATGATTACATGAAATTGCATTAGTGTTTAAAAGCACATCAAAGACATTTTCAAAATTAATTTTCCTGCAGACAAACGTTTCATTATAGTGACCTAAAAGCTGCTCAATATATTATAGCGTCGATAAAACGTATCTTCATTATTTTTTTTCCATTTTATCAGTCATGTTACCCACATAGCTTTACGGCCAGCCATTTTTCAGTCGTTTTTACGGTTGGTCAATTTTTAACCGAATTTACTAAACGTTCAGAAACAGGGTGCGAGTGCATTTGGCCTCACAGGGCTCCTATTTCTATGTAGTTTATAAAAAAAGCGAACCTAAACTACTCATTCCCTAACCCAGTGTTTTTCAACCTTTCCCCTTTTTGTCTAGGTAAATAATATTATCGTTAAATCTTCACATTTAAAAAACAGTAAAGAGTGTTTTTATCGCAGTGGCATTTTTCGAAGCCTTGTCCCTTCCAAATTTAGGGTCAGATCTGTTTGGGAAACCTGTTAAAATATTCATAACTTCTAGGTTCGTTTAGGCAAAACTCGAAACAGATTATCTGCCCATACGTTTGACTGAAGAGTAATCAACTGCTAAGGTTCATGAAAACCAAATCAGAGAAAGAAATTTGTTTTTATTTTGCCCAAAGCCTTTGGTGAAATCTAGGATAACCTGGTTATATCGGCAAGAGACTACATCGAAGTTTGACAAGACAAAAATACAAATAGACGTGCGCGGAATAATGCAAATATATATGATTAATATTGAAGTTCAATTCTTATTAAGAGTCCATAGTCATAACGAACAAGGTGACCTACATTTGTATATTTAAATAATTCATTCCAAGGATATTTACAAATGAATACTGCGAAAATCCCGCAGAATTGAAAAGCAAACATAAATAGGTGTTTGCATGGTATTTGGTATTATGACGCTACCGACAACAGCTTCAATCCATTATAATTGAACTGTACTTGAAAATCATTAACATTCAACACCCTCGCACATGAAATTAGCACGTGGTCTCAGAATAGAATTTTTACGAGTATCATTATATTGGAGTGAATAAAAATCCTTGGTTATAATATGAAGCCATTATTTATAAGTTGGTATAATATGTTTTTTGATGGATTTTTTTATGTCTCGAAGATTATATCACGCTAATGATTGTAATGTTAACTTAGATCACTACTTGTTGCATTAAAATCGGCAAAATCCAAATAATCTAATGATAAACTATTAAGACTACATTCCTAAACATTCACAAGGGTCGGTGGGGAATTTGTGAAATGCTTTTTATTCTCAATATAATTATACATACATTAGCATATTTCCATAATTAATACGCTTGCTCGTGTAAGTCCACTTAATATCATTGAAATTGAAACTGTTGATTTACTGTTTTCATAACTTACGACGGGGATAGAAGTGTAAATTTGTGTTTTCGTTGGTCAGTCAAAAGACAAAAAATAAGCAGTAACAGCTGAAGAAAGTTGTTTTTAGAATTCTTGGGATATCTTACTTACTACTAGTACTTGCTAGCTAGCCTTATACCCACGGTATCTTCCGCGTAGGTATAGGAAAAAATGTACAGGCTGGGGTTTTCCTCGCATAGCTTCCATTGCGTGAGATTTTGCCAGACTCAAACTAACACATATCGTTTTTAGGGCATCAAGCTATGTCTAATGTGTACCAAATTTCATCCATCTATTCAGTGATAGAATGGTAGAGTCCGACATACAAACTGTAATGAGAAATCATCTCTTTTAGTATTTAAAACTATGGATTCATCATCATAACTGAATTAGTTTAAAATTTAAATTTTATTTTGATCTGTGTCACTGTCCTTTTTGATATAATAAATAAAAAAGGTGCTTAAAATTAGGTAGGTTCATAAGTTTGGAGGTTTTAAAATAAAAAGTACTTTTTATATTTTATTCATTTATTAAATAATATCTATCAATATCATGTTAACATAGTCTTAAGTAGGAAATAATAAAATACTGTTGTTTTAATACCGTGCATCATCAAATTAATCAAGTCAATCGAAACCGTAACGTGTTTTCTAATAAATCACTTCTCAAATTATCCACCGAGGCCCCGACCAAAACCACCTTGTCCGAAACCATTTTGTCCAAAACCGTTTTGTCCAGAACCCCGTTGTCCGAAACCACCTTGCCCGAAGCCTCCATTGCCGAAACCACCTTGCCCGTAACCTCCATTGCCAAACCCACCTTGACCAAAACCACCATTGCCGAACCCTCCTTGGCCGAAACCACCTTGGCCGAAACCACCTTGACCGAAACCACCTTGGCCGAAACCACCTTGACCAAAACCTCCTGGTCTACCACCAAATTGAGGCGATCGAGGTAATCGCACACCTGTAACAAAGTAATACATAAATATCTCGTTATTAAGGGACACGAAATAAATTGGACAAACTAATTGAGGCGATTAAACAATAGAATAGATTTACTATCAGAATTTAAAAAGAAAGTCTTGATATAATTAGGGATTTAATGCTTAATCGATTTCATTTTTATGTTTAATACTTTTATAATTGATGAGAAATTTTGAAAGAACAGAAAAAAGTTTTATCACGAGGCGGGATTCGAACCCAAATCCTTTTTGCCACGGTGCTCTTTGAAAATTAAACTTTTATAATTAACAAAATATTGAAAAATAAAAGCAAAAAACAAGCATAAACAGCACAACCTCTTTCCGCCGTCAGCCATTTTTTAATTAATAACAAACCATTATATTATATTACACAAAAGATTGAAAACAAATTTACTGCTTTTCAAATCAAATATATAATAAGAATAACAAAGTTGTAGTTGTCATTATGCACATTAAAACCACCAAAACTTATATCACATTAATCATAATATTGTTATTGTCACCTGCAAGAGCAAATCCCAAAATCACCAAAAATGTTAAGCAAATTAAGTTAAAACGCGCCATTTTTAGTAACGTTTGGCGACAACTGACAAAGCGGCTGAAATATTCTCTCATTTTATACAATAACAACGTTATAGAGTAGTGTGTATTACTTGAACAAACAAATCTAGAATTGAGACGAAATAAGAGCGTACCCTAGGTAAAGTTTTTATATTGGTTCCTTAATTGTTATATGTGTGTAGCTAGGCCCTAATAGAATGATAGGTGATTTAAGAATACAATTTTTGTGATTATAATATGAAAAACTAGCTGCGCCCCGCGGTTTCACCCGCGGAAGTCTGTATCCCGTAGGAATATCGGGATAAAAAGTTGCCTATATGTTATTTAAGTTGTCCAGCTATCTACGTGCCAAATTTCATTGCAATCGGTTCAGCAGTTTTTGCGTGAAAGAGTTACAAACACACACACATCCTTAAAAACTTTCGCATTTATAATATAAAATTAGTAGGATGGGAAGTAGGATAGGATAAAACAATAAATATAAACAATGTTAAAAATGATATTAATTAACAAATAAATATAATAAAATAACAGTTTTGAAGTATATTTCTATGCATCTTAAATTCTGAGAGAATAAAATAAAACTTTTGTCACGCCATCGATAATTAACTGGATGATAATTGGCTTGTTTTTATAACATTTAATGTAATGCATCGATGTGCAAATGCATCTTTGGTAAATACAAGGTTTGTTAAGTTATCAGGAACCGACTCCAAGTTTTTGAATCGAAATGATTAATATGTCGGTCAAAAACTACTAATTACAATCAAGCAATTTAAAAACACACACGTCATCAGCACCTTTTAAATTAGATATTTCGAAACGTAATTATCCTATAATAAACTCTGTTTAGAAAAAAATCAAATCGAAGGCGGTACCAAAAACAAACAATTTATCAATACAGTAGCATTATGAACCTGTGAATGATTATGTCTGGGTCTAGTTTTTAGTCGGGAAGTTACTCAGATTACGCGGGCGAAACCGCGGACAGGAATTTATTTAATAAAATGACAAAAAAAACCAAGACGGATTTTTCCAACCTTATCAAAATACATTCATTTTTAGACGAAGCTAACAACTCGTGTGAGTTTTCTTAGATCGGTGTTATATTGACCGTGTTTATTATCACTTATCGGGTTGGCTAAAACTAAATATTCTTGGAAAGCAGGATTTGCCTATTTAGGTTGACTATAAAATGATAGCATCGTGCTGTACTAGGTCAGACTGAACAGCGATCTCAACAAGATGACTAAAGTGAGCGTGTTCTTTATAACTACAGCAATATGCGTAGCGCTTGGAGCAGCACATGGATATCCAGGTAATTTCAATTTTTATTACTTATTGTTTACATAATGAGCTCTTGGAAACGGTGACATAATCGTGAAGTGATAAATTTTTAAACAAACTTTAGCACCGAAAATACCAATATGGCAAGTTTAGCGATAATGTCCTATTTTTCTTTCTTTCCTAAAAAATATCCCTTAATATGTAAGCATAACAGATCTTAAATATTTATTAATTTTCAGGTTTCCTGGACCACCCACCTCCACCACCGCCGCCACCTCCCCCATTCCCCTTCTTTCATACAAATAATTGGAGCGGAATAGCAAAGTCCTCTGATGGCCGTGCTCAAGGAGTGTTTAGTGGAGCATCTGCCTCAGCTAATTCGGGACAAAATACTGGAGAAGCCCTATCATTAGCATCATCTATCGCACCTGGTGGACAAGCAGAGGGATGTGATGAAGGCGAATCAAGTCAATACAATGTCCCCGCCGGTGGTGCTTTTGGTGGATCTGAAGGATCCATTAGCGGTAATAGAGGTTCCACTGGTGGTCAATCTGGAGGGGGTTTTGGAGAATTCTCTTCGTTTAAAAAGTTTAAAGAATCCCACTTTAGTTTCAAAGCTGGTGGTGAAAAACAGTTTGGTGGACAAGAAGGAAGCCAGGGCCAATCAAGTGGTTTTGGTGCTTCTGGTGCTGGAAATAATGGTGTTCAGTCACAAGGACAGGGTGGTTTTAGTAGTTCTCATTCTGAAAGTTCTTCATTTGGGCAAGGTCAACAGGCTGGTCGCGGATCTGAAGATAAACTCGACCAACAAAACCAACAGGGTGGTGGATTTGATAAACAAAGCGGCCAGGGTGGCTTTAATCAACATTATGAACAAGCACAGCAAACACAGCAAAGCAACGAATTAGGACAGAGTTCTGGGGCCGGTAAACTAAGTCAAGCTGGTGGATTTGGGCAAAATCAAGGTGGTGCTGGATTTTCAGGATCGTCTGCTAGCAGCCAAGCCTCTTCTAATTCTGAAAATGGTTTTGGACTATCGGGGCAACAGGAGCAATCTGGCTCCGGTTCTACTTTCGGTGGTCAAGGTGGTTACGGCTTCGGTTTTGGCCATGGTCACGGTTCTCAGAGTGGTAATTTAGAACAGCAAACACAACAAAGTAGTAGTTTTGGACAGCAAAGTCAACAGGCTTCTGGACCCGGAAACCAAGGCAGCGGAAATGGCGGTGCTATAGCTGGCTCAAGTGCCAGCAGCCAAGCCTCTTCTAATTCTCAAAGTGGTTTTGGGCTATCCGGGAAACAGCAACAATCTGGCGCCGGTTCCGGTTTCGGTGGTCAAGGAGGTTATGGATTCGGTTTTGGCCATGATCATGGATCCCAGAGTGGCAATTTCGAACAGCAGACACAACAAAGTAGTGGACTTGGACAACAACGCCAACAGGTTTCTGGACTGGGAAACCAAGATAGCGGAAACGGAGGTGCTTTAGCTGGCTCCAATGCTAACAGCCAAGCCTCAGCACAAGGCAGCTTCGGAGCATCAGGTCAACAGCAATCTGGATCTCAGTTTGGCGGTCA
>NC_052111.1:7913585-7952833 GCF_012273895.1 Zerene cesonia | reverse complement strand
GCTAACAGCCAAGCCTCAGCACAAGGCAGCTTCGGAGCATCAGGTCAACAGCAATCTGGATCTCAGTTTGGCGGTCAAGGAGGATTTGGTTATGGCTATGGTCGCGGCATTAATCACGGCTACGGAAGCGGCAATGGTTTTGGTAGCTCCAAATATCAAGCAGCTGGTTATGAACAAACGGGTGTAGTTAGTGGATCTCAGGGTGGAACTAGCTCAGGTAACAAGGACGCGTCCGGATCACTGAGTGGAGCTTTGAATCTCGCTTCACAGGGTTTGGAGTCAGCGCAGAACGCTGGATGCAGTACATGTGGGGGTAAAGGCGGTTATGCCCTAAGTAATGCTAGAAGCCACAGCGGTAACGCAGTCGCTGTTTCTATTGGAGGTTAAATCAATTTTGACTCGTTGTGCTATGCTGTATATTTATGACAATAAATCGATAGTTAAACTGCATTTTTGTTGTTTTACTGTACAACTGCTAAATGCAATGGCATTAAATTAGAAGGTCACCATTATTTTTTGATTTTAAAAATCAACATTACATTTTTTCTTTCAACACAAGGAACGAAAATGAATTATTTTAGTCATTTAAAGAAGCATCTACTGAACGTTCTACTAGAAGTATATCATGTAGAACTTTATAGATACTTTGTGTTAACTTAAGAAATTCAATATTTACATAGTAATGTTATTTGTAGAGGTTTGGAGAGATCCCTGTAAATTTATAGTTTGTTTCTTGAAGTATAAGCACACTTACTTGAGTTTTTTAATCAAATCCTACTAATATTATAAATGCGAAAGTTTGTAAGGATGTGTATGTGTTTGTTACTCTTTCACGCAAAAAGTACTGAACCGATTGTAATGAAATTTGGTACGTGGACTGTACTGGACAACTGGAATAATATATAGGCAACTTTTTATCCCGATATTCCTAGGGGATACGGCGCAGCTAGTTTTAACATGAGACCGGCCAAATTTTAATACAATAACTCTTTTTAATAAATAGCTACAAAATGGGCAATCTTTTTCTTGTACATACGCCCAATTATCTTCATTTACTAATCACCAAAAATAAAGCTAACTCACACTAGGGGAGCCCAAGAGGCAATTTTGGGATTTACTCGAGCGCGTCAGATTACATATTATAGGGGAAGGTACTTTACCTATTACTAAGTACCTCCAGAAAGTAATAATAAATAAAAGAAATAAAAATCATTTATTGAACATATGACATACAAAAAATAAGAACAAATCCCTCCCTCCCAGTATAGCTTTCGCTGTGTTCAATATAAGACACAATAAAATATAATTGCTGCTACATACATATGATATTTAAATTCTACAATTTAATATAAATTTCTGATATTCAAAAAATTAACAATTTAAATAGATTTAAATATTTAAGTAATTTAAATGAAAGAATGAGCAATTAATATTGGTGGGTGCGCTCAGATCAATGAAAGGAAAATTATTAATTTCTGTGTCTTAGAAAAAGTTAATGGACAATTATTAATATCCATATCATCGGATAAATGAGTTTATAATTTAATTTTTAGTTTTATACCAATGAAATGCTTTATAAATGACAAATTGTGAAAGAATTAAAAAAAATCATTGATCATGAGACCGGATTTGAACCCGCATCTAAAAAATTTAAATGTCAAAAATTTGAAATTTCAGTATGTTCTTTTTTATGTATCAGAATTAGTTGCTAAAACGTATGTTTAATATATAAAATTCTGGTGTAACAAGATTAGTTACCACACTCTCAAGATTAGTTTAGTTACTCTTTCGAAACGGCTGGACCTGGATTTCATGAAATTTTCTGAAATGCTCTGAGAATTGGCCGACATCTATTTTTCATATCCCTAAATGATAAGAATAAGACAGAACAGCTTTTTTCGGGTCAGCTAGTATACAATAAAATGGAATAACTTAATGTTACGCCTACACGTTATAAGTAAATTGTGCATGACGTGTTTTTGCTAAGTTTATATTTGAAAAGTTAGTCTTTCATGTCGGTATTTTTTTTTAAGTCCCGTGTCTCCTAGTGGGGTATGGGGCAGATGATGTACTTCTGTTTCACTGATCGGTATAGCCACAGATAACTACTATATTAAGTGTAGCGTTTGTTTTATTCAGAGTTTACTTTATAGGTGTAATTTGAAACAATATTGGGAGAAGTTGGTTGAAATATGGTGGAATAGCATACTTCATGAGAATTGTTATATGATAACGATAGCATATATATTTTGCAAAAGAAAGCGTGCAATAAACAACTCATATCTTATGGTTTTTTTCTTTGAAATATAGATTTGCTGCTACATTTTTTTTACAAAAAAAAATTATCTTTATATACTCTTTTATCATTAGTTATTTAAAAGTATAGTTAGGCGCCCGACTCCACCCGACTACACCTTTTGTCATCTTTACAACTTTTTAACAGTTTTCTCTCCATAGGGACTTCCCTTGCCTATGAATAAAAATATGAAAAGAAAAATTAGTCGTCTGGTCGAATTGTTTTCCAGTTTTGCGCAATAACTACACATTTGGCGATACATTTTTAATTATTATCAATATCTTATCTATAACTCTATAACTCTTGAAAAAAAAAACATCAAGTTAAAATCTGAATGGTAATAAAAGTTTAATTTAACACAATCAAGAAACGATTACACTGAAGTTCACACAAAAATCATTACATAAGAATTACTCACAGCAATAATATAATACGGATATCAGTATGGAATAATGTGAGATTTGTTGTCGTTGGAAAATCCTTTTTTAAATCACTAATATCATCGACAAATATTATGCGACAAACACATATTACATCAAAAACAAACTTCGAGGATATGTAATCTGATTTAATATCACTTTACATTTTTCATTATCATCAAGGCGTTATTGGGAATTCTTAGTAAGACTGTCAATTTGTCTAATAAACATTCTTGAAAAGTATAAAATTTGTTGCATCTACGTTATTTTAGCATAATATCTCAGAAACACCAGAATGTTGAGGTTAGGTTTGTTATTTTTCGCGGCATTTTATGTGGCCAGCTGTTTGCCCATAGATAATGATCGTAAGTTGTTGACAGTGATTTATATTTTATTTAGAGATTATAAAAGTATTATGTCGATATAAACATATGAATTTATGTTTGTGTTCTAGTTCTAGAATATAAAAATATGTTTTATAAAGAATTATCAAATAGATGATATATTAATGGATTAATTATTTTGGGACTAATTAATACAATATGATTTGATCTTATTATTAATCAAAATTGTTCAAATTACAGAAAGTTTTCTCCTAAACCGCCTGCAGAGATCTGCTGAAGACTGTGGACCAAATGAGCACCCTCACCCACCATTCTGGCCACCACCACCTCCATTCTGGCCACCAGCACCACCTCCATACTGGCATCATCGATTCGGAAACAATTGGGGATCTGCACCACAGAATTTCCCGCATTCCCAGGATTTAAAGCAAGATAATGAAAACGAAGGAGATTTTGGGAAATTACCATGTGACAATTGCAATAGTAACGCGGCGATAAGTAATTCCAAAAGTGACACGGGAGATGCTATTTCGATAGCAATTTCGAGATCCGGAAAGCCAAAGACATAAGTAAAACGACCCGGAACTGTCGTACCATATTAAACAAAAGATTAACCTATTGTGTAATAGAGTGATAAATGATATCCGTCCGTTCCTGCAAAATATAACAGAAAAGTGAGACCTACCAGTTAAAAACAATGTTCCTATCAAAACCAGTTCAGCCATTTCGAGTGTTACTGTTACAGAACGATAATTTTTTTTTTTTTTTAATAATCGTTCGTCATGTATCCTACACTTTAAGTGCAATGATTTTTATAATAATTATATAATAATAATAAAGTCTTTATTAAAACTGTTAAATACATACAATTTCAAACTGATACTTCAGTATTATACATTAATCTTCATCGTGGGATATACACACCTGGACAGAGCGTTCCTTTAAGATTTCCATTCCCATTATTTATTACATTAGATTTATATATAATGCAAGAATAAGTATTAAATAAACGTTACTGATATATAACTGCTCTTTCTTTGTTTTTATTAAGGTACCTGTTTGCGTGATTCTTAAAAAAACCATTAAATTGAGAGCAATAACAATACATTAAAAAAAAATTATGAAACCATAAGGTGGTTGAACCTTCTCAGTATCTAGGTATAAGTTCATACATAAGAGTTAGCATATCGTTAGTATGCTAGGCAAATAATTTAAGACATTTATTATAGTGTTTCTCATTTTATTACTATTGCATAGCAGGCTTATGCTAGACTTTAATTTGGTCCAACCGTTTTAATGCCTATTTCTTAGAAAAAAAAATAAGATTCAGCAATACACAGTTAAGTAGCGTGATATCATAACACGAGGTACAAACTATTAGATAATTCACAGTTTTTATTGTGTTTAATATAGGCCACCTCCTTGGTGATAGATACTTCTTGGTTAGCACGTTTTAACATCCGTATTTTATTTTATTATTGTTACTTTATTCTAAAATTAGTCAAAACAGTGATTTAGCCGATTTTTTTTTGAAATGAAATGAAATGATTTATTTATTCCATATTTAAACAATACAATCAAATACAATCAAAAGAAATAGCATATAAATAGTTGGCACTTTATAAAGATACACTAGTTCCCGCACTAGGATCCCCTGTGTTGTGGGCATTTGGCATGTGGCAATTTCAAAAGGAAGTTCTATTTTTAAATGAGATTTAGAGTTCATTCTTAATATTATTATTTATCAGACAATACAATGAATAAATATATAAATTCAGCAAATTAAATACCCATTATTAAAAACACTTATTTATAAAAAGGATGTAACAAACATTATTTAAAGTTCGAAACTATATAGTTCTATTTCAAATGAATCATCAACCAGTTTACATAAATCTATAAATTGTTTTATTGTTCCACCTACTCAACAATTTATGCAAAATTATACAATCTAAATAACATTCGTGAGGACTTTTTAATTAAATAAAAATGTCTTCCGCCTAATATCCCATATAAGAGTATTATGTTTACTTCCGCGGGAAGTTAGATTAAATTTGCGATTTCAATGTTAAACGCGTGGGCGGTGCCCTTGCATCAAATAATATATAATCCTTTGACCCGCCAAATATCTTCACAAAGCAAACAAAATGTCTAAGTATCTTGTGATTTACCTCATCTGCCTAACTGGATGGAGCCTCGCTTTTGCTGAAGGTAGGAATTTTTATCCCATTCACTGTTTGTCCGTGAGAGAAAAATATGATATTGTTACCGTTACATAAATGTTCTAAGAGACCTTTTGTGTTATACAAAGCTTACGGTTGTAGTTATTATTTAATCTTATTACAGAGTCCCGTTCTAACATTACAAATAGATTACTGTTTCAAATAATAAATATACGTTTAAAAATTAATAATTAAAAAGAAGTTGTTCAGGTTTATTAAATTAATTAATTTTATTCTCAAAGAAATAATATTATTTTATACACAACACATATTATCCATAAAATGGTCCAAAATATTCTCAAATAATCGCGTCAAATTCGAATTACTTACAGGTTCCATTTGATTTTTAACCGTGTCCGTATAAAATTACTGCGACCATTGCATGAAATATAACTTTTAATTGACTCCATTTAAAAAGACATGACATAATTTCAGATTTGCAAGGCCGAAATGAATACGATCGGAATACAGACGCCAGGCATTTTCATAAAAAGAGACGTTGTCATTTCGGATCCTGCGGAGGAGGCTTTGGCAATTACGGAGGTTTTGGAGGCTACCAAGGAGGCTATGGGGGCTACCAAGGAGGCTACGGAGGCTACCAAGGAGGCCCTTACCCCCCTATAAATATAGGCATCAGTCAATCTCAATCTTCGGCATCTGGTGGTTATGGATATAACCCCAATTACAATCAATACAATGGATACCAAGGCTATCCAAACTATGGATATAACAGACCATACAATAGGCCATTTTTTGGTAATGGCTATGGTCCGACAAATAATCAATTCAATGGAAACTATTACTTAGCAAACACCGGTAATGGTTATGGTTTAACTGGATTTGGAGGTGGTTTTGATGAACAATATGATGGCGATGAACATTTTGAAAGATCTGCCAGCAAAAAAGACTGAATCATTTAGTTTTATTGTAGGATTGAAGTATTTTTAGCTATATGTTTACCAAATACTTTGTTGTCTTTGTTGTTTAATCGTTCACATTGAGATTTATTATATTCACAATTATAGCACATACTTCACACCAATAATATGAAACTCTGACGATAAATAATTAATTTCTTAAGAGTGTTTGTCTTTAACGTCAATCACAGTGAAGTCAAGATAAATCACTTTTAATTATGCGTCATTACCAGTTCTATGCATATGAAATATGCTTAATTATTTTTATGTATTACAAAATATATCGAACATTGAACTACGATTTGCGAATTAGTTAATAAATGGATAAATTAATCAAATCGTTTACTTTTTATCCTTCCCAGTGTCATATTATCCATTGAAGATTCAGTATACATTATCGATTAGCATATGACTCGTTCACATAATTTATGTAGTAATTTAAGAGCTTAAAGGTGTTTTGTGGTCATCACATTTTTTTATAATTTAAGTATATTTGGTCCTTCCGGCAAAACTTGTGAATTGAGACTTGCAAAAACTTTACGATGTTACCCATCTTGTCAATTAGCATTTAATATGAGTATCCATAATATTTATAGTATCACAGATAAATTATTTTACCGTAAGGTTTGTGATAAATTTTTGCGTGTCAATGCCTCACGCGAATCTGACCTAGTTGGTGGGGGAACTTATGATATATAAAAACTAAGAGAAATGGTAGGCAACTATTCACTACGATCAGAGAAAGGTACTCATCAAACTGAAAATGATATCAAAACTGACAGTCCTCTTGGCTGCTCTAGCTGTAAGCAATGCTGTACCGGTATGGATGGGTAAGTGGAAATACATACGAGCGAAGTTTGTTTGGACATTATCTATTGTAAACATAAAATTACAGAGTGCAAGAGTAATGATTTAGAATACGTCATTGCATAATTTGCATATTATTCGAATATACATAATAACATTTCTAGGTTATGTCAAAGACTTTTTAGTTACATTTGTATTTATTGTCAATCTTCTCAATAAAGAACTAGCATATTCTAAAATAAACGCATTTTTTCAGCTAATCCTTACTATTCTGGAATGTTCTTAAGACATCCCCAGCCTCCTAGTATAGCATTCGGTATCGGCAGTGGCTTCAGCAGCGACTTTGGGGGCATCAAACACACAAGTAGCTATGGACATTCGTTCCAAACTGGAAACGCGCAAGCTTACGGCGGAGGATCTGGAACAGCCGATGGGAATACCTTCGCTCGTGGTGTGGGATACGCTCAAACATTCCCTCAAACAAACTTGAAACCCCAATATCAATATAGACATCCTGTACCTCAAGACTTCCAGCAAGCTTCAGCAGTTACATTCAACTCAGGAGGAAGGTCGTTTAACTCTGCTTCGGCTCAAAGCTTCGGCAACTTTGCATCAGCTGTATCCTCAGCTCAATCTGTAGACGGAATAGGTTCAGCTGTGAGTGCTGTACAGCATAATGGGCAGTCCCAATCGGCGATTTCGTCCGTAAACAGCCTTGGACGAAATGGCCTTGACTCTACTATAGCGACAACAAATAGCAATGGTCATGGTTTTGGTTCAGCAATTACTAGAGCAGATATTTCAGGAGGCTACCAATCTGCTATTTCTTCAACACAAGGACACGGTAATTTTAATAATTACGGACAAGGAGCTGTAGCTCAGAATGTCAATGGATACAGAACTAGCAATGCATATAATGTTAACCAAGGTTCAATTCAAAACAGTGTTGCCATAAATGGACCGGGAATACAAGTCGCGCAGACTTATTCTAATAATAACGGTTATTATTAAAGTTAAGACTGTAAATTAGTCATTTAAGTATTATAATGTAGTAATGGTGATACCATTGTAATAAAGACTGCTCTTAAAAAACGTATTTTATTTGAAAATCCAATGCACATATTTAACGTATAATAATTTATCATACATTTATAAAAGAAATATTTATTTAAGCTAGTCGATCTAATACGATAATGGTGAATGTCACGTTTGTGGGCAGAAATAGTTAAAGTATATATGTTTCTTTTAGTTAGAAACCTGTTCGCCCAGACACAGTTGCTATGTGCTACTGAGTCATCTTTTAAGAAATATCAATGTAAGATATCAACTTCCTAATTTGAGATAAACATTTATAAGCCAACCGTTATGCGAAAGTTGAATTATTTATACGTCAAGATCTAAAATAAAAATGGTTATACAAATAAAGAAAATAACATAATTTTTATTATATTTTATTTTAATATACAACAGATCATATTCTTGTATAAAGTAGAATGTAGAATATTCGATTTATGTGTTACTCTTAAGTCTAGAATGTTGTTTAGCATCTTAATATCAGATTTTTCGAATGTATGTTTAATCGTCCTTTTTTGTGGTGAATCTCCGTGTAAGCTCGAAGGACTAATTAATTTTAACGCAGACACGTGGGTGATCTAAAGGTTCAAAAGTGCCTCTATAAAAAAAGTCTAATTCTAGAGTAAATAAATGTTTGAGTTTGAGTTCGCAAGGGGACCCCCTGGCAGGGGTAACCATTAACGAACCTCGGCTTGGGCTGTCATTTAAATTGATTGTCCGTTTGGTAAAAGTCTAAGAAAGAGGTGAACATTTGATCTTCCTATATCGAATCGAATATTGTTGACTTACTATTGCAAAAAAGAAATTATGTAGGATCATTTATTGCTTAATACACATAATAATTACATTTCATCTTCTAAAAAATATCAAAAGGCGTCCCGCCTATGTCTGTATTTGCTTGTGTGCCTTATTTAAATCCATCACATCACATTCATTTGTTTGTGATCCTATAATAGTAATGTTTTCTTATAACCTATCTATAAAACGTAGCTATCGTTTTCTTAGTAGGTCTTTATGTCTATCAGGCACATCAAATTTTCGATGGACAATGTAATTTGAAAAAAATCTCATGGCATTATATTAGACACAATTGTTTATTAAAATTGGAAAATTAAAATGAGATACATCCATGAAAATTTTCAAATTTTTTTTATAGAAGACGGTATACGTGTCTAAATTTTATAAAGTCAATTTTTTTTTTAATTACTTATTATTACAATTAACAACACCCACTATTGCATAAAAGTGGACGAATTCCAACAAGTACCCCTGGGCCCTTCACTAATGTGGCTTGACGAAATTCGGTATCTAGATTAAAGAAGATTCCTACTACAAAACAAGCAAGATTTCCCACTACAAAAGATGCAAGGGCTTTGAGTAGTTAGTCTAGACTCTAGAGCTTCAAAGTTAGAGTCAAGTACTAGATCATGTCACGCAGCCTTTTTTGTATTCACAAAATATGATTAATTAATTATTCAGCTTTCTTTCTTAAGATAATATTTTATTCAAATTAAGATTAAAATCAACGCATATTTATCGTGACCCAATACTTTATTATTAAAAAAGAAAGATATTGAGAACAAATGACCATTGTTGGCATATGGCCTTGTATGGTGATTTTTGCTTTTGGAATTTGGAACACCCATAATCAGGAATTAATTAACTCTATAACAGTTTAAATTCGACCTTAATATATATTAAACAGTATATAAAGATGTGATCTAATGTGCGAAAAGCTAATAAAAATACTGTTATTTAATAAAAAGACGACTACTTCGCAAAGAAAAGTGACAAGGTTTAATGGTATATTATATATCTCTTTTCGGTGTCACTGAGATATTAGATTCTTTAGAACATTTATTAAGTCCCGTTACTCCGGCCATAAACAAGAACTTGTAATTTGTGGGGAATATAAGCTGATGCTGTGATGATCGGGCGGCATTTGAGTTCATTCTGCATAATGACGAATATATCCAGTTCAATATTAATTTTAATCACTATTTTATTTAAATCATCGCTTGCAGGTATGGGACATGTAATATTATATAATGTGAACGTGGACCTGTTTGTTTGTATTTTTTTTTTTTCGCTTTTAATTCAGTATTTTGAGTGTATTTATAATGTGTCTTTAATTTTAGATGCTTTTGATGGAAAATCTCAAAATGGTCTTCATATGAAATTTATACTACCAGAAAATTCTAGAAGCGTTGGTGTTACCAGCGTAGCTCAAGTGACGTCACGAAATGGCAAAGTGTCATCCATGGGTGGCATACAATATTATCCCCTTGCCGAACAAAACAAAGGATCTATAAATAGTTTTGCTAAAGACAATAAAATTGTACCACGTGGCATGTTTGTTACTACTTACAAAACTGGTTCTAACCCGCCAGTCACAAAAATTTGGAGCTCAGATTCTGAAATGCCGAATTTAAATCCATGGTTATTCAATCCTCCCATAGTGTCTTTAAGGGGAATGTTTCCCGATTTCTTGGAATTACATAATATGGCAACACCTTGGCCCTTAAGGCATATTCGTAAAGCGCCAAACTATAACTTATGGAGGTATCCCATTTACGACCCTTTTAGGAATATTTGGTAAACTGTATTGACTAGGTTTAGTATCGTTAAGGTTTTTTAATTGTTGACATCAAATGTACATAATTTTTATTTATAAAAATGCATTCACAACATTTTATTTATTTTCTTTTTATTTTCCAATGTCATAAAATACAATTAATTGTTCAAAGAACATTTTTATGGCAAATATAATACAGATTAAAAAAATAAATCGGTGTACTTTCTATCTGCTGTGCATAAATGTACACAGATCATTTATTTAACCAGATGCTATAATAATTTATTTATTCTTAATATAAATTAATCACCCTAATACTATAAATTTGAAAGTTTGTTTGTTTGATTGTTTGTCCGTCAATCACGCTGTGACTACTGAGCGTATTTTGATGAAATTTGGTACACAAACTGGGTAAGAGCTGACTTGGGTGACAGCATACTCTTTTCATTAAATGTTCCCTTGGGATGCGTCTAGTAATTTATAAAATCGACAATCGACACTTAAATTTACAATTAATTTTTAACGCATTTTTTAAATTAACTGCTAATACGTGTTTTATCCTCAGCATGTGCCATAAATTATAAGTCACGGCTCGTACCACATTCCAATAGATGCATGAAGGTGTGTGCTTAGTTTCTTAATTATGAAACTTGTATAAAATCTTGTCTAAGCAATTAGGTAATTTTATGTGGTAGTAAATGAATTCTTAGAATAAATGTTATGCAGATAATTTTAATCGCCAGATTTATTTTAATTGTATGTATATATTAACGTTCTTATAATAATCTAACTGATTTTAATAAAAATAACCAATGAGATCTTTAATCTACCACCTGAAAACTTTGTAAAAATTGATTTCGTAATGAAGTTAATTTCTCAACATCATTTAATAACATAAACTGACAACATCATGTACATATATATATATATATATATATATATTTTAAGGTGATCTCATACAAATTTCCATAATTGAATTCTAATAATTTTTTCAATGTTACTTATTATTATATTAAATGATATTGCAAATAATGTACAGCTCCAAACAAATGGAAGATGTAATTTATTCATGATATTATCTGTAAAAGGAGATGCATTTCGCAAGTAAAAGCAATACGACTCCATCCGCCATGTTTGTCTAGCGCATTTGCGCGCGTTTCTTGAGACTGGACACGCGTCAACATGAGAATATTTATTTTATTATCTGTACTCTTTGTTCTCTCTGTTGCATTCGCCGCACCACAGTCTAAATTGCAGTTTGGGGAATATGGTGAGTTATTTGTATTATCATTTATGTGTAGATAATTTTGGTATAAAGTTTTTTGGGAAAAGGGAGTTTGTTCTAATTTTTATGTGACTTTCCTTGTTGTATTATCTAATATCGCTGTCATTGTTTTATATTATTCTTATATTTTGTACCCATTTGTAAAAAAAAATATTTGAATGTTAAACTAATAGTTACATTTTTTACAACCAAAGCATATGAATAATTCTGTCACAATCAGCCTTGAGTTCAATACGTTAGAGGTTAGGTATAGATCGCCATTATGGATGTTTACAAACATTATGCTATTAGTGTATCTTCTACCTAACTTCGATAATACGTATTTAAATAATTATAATGGAATTTTACTATAAAAGTTAATGAATCAAAAGTTAAGTCTTACTATATAACAGTAGCAAATCATTAATAATAAAAATAACCGACAGCGTCAGTACATCGAATAATATACAGAGAAATTTATATAAATAATAACCGTAATACAAACATTTTTATTATTATTATTTTCATTAAAGTCACGGATATTAAAAAAATAAGTCTTTACTGTGTATGAAACGGTCTATGTGTAAATGTTAAATGTACCTACCATACCTACTAGCTAATTATGCTCATGACATTTAAAACGATTGTTGACATTGCATTGTCTATTGAAAAAATACTTTTGATAGCTGCTAGCTTTTGATAGCGTGAACAATAATAAATAATCATAGAATTAGATCTAAGATTTATGTATTATACTTTCTATATTCAATGTCTATGGACACTAGATAAAAGTTAATCACTTTCGAGAAAATAAATATTTAAAAATCGTACATAATGGTTATCTCCACTTTAATAGATCATAATATGTTGGGTAAATTATAGACAACAGATAAACCAAATTGATTATTCATTTTAAAAAACAAAAAAAAACGAAATTAGCATTTAACTGTATATTATAAGGAGAAAAATTAGATCCCTCGTCTACTGACAAGATGAGCAGGACAACAAACCAATTAATTATAATAAAGTTATTACATACAACTACTGAAAAAACAATTTTTTTTTTATATTACAAATGTTCTCGTATCCTGTCAGGTAAAAAAAATATGTGTCAATTATCTGTGACTATAAATGTACATGGCGCCAATTCCTTTTCAATAAAACAAGAAACGATCACGAGAAAATGGGATTATAATGATGCAACATGACGATTATGTAAACAACTTGAATGTAGAACATGTTTCAATGGTCGACTTTTAATATACAAGTATACGTACGACTTTTACACGTTTGGTACATCGAGTTTTGTCCCCTTTTTAATGACATAATGCAACACACATTGCTGTGAGGCTATGTGCCGATACATAAAAGTTTTTTTCTTTTTTTTTCCACATGTCTATAGTTCGTTATCAAATGCACTGAAGTCCTATTCAAAACTAAATTTATGATTTAAACTTATTTAGTGTAATTTAAATAAAGTTTGAAATATACACGACCCAATTTATGTCGTTTTATGTTTATTTTTTTAAATTTATATTGTACCAGCACTTATCATGCGCGACCCAATTTCAGTACTTTATATTTTTATATTTAATTAAACCATAACTTATTATCTGCCTTTATTTTCAGATAATAAACAAGTTATTGAAGAGGTGGTGGTGGAATCAGTGCTTCGCGTGAAGAGTCCTTCAGGTCGGCAAGCGAGGACTAACACTAAAACAAATCTGGAGGATGGCGCTCGAGTCGCGGAAACTAAACAATTGTTGTCATAGATTATGATAATATTAAATTGATAAAGCTTTAACATTATTAAATAAGAATACTTTTTGTGTACTTTTTATTTTAAGATATGCTTATACAAACACATTCAGTAGTGAATTATTATTCAAATCCTTTTCTTAAAAGTTCTAATAAAATGTACTTTTATAATATCTATGCTAGTAGAGGTACTCATATAGACTACAGGCCGATGTTGAAAAAATTATGGGTCATTTGAACCACCAGGTGACCTATTTAAAACGATATAAGAGCATAAAATAATAAGATTCAGCGCTATGCCGTCACTTGTAAGCTGTCCAACTGAGTGCAGGTGAGAATTCGAAAGTACAGGTAGAGTGAGTACATTTTGGTCATATATTTTTGTACGGCATTCTTACCACCGATAGATCCATTAAAAATAATAAGAAAACGCGCAGTGCCGTAAAAAAATGGTGCGCCACAAAGTCGGATTTATTTTTTATTTTCCGACAATTATCGGGGTAAATTTGGTCATTTGATTTTGTACGGCATCTGCGTCATACTATTTCAATACTGCTTCTAATCCATTATTCCGATAGTATTATTTATAGTGATATAAAGTTGAAGAATTTGTGTGTTTGTTTTTGAATCTCAAGAACTACTGGACCAAATTGAAAGTTACTATCATCTTTGGATTTAACGCGAGTGCTATAGGCTAAATTGAAGATATTATGTACCACGGGCGAAATCGGGACGGATCGTTGGTATACAATTTATAAGGGACTTACAAAATAAATATTTTGAATGACGAAGTCGAGCACGCTTCGGCAAGTATTGGGGCAGCTCGCAGGGGGGTAGCTACCACCCCCTTACTAAAGATCTGCGTGAAATAGTGGCATGCTACTTCGTTTCGTTTGGTGAAGGGGGGAGCCGGATACTTGTTTCCTTTTCCTCACCATTCCTTCTTTCCAGTCGTCAATCCTTTCCTTATCTCTTACTTCTTAAAAGCAGGCATCGTATATACAGAGGCACTACCATTACAAATGTGCATGGCCGGTAGTGATCGCTTACCATTAGACAATTCACCAGCTTAGATGTCATAACAGACATAAAAAAAGATCATCATCGGCCTATATAATATGTTCCCACTGCTGGGACACAGGTCTCCTATGAGGGTTCAGGCCGTTATTAACCATGCTGGCCAAGTGCGGGTTGACAGACAGCTTTAAGTTCTCAGACATTTCTTTTAGACTCGGTTTCCTTACAATGTTTTCCTTCACCGTATCGGGCAGTGGTGATTTATTTCCTGCACGCTCGCCTGGTCTCGAACCCCGACTTGTCGGTATTAAGCTCGAGGTCCTCATCACTGAGTCACCACTGCAATGCTATAAAAAAGATTTTATAGTAAATAAAATTGTTTTACCGATACCCTAATTGACTTAAATACTTATATAACTAGAATACGAAAGCATTAATTTACAAAATTTAACCAACTTCAACGATTCTTATGATGAAAGCGTGGGAAGAAAGCTTGGAAACCGATGCGACGGTGTTTTCCTTATGAATGAAATATTTGTACCTTATCTCAAAAACGACTAAACCGATTTTGATGAAACTGAGACTGATCCCTGTGTAGTAGCATACCGAACGCAATTAAAATAAATATTTCAACTTATAGTTATGAATTACCTACGTGTGGACGGGTGACAGTGACAACGACGGATTCTGCCATTGTCATATTTGTTACAGATAGTCAGAGGTTTTTATTGTCGTTTTATTATGAGCTTGTATTAATCGTACTCTGTTCTAAAGAAAAATCACGGGTGAGATGTATTGCCTACCTTACAAAAAGCATTCGGTCTACATTCAGTTATGAAATTTTTGCACACGTATTTAGGAGCCATTATAAAAGCTACAATTCCGACAATATTAGATAGACATATTCTATTTTTCGGTCGGTTAAGGTCGGGAAAAACGTCCTCACCTCTCTCTTTTAATGTGCCTTAAAATGAGGTCAATAATTTTTTAGCAAAATACCTATTAAATACGAATCTTAGAAAAAAGTGGATGCCTCTGCAAAATATTATAATCGAAATAACCTTCCCCTCCTCCCGACAATAAAATCAGACTACGGCCGTGTCTACGTGATACCGACCTACAATAAATCAAGACGCACAACAACAAGAATTATTTATTTCTAATCTCTCTTAGAATAAAAATAAAATTTTTTAAACGTTTTTAAACCAGCCAAATTGTATTATTTTTCGAGTAGATCGTGTCGGCGTTTGATGATAGATTAAAACAGCGCTAATACTAATGGTATTCATAGAGCGGTACGCGGGGTGGCATGACAATGTGATGCGCACGCGCTGCGAATATACTACCGCCACGCTAGATGGTACAGGCTGTTTAAAATAACAAAAAAATACTGACGAAGAAAACCTCCTCTTTTTCTTTTTCGAAAGTCGGTTAAAAGTAATTGGGGAATAAAAATTAACCCGCCAAATTATCAAAACTAGACTAGGGCTGCCCCCTTAGACACATAAAACCGAAAGAGTAGAAGAAATTACTGTGGCGGGATCACGGGTGGCCGAGAGGATAGGCGTTGCTACGGTTTGGCAAAAAAACGCGGGTTCGAATTCCGCCTCATGATCAATTTTTTTCTATTCTTTCAAAATATCTTAAATCTAGACTATTGCTCAAATGAAAAAATAAACCACCTAAATCGATTCACCCCGTTCTGAGTTAATAATCATAAAAGGCATACAGTGAAATTGAGAACCTGCTCCTTTTTTGAAGTCGGTTGAAGTTGGAAAATGTAAAAAATATAACGAACGATGAGTTAAGACTAAACATACATGCTTGCTAATACTAATCTATCATCAAATATACCATTACTTATAGGGCGCTGAAACCCTGAAGTAGGCCTTCGCCTCCGAGACGAGAGCTCTTTTCACACTCACAGTTTCGTCACACAAATATTTCACATATTCATATTGTGTAATATAATAATAGTTTGTTATTTTGATGTATGTTTACATCAAAAGAACAATAATAATCTCTAATTAGTCGCTTGAAAATTTTTGAGATTTGAGTTTCTCAAAGGACGTCATGCCCAACTACTACTAGCCCACTAAAAAAACGTCCTCTGAGCACGCTAAGCACGCTAATGCTTTAAAAAAATAATTATTAGACGTAACATATACATAATATGTTATAATCACTTGAAATTCATACTTAATAATAATACGAAAAAGTAGATTGAATAAGAGACAATTTCTAAACAAGAGAACACCATGTACACTTGCCGAAATAATACCATATTTGAATACAATCAAATAAGCAAGGGATCACCGAGCCTGTTACAGGCGCGCGCGCACTATCCAACATTATTTATTTCGACCATATGCCCAGAATACGGTTACATCTTCTTAGAAGCACGGATCAAACGATTTCAATGCTAGACCTGTCATTGATTTGTTGTTATGTCAATTTTTACATGTATTTTTCTGTTACCAACTTAAGAGACACGCTTTATCGTCAATTTAACGACCTTTCGTAGATATACATGTACATACGTAATCGGTTATCGATTGCTGGAATTGAGACGCACAATTCGAACAGATTTCATCGGCTTTGAATTCCAATTTTGTTTAAACTATTATCTTTATAGTACATATGTACTATATTTTGAGAGACAAATTTATTTGTTCTGTGTTATGCTGCTACCTTAACTCCACGCAGCCGTCACTGAAGTCCAGCGTTAGCGAATTAAATTTAAGTTTAAAAAACTTCAAAGCCCTGTTTGTCATTTGGAACATAGTTTAATATTCCCCTAGTCAAGCCGTTGTTTGTTACTCATATAGATATATAGATTTTCATTCAAAATTCTCGACTTATTCAAACACGGAAAAGAAAAGGAAAATCGGACCGGCCGCCCGGAGAATAATTTTTTTTTTATGTTATAGTCGACAATGGAGCTGGTTGGTCGCCTGGTGGTAAGCGCTACCACCGCCTATGAACATTTGGAGAGGCGTAAGGTTAATTGAAGACTTTACGCCTCTATAAATGGATTGCTGACTTTAAATTGGGAAGGGATTAAGAAAGGATTGACGAGAGGAATAAAGGAAAGCACGGGGAAGGGTAAGGCAAAGGATGTGTGCTCATGGTTAGATGTACAAATAAATTTATTGATGCAGATAGTTAAAGGAAATTGTGTGACCCCTCACAAACAGTGATTCTTGTTAGAGAATAGTTTTGTCCACCTTTTTATACTCTAATTGATATAAATAATTAATTTCTGCGTAGTTATTGAGTAACAAAGCCAAAAAGTACAGTCGAATTGAGACTCGTGCATTTTTAAAACGTCAATTAAAAAGCTATTAGCGACTTTTACTATGATTTCCTTAAAAATTATATTTTACCTTAAAAATTCTTCTAATCTTCTAGAACGTTCCCTTAAGGAAAAATCAACTATTTTTGTTATAAATAAGTATGTTAATGTTAATAATATGTTTAGAGTACGTAATTAGACCATTTTGTATTGCAGGGAGGTAACGAACCCTTAAGAACAGAAAATATGGGTCATTTTGAATTCATTACTGGTAATTTACTCGGAACAGTAGCAACTGATTACCATATACTCTATAGATAGGTAATACATACTAGTATATGTCTTTGTCGGTGAACATATTCAGTTTTATTCCTACTAATTTTTATCAATTATGTAAAGCACGTTTTTTAGTGGCTCAATAAATTGTGATAAACAGATCTTCCGTAAACAATATTTAGTAGTAGTTTTAGTTGTTTGTACATCGGAATAGAGCCTTGGTTAATAAAGAAACATGTACTTTTTTAACGTATTTATTTTATTTAAAAAAATTCTTCTTACAATCTTAGTCACAAAACACCATGGAATAAGGTGCAAACAATAAAAATTGAGTCTTTATTGTTTGCAGCCAAAATTATAAAAATATTCGAGTTTATATATGTTGCATAAGCTTTGCAAGCATTTGAATAATAAAGATGTATAAATGCATTTCACCTTTCTTTTATATAAATAATGGGGAAGCTATCTTCTTTGCGCCATTCTAAATATTTAATACAAGTGCTTAATTGCCGCTCATGATAGTATGTAGTGTCACAATATAATCTATTTGGGGCAAGTAAAATGAATACAAGACAGGCAAAAGGTATGCTTTTTATTAATTGTGTTTCCATACAAACCAAAACAAATGCAAAACAGCATAATATTGCATCTGCTTCTTATTATACGAAAATCAATTAAAATAATCACGTTCCGAACTTCGTCCTTACTAATCTATAATTACAATTGTACATAAAAATCGCATTAAACACCTGCGCAACATTCAATTTGAATATATAAAAAAGTAATGGAATATTCATCGATAATTGGTGATACGAATTTGCTAAATCTTTGAGTTTAGGAACTGAGGACCCAAACTCATCGCTAGACGACCTCGTATAGGATTTATATTCAGAAATCACAGTTCGCAGATGTACAGTGGATTTATTTCATTGGAGAACAATAAAAATTCGTATTACGCGCAATGCATTATAATGCCCATAGATTCAGGAGTAATAAATTAAAAATGGAGGAACGGCACGTGAATTCAAAGCTTCCGTAGGTATTCCCGTGTTTATTATAACGAACTATATTTGATGGAAACGGCGTGATATAATCTGTGGCGTGGTGACGTGCGTCATATAACCTGGTAGACGATGAGTCAGACGAAACAATGACGATTATGCATTGATAATAATTATGTCATCGATATTATATAAGGGCACAATTCCTTTGGGAGATTCCCAATATAACGATCAAGTGAGCAAAATAGCAAATCTACGAAGATATATATCACATCTTCTTAAATAAATACACAATGCACATGAAAGTCGTCATTATCGCATGCATGCTTCATACTAAACAGTCAATTGAGAGGTTGTTTACGCGTGTTATGAGTTCTAGGAACGCTAAAATAATAAGTCAGTCATAAGTCTCTCCACGGCTGGTGTTAAATTAAATGGTTTATTGTATGCATTGCAACCAGCACCTGACACATTTTTTCTAAGCTTGTCCGCATAATTTTCCAAGCAAATTTGTCGAACGTGATTATTGAACAAAACAATTCTTTTGATAATTTGAATAAAGCAATGTCATAAACTTGATGCTTCATTGGATTAACTCGATTCACGAATTTAAGTGATTTCTTTGAATTGGTTGGTCTGGATAAACCAATGGAATAAAGTATGAAACCTTGGCAAAAATTAAGGATTCTTGGAGACTCTCAACAAACTTAGATCAAACTAGCTGCGCCCCGCGGTTTCACCCGCGTAAGTCCGTATCCCGTAGGAATATGGGGATAAAAAGTTGCCTATATGTTATTCCAGTTGTCTAGCTGTCTACGTACCAAATTTCATTGCAATCGGTTCAGTAGTTTTTGCGTGAAAGAGCAACAAACACACATCCTTACAAACTTTCGCATTTATAATATTAGTAGTAGGATATACTAGGATTATGAACCAAACGTCACGTCAAAAACAAAATTAAATTATGTGTTCTTTCTTAAAATTGGAGTAAAGAAGCCCTTGGATTTGTACATATATTGCCGTCTTACAGTGTCGTTGCGGTTTTTCAATGGTAAAAGAATTTTTGAAATCGGTCCAGTTAGTTTGAATATATTACAAAAAATACTTTCATACAAATTCTTATCTCTTTATAATATTAATAGTATGGATGGAATGACGAAAAAAACTGCCAACAGAACCAATACCGATATAATCAAATTTTTTAAAGTACATATAATTTATTTATAATTTTGCTCATGATATAAAACTAAATAAATATTATTACCTAATGGTAATAATATTAATTTATTTATTTGTATAATTAGATATCAATCAAATATACAATGCCACGCGAGCATATCTCAAAATAAGAACAAAATAAATGGAAAGCGGTGGCTACATAGAAAAATATATTTATTCGCAAACTACCAAAATACTTATAACAAATACTTAAGACAAATACAAACTCATAATTTAATCTATAATGTGTTAGATATACAATTAAACAAGATAATTGTGATGACATTATTGACAGACATTTTTCTATATTATATCTTCTTCTTCTTTTACTATATAAAAATAAGTCGGGTTTTCCTTCCTGACGCTATAACTCCAGAACGCACGAACCGATTTCCACGGTTTTGCATTCGTTGGAAAGGTCTCGGGCTCCGTGAGGTTTAAGCAATGAAAATTCTGGAAAAAATTCAACAGAAAAGCGAGAAAATCATTTTTCACATACAGCAATCTGGTGGCGAAACGGAGTTCGCCAGGTTTGCTAATTCAACATAAATTATGAGAATTGCGATATGTTTTTGTTATACAGGCTGATGAACGTATGAACGATTTTAGGAAAACCTGGTACTGTCTCACTGTGCAAGTTCACTTGCCACAAGCCACAGATAACATAATTCTTAAATACTTTTACTTAGCCTAAGACACGTACCACGCATTAATTTTTACTGTAACTTAGCGTATAATGTCTACGCCCATGTAAAAGAATACGAAATAAACATCATTTTTATGAATTATTGATAATTTTCTATTATCACTACATGGTAAAAAAAGTCGCTTTCTCTATCTCTGTATGCTTAAATCTTTAAAACTACGCAACAGATTTTGATGGGTTTTTTTAATAGATAGAGGAAGGTTCATAGGTACCTAATACCTAACCTAACCTGTATATACTCAATATTCTACCCGAATTTGTATCATCATCAAAATCATCAATTAAACTACCCCGAATTTAACGTGTGCGAAGCCGCGTGCAAAATCTAGTTTATTAATATTATTTTGGCCCATTTCAGTTATTCAGACTAACTGATACTGAGTCTGAATATTGAGAAAGCTTTATGTTCGTTGTTTCAAAATATCTTCCTGCTAAAATAAATTCAAGGCATACATTGATCCAGAAGGAGATACAAATAATAATAAAATCGATCGTGAGCTTAGGCACGTATCCATGGGCAATGCTAATGCCCCGATAGGACTTCACAATAAACAGGAAAATATGTAACGCCACCACACAGTCTAGCTACACGGAATTATAATAATGCATCGATAGCTATGATCTAAAAGACTTTATATATATATTTTTTTTTATGTATAGCGGGCAACTGAGCTGATGGTTCGCCTGATGGTAAGCGATCACCATCGCCCATGAACATTCGCAAAGGTAGTGCCTCTGCGAATGCGCTGCCCGCTTTTATGGGGTAAGGAAAAAGGAAAGGATTATCGACTGGAAAGAAGGAATGGACTGGGACAGGTGAGGAAAAGGAAAGGGGCCTCCAGCTCCCCCACTCACCGTACGAAACACAGTGGCATGCCACTATTTCACGCCGGTTTTCTGTGGGGGTGTGGTACTTTCCCGGTGCGAGCTGGCCCAATTCGTGCCGAAGCGTGCTCGACTCCCACATACAAAATATTATATTAATATTTATAGTGCCATTAACATATCTCGTTCTATTATCTCTAAAAGGTGTCGTCACTCGTCACCTTTAAAATATAATTGTTACATAGCTTCTGACATATTTAACAAATTAAAGTAAGACACGCCATTTCATATATAACTTGGTGCCACTGTTATAATTATATGTGAGAATTTTTCCATCTAGATACTCATAATAAACCCGTAAATTGAATGGTTATTTTTGTATAAAATTATTTCTGGAACTTAATATTCGAACTAAGTTCTCGTTACATATTTGTTAAATGACTACCATTTAGGATTTCCTTTTTACTGTTTTATTATCATTTTGAAATTTATGATGACTGTCCTTTGCTTTGATTTATAGAAATGTATTTAATGAATTAGGAATCATAGCGCGAATAAAACTTAATTTCTTGTATATCTTACACTAGTTCATGTTCAAATAATTCGATGAATTGTTATATAAAACCCTACGTAGCAATCTGAAATTCTCTATAAATAATGATACTTCGTTGTATGTTAATGATGATGTTAACAGTGTGTCTCCTGACGTAACTATTCGCATTGTGTACCGTCTACGTTAAGGGCGCTAGTGACGTCAAATGTAACCAATACAACAATTTTAAAGTTGCAACAATGCATTTGGGCGCCAAAAGTATATTACCGAGAAATAAATAGATTGCTATCAATGTGAAAGGAGTTCTCATAACTTTGTCAAACAGTTCGTTGTAGAATGTATAAGTAATAGATAAGTGTTTTATTTTCGCCTGGGTTTATTACATGATCACTAACAAAATATAAAGGTAAGTTATATATAACAAATATTAATATTGTTATTACATATTGCAATAATATTCCAATTCTCATAGAACTATTTCACCTTTCAATCGTTTTATTTTTGATGTTCAAAGTTGTATTTTTTGTTATCTACCTATAACAATCTTAGTATTTGACAATTATCTTCTGAAATGCTAACGTTCACATTTATGATATTACAATTAAAATTACTATAAGTTCAGATAGTTTCTACACTTGTTCTTAATTCTTCCTAACCTTACCCTTAATATATCTAATGCATCCAAGTCCTTCATTTTTCTTAATTTTTTCCCATTCTCCGTTAAGCCAAATTTGCAGAAGATTTGGGAAGATGAGCGCAAATATAAGTTCCTATTATTTCTTCTAAAGAAATCTACCACCAATAAACCAATAAGTAGCACACAACAATAAATAAATCCAAAGTCGAAATCTTCTAAGCACAACTAACGGTATGGCGCTTACATCGATACGAGATTACTATCATGACAGGCGCAGCAGTCAATATGTCTGCATCGACAAATATATGCACAAATGGTTCGCGGAACTTGCACTGAAGGGTAAAGCCTGATTTAAATATATTTTAACACAGAAAAAATGCGTTTATATTGAATGTATTTTTGTAACATTAAATGTTAAAAAAATATCGTATTGATTTATAATTATAAAAAAGCATCGACCATGTAAAAAATAAAACATTTCACTTTGTTAGTGTGTTCGTCATAATATCAAAAAAAGACGATCATAGCGCAGCGATGCTAAGGTGCTAAGAAGTTAACAATTTTCTTTTCGAGTTTACAATTCTGTATTAATTAAAACGATACAGTGATAGAGACTTTGATTAAAAAGATGCGAGTAAACCGATAAACATATAATTAATGTTATATGTGTAAAAAATTCAATTAAATAATATCTTTTAAAGTCACAACACGCCAATGCATTATCCGCGTCCGCTATTGTTACAATACAATCGACCTGCATTTATTCTTGGAATATCAAATTAATTCTACTTAACTATCTGATTTATCGGACACTTGTATTTTTAGAATGGCTATGAATTTACTTTGCTGTAAATTTATATTGGTAGCATTTGTTTTGTCTGCAATTGCAAAATGTTATCTCTCAATTCATTGCCAAATTGATTCCTCAAATATATCCTTCGTAATTGAAACAAAGTAAAAAACAAAATACAAGTGTTTGCATAACCCACAACGTTCGAAATAGCAATTGAAAAAGGACAAAATAATTTAACACCCGACCTCACGAATAATTGTAACGCGAGATAATACAGGTGGATAAGAAAAGTCGAATCAAATATAGTATGCCATAATCTCAATAGTATAGATAATATATAGATAGCCATATATTATCTATTATACGTAAACGATAGAAAATCAGAGCATTTCCTTGCGTAGTAATTTTGTCCTCGACTATTGTATATGTGGTATTAACATTCAGCTATCTATAAAATTAATAAATGATTGTTTTATTTTAACAAAAATGATACCACGGGTACCACTGTATAAAGTCCCACTCCAGATTTTATCCTATATATTTAGATAGATTCATCCAATAAATGAGAACGTACGGAGTTGAGTGACGGGAAAAAAAACAGTCAAATTGAGAACTTCTTCATTTTTGGGAACGTTGGCCCAAACCCAAGATTATCCGTCAACGGGCTGTGATCGATAAGAAATATCCCTGTTATGGGAAAATCATGGTGAAAATCTATCACTCATTCCAAAGCAAAAACTTTATTGACAACAATCAGAGGTTAATCTTGGTACTTTGCCCGATTAACGTTCATTCCCAAAGAAGTAGACAGATTTTAAAAAAGATTAAATCAAAACTTACATCTAAATACGTAGAATCACTTCTTAACAACCAGCTCGCCGGTCCCAACAGACAGTCTGTCGCTATTTTCTCACATAATAACTGCGCATCATGCCTCATAAACATATCAAAAGAGATAAAATCGGTCATCCAGTCCACTTCGAGACAAAAGGTTTGCATACAAATATCGCAATTCATTTTTCCGACAGGAGCCACTATGTACGGTTCATTCGTAAATTTGACTGTTACGACCGTTTAAGAGGCTATATGGCTTGGTCAGCGATGTTATCTGGGCGGTAGAAAGAAACCGATTGTATCAACACTAGGTAGCAACGTCGTGCCTAAAATACATATCAAATGATACCATTATTTAAATTTTATCGGTCCCCATCTACACGTGGGGTTACTTATCGTTAATATCATTGAGTTCAAATTTTAAATAATGTGGCAGTATTGCACGGATTTACTGTAGATTTCAATATCTTTGCGTTAAAAATGTTCCTTGTTATCTAATTTTAATGAAGCATTTCAAAATGAAATACGTTTTTTTTAGCTTATTGATTGCTAAAATAGCGCTTATATTATTGGACAAACATATTTCCTTCACACTTCTCACGCACTGACGCACCCAAAGCTCGCAAGGCTCATATGAATAACAATCAGATAAATGTGATATTAATTTAAACAAGCCAATTAAAGCCAAATAAAATCGTATCGCAGATTTTTATTCAGGATCACTCATATTAAATCTGTTATGCCTTTAAATAAGTAAAATAATCTTTTATAAATAAGTATATGTTGTACCTAATCACGAAATTGACTAAAAAAAGCAAATAAATGCGGAAATGCCATTGTAGCATCGCCGGGATATCATTGAATGAATACATTACTTATAATTCCACTATATCTCCAATCGCCTACTTATTTATTTAAAGCACTTCTTGCGAGCCTATTTAAAAACAATTCTTTAACAAGAACTCAGGATCCCGATAATGCTGAACGCAATGAATTTCCTCAATACATTATACAATCCCGTTGTCCCTTCTAAGAAATCCAGTAAAAAGCTTCTTGGCGCTAGGTTATAAATCTTCATGAATGAACCTTATCATTGTTATTAACATTTGTGTATGCAGTCCAAGCGCATATACTTGCAACCAATGGCGCCTTTGTATTGTAAACTCACACGATATTTCACGATGGAGTAAATCGTATCAATGCCTTATTGAAATGCAGTCAGTGTTAGCTACATGAATAACTATTAACACTCTTTGTTAGGATTAACGATTCCAGGCGTTTATTTATTAAGGGCGATCGTAGTTCATATGATCTAGTATTTATAATTTCAATAATGAAAATTCTTTACGGCAGAGCGTTTGCAGAGAACTTACGCTAATCGAATAAAGAAATATTTACAGGCAAATTCGTTGCTATCATAGGTTGTAGGATGTCCCAGTAAGTAACGTTAGTAGAGGCACAGTTAATACAAAACTATACTGTAGATATGGTATCTAAAAAAGAAAATCATAATCTATACCAATCTATACTAATATTATAAAGCTAAAGAGTTTGTTTGTTTGTTTGAACACACTAATCTCAGGAACTACTGGTCCGATTTGAAAAATTCTTTCAGTGTTAGATAGCCCATTTATTGAGGAAGGCTACATATGTACCACGGGCGAAGTTGGGGGCGGATCGCTAGTATAAGAATATAAGATTAAGGTCCATTCCATATGGCTAACTTGTACCATATATTTATTTCTGTTTTGTAGATTGTTTATCCCATTCGCTCCAAATGCATTTATGACTCAGCAGTGCAATTAGAAGTGGGCCACAGGCGCCAAACAGTTAGACAGATTTATAGATACGTGTCCAGAATCAGCCTAGACCAATTGATAACGGGCTAAAGCTCAGCCCAACCGCGTAAAATGATCGGTTCGGGCGCAGACGCTGGCGATGTGCCCTGAATGACAATCAGTTCAAACCAAATGGACTATATAATGCGTCGCCAGGTTTTGTACAACACTAACTCGAAAGCAGCTAAACGCACAACACCCTTCGCAACACTAAGGGTTATTCAGTGCCACTTGAAAAAACAAAAATGAAGGCAGTAACCGTGGTCCTTGTTGTTGCCTGCGCGCTGTGGGAAGTCACGGGATACCCATTCCCCTATTATGGAGCTAATGTGGATTCTTGTGAGTTAATACAAACATTTTTTCTATATTTCTTAAAATATGGGAAAAATATTTTTTCAGTTCTTTTGAACTCTCCAAAGCATTTTATTTGAAGAATTAAAATATTTCAATTATTTTCAAAAAAAAGTAGTAGATATTTTCTGTTTAATTTCCAACGATATCAAACTAAATCTCTGTTACTTGTTGATGTTTGTTTTATGTAGTAATACATATTAATAATAATTGCGCAGACTAAATAACACGTTATTACAAAAAAAATACCAATTTTATTATATGATTAACTTCCAGATTCATATGGTTCTGTAGACAGAAACCGTGGAGCTATGGTCCTGAGCCGATACTACAACCCTTACTACAACCCTCGGGCTATCGGTGGTAGTATGGCAGCCTTCATGTTCAAACCAGAAGAGCAATACACCCCACAAACGAGCCAATACTACGTGCCAGACAGACGCCGCCAGACCGTAGAAGAAAACTACGTGCCACAACAAAACGAAGTGTATTATCAAACTCCGGAACAACCCGCCGTTCCCGAACAATCTTATGTTCCCGAACAATCATTTGTTCCTGCAGAACAACCCGCCGAACTACCCGCCATTACAGAAGCCACAGAAATCGCGGACCCAACCGAAAAGATCGAATCCCCAACAACAGTGAAAGCTGTGTCAGTCCCAGAAATAACAGAACCTGAAGTTGAAGAAGTTGCAGAGCCCGCTCCTGTACCAAGGAAGCGTGTGACCAAGAAGAAGCAAGTGAAGAGGCCCGTCGATGAGGAAGAAGAAGAAGGCGATGACTACCCCAGAATCCCAAGTGGTGCATACTTCCCCATGTTCTTCGGCTACGGTGGCAGAGGTGCCCAAGGCGCTCCCCAAGGAGCGACAGCGATCGCTAACGCCTTCAGCACTGGTCGCGGCGGCGTTGCTACCAGCCATGCTACAGCTTATGGAACCAGACCCGAAAATAAACAGAGTCAATATTAATATACTAAAGATAAAATAGAGCCTTTGAAAGCAAACCTTCGACGTAGTGTGTAAAAGTGACATCTAGTGGAAATCGTATACAATATTTGCAATATCTGCAGAATTGCAAATAATGGTTTGAGTCCGAGTATAAAATTACGACGATCAAAAACAGATGGCGCACAAAACAAAGAGCTTATCAAAGGAATAATATATTGTTCTATATCCATGCAGAAACGTTTTAATTTGTTATATATAATTAAATAAGCAATTGTAGATCAACTTGTGACGTAAAAATTGCCAGAAATTTAGTTAAGTTTTTGTAAAACTTTAAGTGTAAAACGTTGAATAAATTGCCATTAAATCTGTACCGCTGGGTTTTTCATTTCCCTCCATTGTGCTTATTAAATTTCTCAAGGTCTTTGAGGTACACTTTGACTTATATTTTATGAGTTCAATCTAATGTCTAAGCGAGTAAAAAATAGATTTACACATTGTAAACGTAGTTAAATTTTTTACATACAGTGTGAACTTGTTTACTTGTACTCTTACATTTGATTATCGTCGCAAGTACAAATGGTAACACAAATTTGTAAATATCCATATTCTTTCCTTAACCTTCGAGTCCTTTCCTTTATTTCTTTTGTTAATTCCTCTCCAATTTGAAGTGGGCATTCTATTTGTAGAGGTAAAAAGTCTACAATCGACCTTACGCCTCCAAATGTTCATGGGCGGTGGTAGCGCTTACCATCAGGCGATCCGCTAGCTCCATTGCCGACGACGACATAAAAAAATAATTATGTACGTATTTTGACCGTCATGTTATTAGAGATACATGTACAAATTGGAATTTTGTAGTGCCACCTAAAGGGAAACTACTCTTAATACTATATAGTTAGAAATTATTACCAACAACATTCACTTTATCAACAACGAAACGAATGCATGCAATGAAACAACCGTCCTGAATATCTGAATAAATAGTGGGTATCAAATTTGAAACTACAATTATGATTTTGTTTGATTGTACGTTAATTGAATAAAAACGCAAATTATGAAGAAAATCATTGTGTAATAATAATAAATGAATAAAATAGAGAATAATTATATACTTGAAGCTACTCATTGTTATTGTATAAGATGGAATTCCAAAATATACTTTTTCTTTTATCAAATATTAAAATAGATTAGTAAAAAGCAATTTTTTCTAATAATATTAATCCATAGATACATCCCTATAGATTTATGTGGTTTTTGATAGATGATTGATTCCAATTATAACATTCCATAGAAAACCCTATAAAACCGCACATAACAAATCATTATCGACTATTGTTTTTTTTATACTTATACATTTTTTATCCAACTCATTGCCCTTTAGATTATTTTCAAGTATTGCTTATCTAATTAATCCATAAAAGGAAAAGATCAGAGTCGGCAAGTAATCACGTAACAACTAATGTTTACAAATAAATTTACTATTTAATAATAACTTGATTTATCATCAACCCTGACATTATATAAAGCGCCTCCGACGCCTATAATAAACGATATATTCAATATCATGAATCTTTTGTTAACATAAATGATGTAACGATTCATACAGGATGTGGTTTCGATAAGATGCATCTGTCGTGACTCGATCTGCGTTTACATTGAATGGCTATCATAAATAACTGTATAATTGACATTATGTGAATTATTCGAGTACATTTTTGTTTCGTCCTGAAGATGCCTCGGCATTTTCCATCCATTTAAACCAGGTAAACCATGAATATGAAAGTGTTGATTAATAAGTGGATGCTTACTTTTAAGTTTGTGAGCTTTTTAGAGATATTTAAGTGGTTCGGATTCCGCAGTCCGTACTTGAAAAAAAAAAATAGAAGCCTTAAAAAACAATGAAGTAATCCTATCACTTCATTGTCCGTCCGAATGCCTAACTTATGTCCTTTTTTCCCACACTTGCCGGTTTTTCATCTCCTCAAAACTGTCGGTAGTTGTAAAGTGTTGAAGATATTAATATTTGTTGTTTATAATAAGGCCTCACATCAATTTATAGCAATATGTAAAAGGTTTTATCTCTATATATATACAAAAAACCCTCCAAAATTTTGTTGAAATTGCTTGTACAATTAATTTTTTGTTGAACAAATTACATATTTGTAGTTATTAACGCCTTACCGTAATTTACTGGTAGTTTTTTTGAATCCATTGATATGATGTTTTTTGTATATCAATAGATAACTCACTGTTTTGACAATATACGCAGCGAATATGAAAAACTTTATAAGCTTGCTAGGTTCTTAACAATTGATCGGGAACGAATTCTAACAAATACCCGTGGAAACATTATTATTGCTGCTCGACAGCACACAGAGGGGTTTTAGTCAACAGGAATCCGACATACGGCCGATCAAATCAAATCTTGCATAGATACCCACGGCCTCTTCCCCGGGAGCCGTGGGTAGAATATATATATGTGTATAGATACCCAGGCAAGATTTCCCTCCTACAAAAAGTATTCTTATTAATTGCTTAGCGAAATATTAGTGAGATAATTTTACTTTCATCACTCTCTTCAAATCATTACTCTCTTCAAAATGATAATATGGAATATTTTAATTCATAATTCTATATAATATTAATACCATACACAAACCAGAAAATTAAAAGCACATTTGTCTATTGTGATGTTTTCTGCTATTTTAGCTTATCGTGGTTAATAACGCCTTTAAAGTCGACAATCGTTAGAATTATTACGCGCCTGCTGATTTTTATCAGCAATATTTAGTTATAATGACAATATTTTTTTGTCTTTTAAATCATTGATCAGATATATGTCATTTGTACACACGTTATACTTTGGAGTATACCCCCGTATCGGAAATTCTGAGACGCCAGCTGGATATAAATGCCGGTGAAGACTAATAAAAAATCTTGATCAGATAATGCGTAGAAAGCTGAAAATATAAGCTAGAAAAAAATGATTTAAATGGACGTTTAACTAGTACACGAAATATAATATTGAGAACTTCTAAATGAAAGAGAGACTAAAAAGATGAAATTAATCAGTATAATTAAACCTTTGACCCATTCTTTAGAAAAAGAGGATTTTCCTTTAGCAACTTGTCGGACCTAAGTTCTTTGGATGTACCAAATTCATAATTATAAAGTAAAAATCTCACTCCATATCAATAAATTAAGACGATTTCTAAATACATTGCAATGCATTTAATTAAAAAAATTTACTGTTACCACAACTACATTACTTAGACATAGTTCGTTATTTAAACAATTCGATTAAACAAAGCTCATAACAATCCCAAAAAAAGAAACATTTAACGCCGAGTTACAAAAACTCAAAGATTCATACTCTGATTATACTCAATTCACCTTCAAACTAGTGACTTGCATTGTAATATTTCATTATAATCCCAGCATTTGTATGTAACGAGACTAATAAAATATTCGCGATGAATTAAGCCGGATGCATACTTGTTGCGACAAAGGCTCTTCTATTTTTGTTTAGAAAAACGCGATATTCAATTATGGTAAATGTTTTGTTACAGTAGCAAGATAAATTATTGAGAGAGAGAGACTACCTAAAATTACGTATTCATAGTATAATGGAATGAAATAAAGGAAATGAGATTAAATAGATGTGAAACTAATATTGTAAATTAAAAAGTTTTCAATTCAAAATCGAATTAATTCCCTTTGCCCCTTCAAATCATAATCGAACAGATTTGAATGAAATTTGACATTATGAAGCTCACTTTTTTCACTACAAAGGGCCGCGGCTAATAAACAGATATAATAAACAAATAAAAAATCGGCCAAGTGCGAGTCTGACTCGCGACACTAACGGTTCTGTACAAATAAGCTGAAAAGCAACTGCAATAAAAGCCTAACATCGTGGCTGAACTATGATGACAACCTGGTGACATTAAAACAGCCAGCGAAGTCTTAGTGATGGCGTCCCATCTTACTCTTTGGGCACGTTATTCGGAACCCTAACAATTATCAACTCCAAGTATCAGATACTACGATCCGCGCCGAAAAAGTTAACAATGGGCCTTGATTATCACGCATTGTGATGTCTAGCACAACAATACAATGTCAAGGTGTGACCCCAGGCCTTGGAATTACCTCCACGTCGATCTTATCGCCTGGTACATACACGACGAGCAAAAAGCTTAAAGTTTTGTCAAAATACGATCACGATTCGATCCTACATGAAATTATTATGACGCATGTTGGGACGCTTATTTTTTCCCATGACTAATTTCATAATACTTTAAATTCATACAACGCGGCGCGACCGCGGCGGATTGAAAGCGTCAATGCTCTGATGCCGTTTTACCACTTAAAAAAACTTTGTTTCGGAGAAATTCCATGGAAGACATGCTAATTATTATATAACTATGATTATGTACTAGTTATATTCTACCAGTTACACACTTACACCCAGTTATCTATGCACATATGTATATTTATAGGTAATATATTCCAAAATAAACTGATAGCTAATATTTGGTAAGATATTATAAGGTATCAGTACCGTATTATTTGCAAAAACTTAATGTATAATGTGACGATAAATTAACACATTAATTATTTAATTCAAAAGTCTTATACAACAATACACATCAAGGTACAATTTATGATGGCTATGTAACGAATATTAAATATTCAATAAACTCCGTGCAGTATATTGTTATAATTTTGAAACTACTAATTCATTTTAAGGTATACTATTGATAGATACATTTAATTGGGAAAAATACGATTTAATTTTTTTTACAATTCATGCAGATCGTTATCTTACATCTTTAAACGAGCAATTCTTGTATATATATATATATAATTGGAATCTCGGAATCGGCTACAACGATTTTCATGAAATTTAGTATATAGGGGGTTTCGGGGGCGATAAATCGATCTAGCTAGGAATCTTTTTTAGAAAATGTCATATTCGTGTTTTATTCGTGTTTTATCGACTTCATTTACTTTTTTAACAAATAGGAGGCGTTTGAGTAGTCCCAATTTATTATGACTCTTCCTGACATCTATTGGCGAATAATAATACTATAAATGCGAAAGTTTGTGAGGATGGATGCATATGTATGTGTGCGTCTGTTACTCTTTCACGCAAAAACTACTAAACCGATTGCAATAAAATTTGCTTCTATATTCCTACGGGATACGGACTTACGCGGTTTCAACCGCGGGTCACAGCTAGTGATTTTTAAATCGAACATTTCAATAGTCACGTGATCCGCCAAAAAAACAAAATATTACATATAATACAGGTACAGGTCGAATATATACATACAAAACTCAGCCACAATTGGGTAAAAAAATATATAGGCAACACTCTAATAGTATTATGTTATCTGTGACTGTAATCACAAAAAAAATTAAAGGCGGTAAAACATGTACACATAAATTTAAATACATAACCTTTTGGAAAATGTAAATATATTATTTAGTTAGATCTCATATTAACATGAACATTTTAAAGTTTATATTTACTTATTCCGCTGATGAAGATCAAAAGTTAATTGAAAAAGCAAATAAACAATAATTGTATAGTCAACGTAATTAAAAGGTTATAATGGTTATCATAATTACGCTGTTAATTATTATTTGTCATTATCGATTTTCCGAATTATAAATTTCATGTTAACAAAATAGATTGCATTCTTTAGATTTCTAAGTATGTAAAAACGTGAATAAATATAAACTGATGACATCATTATTTGCAACACCTCGTTTTCTTGGCGGGAAATTAACAATTATCATAATTTTCTTAATTAGTGGAATTATTAGACACCATTATTATAGCATCGATTGTCAGCTGTCTTCAGTGGGCTATTGAATAGTAGTTGGAAATTATCATCATAGATTTTTCTTTATTCTATGTTTTCGTTAGTAAGTACAAATCTAATACTAATTTAAAAGGTTTTTTTTAATTTACGCTTTATACAGCATATACACATATATAAAATAAAATAAACCATTTCCCGCTTTGATTACCAACCAAGGCATAATAAGTTTAAATATTTGTAACATGCCTAGAATTTACACAATTTTCTAAACAGATCCACAATTAGAAATACTTAATTTATCATCTTAGGCGTATTTTGTTTTTTAATTAGTATATACATCTGAGTATGTCTCGATTCCCAGATTTTCTAATTTACTTTAATTTTGAAATTAAAAAAACAATGTGTGTCATTTAGTGTAGGATATTATTTACGCGGGAGATTCAAATTTGGAATTATCATGGAACGTAATATTGCCATTATAATAATTTCAAAGAAATTTACTCAATAGATGTGTTTGCATAACATTGGCTTATCAATAATTAATTATAATTTATTGGTTTAAGTTCTGAAAATCAGCGTACACGAGCACGCACGGTTCTGTATCAAAAAAACCATTAGTTTTCCCCGTACTTAGTATTCTTGTGAACTTGTTTATGCCTGGCTTGATTATAATAAGACATGTATATAAGGATTATAAAGATGAAATCATTGTTAGTGTGTGAATAAACAGCCATGAAGCGGTCGTTGTATTTAGTTTTTGGGATTGCCCTGGCTTTCGGAGATGCCACAGGTAAACTTTCCACATTACTACATAACACTTATATAATTTTCCAAAAACAGAGCGCGTTTACATTAAGATCTTTTTTTGGGCTAAATATTGTTTTAATTGCGCTGTTTTGTAGTAAATAAAATCAAACGTTTGACAGTTATCAAATTATGCTACAAATAAACATTCGATTAGATTTATGAAAATCCAAAATTTGAAATCTTTTATTAAAATTGTAAGAGTGTGTTAAAATATAACTAGACAGGTTTTGAAAACATGAAATACTTTAATTTCTGTGCTTTTAACTAAAAATATAATGTTTTTTCCCTAATAAAACAATTTATCGATACACAAATATTAATTCATAAGCATATGAATGAATGAAATCTACATTACTACTATCTAAAAATATAGCAATTATAATAAATTAAACTGTAATAGAACGGTTCTTATATAATATATACCGGGTGTAAGCGTTGAGTATGCACAGGCGATTATTCCATAACTCTCACAGATATGTAACAACTAAAAATGATATTAAAATTACTTTCTATATCAGTTTTAACAAATAGCTTGCTTAAAAATACAATTATTAACACTTTTTTTCTATATCTATTTCTTAAACCTCCCAAACAGGAGGCCCAATTGACATAATTTTTATTGATTTCGCTGGTTCTTTGTGGACTCGCTTAAATTATATTTATTTTGAAATAAGAATTAGCATTGCCCAATAAAAGTCTTAAATACACATGGAATGAAGACTCATATAAGGTTATATGTCATCAATATGTTTTATAATATTCTTCCCGTAGAAACAATATACTAATTAACAATGTTAAAAATTAAGCAACACATCTAAAATCGATATTTTTTCTTATTTATTAATCACGGAAAATTACTGGACATATAATTGCGCCTTGATCAAAACGAATTGTTAGCTAAGCTAATGGCAATAAAAAACTAACATTAAAACAATTTTAATATAGTGTACTTTTGTGTAAATATTATTATAACAATTTGATTATTATCTATTCGATTATAAGAAGTCGCAATGTATTTAATATTAGTGCTGTAACATAGTCCATAATTAACGTTTGTTTAATTAATTATTTATGAAAAATCTTTTTGCTCAATTAAATATAATCTTCATTCAAAATACAAATGAGTAGAAAGAACGCGCATTAAATTATAATTATACTAGCTTTTGCCCGCTGCTTCGCACGCGTTAAATTCGGAATAGTTTCATAGATGTTATATATAAAACTTACTGTTGCTTTACTCTATCTATTTGTATATATTGTTTATCTAGTATAGTTTATGTATTTTATTGTAAGAGTATATATTTTTATATAGTATTTATGTAAAACATGTGTATTTTATTTATTTTTTTTCTTATATTCTGACATATTTTTTAGTTTCTTGCATTAACCCTAAAACCTCTTGCATTTCCTTTCCTACCAGGTTGCCTGGCAGAGATTGCTGTCTAGCAATAAGGCCGCCTTTGTACAAAATATCATTGTGCCATACTATATTTTGCATAAACTATTCTTTCTGTTTTGTACAATAAAGTATTATAAATAAATAAATAAATAAATAAATATTACAAAAAAATCTCATCAAAATCCGTTGCGTAGTTTTAAAGATTTAAGCATACATAGGGACATAGGGACCGAGAAAGTGACTTTGTTTTATACTTATGAAGTGATAAAAATTTAATGAACCATTTCAAAGTATGCAAAGAGGATTTAGACACTAAAAACCGTTTAATCTGTAATAATAATAATATTTACTTGTACTTCTTATTCTGGGATATTACTAATATATATAGCATAATATATAATATTCCGTTTTCTACCGTACTTACTAATATATTGCTTAAAAGTTGTCTTTAAATTGATAAAAATCTGGTTCGTCGAAAACCCTCTATTGTTTTGTATTTAAATAAAATGTTTTTAATTTCTCGGGTTCTGACAGAGATCGCTTTTTGTACCATAATATGTCATTTTCTCTCATAAATAGATTATATGAATTCATTTGTTGCATTGCCGTTGTTTTTACGTAAATAAATATTGAAGTTTTATGAGCACAAAGTAAATATTCTCTTATTATTTTACAGAGAGAGTACGTAGATACAGCGGAGGGGGCGGGGGCGGCGGCGGTTTTGGATTCGGCGGAGGGTTCGGCTTTGGCGGCGGTGGAGGAGGCGGCGGTGGTGGCGGAGGTGGCCTCGGAGGAGGTTCAGGAGGCGGATTCGATGCCGGTGCAGGATTAGCCGGTGGACTGGGTGCTATACACCAAGGAGTGCATAGTATTCTCGATAAAGCCCATGGACTTGCAAAGGCTGGGCTTGGATTTGGAGCTGGTGGAGGCGGCGGATTGGGGGCAGGAGGAGGTGGCGGATTGGGAGGTGGACACGGCGGCGGCGCTGGATTGGGCGGTGGCGGCGGGTTAGGCGGTGGTGCTGGATTCGGAGGTGGATCTGGATTGGGCGGCGGTTCAGGTTTAGGTGGAAAAGGAACCGAGAAATTCATTCAGACTTCATCACCTGATGGAAAATCTGGAGGCTTCGCTTTCACTGGTACACTTGAAAATGGCGGATATGGCGGCGGCGGTGGCTACAGCAGCGGCGGTTCCGGATATGGGGGAGGTAAAGGTTTCGGAGGTGGTAATGGAGCGGGATCTGGAAGCGGCTTAGGTGCCGGAGTTGGAGGTGGTTTGGGAGGTTCCGGAGGATTTAGTGGTAGTGGAAGTGGCGGGGCTGGATCCGACGGAGGAGTCGGAGGTGGTCTCGGCGGTGGAAAAGGATTTGGTGGCTCCGGAAGTTACGGTGGAACTGGTGGAAGCAGTGGATCTGCTTACGGTGGAGTTGGCGGAGGTTCAGGAGGCGGATTAGGCGGAGGCCATGGAGGCGGTTCTGGTGGAGGATTAGGAGGAGGAGCTGGAAACGGCGGCGGTCTTGGAGGTGGTTTAGGTATATCAGCAACTTTGGGCGGAAGTATCAGTTCTAGTGGAAGCGCTGGTGGTTATGGATCTAAAGGTTTTGGAGGATCCGGCGGACATGGTGGCGGCCTCGGTGGCGGATCTGGCAGTGGATTCGGTGGTGGAGCTGGCGGTGGACTTGGAGGAGGTTCAGGTTTGGGCGGTGGTAAAGGCGGCATCTACGGTGGATCTAATGGAGGATTAGACAGCGGATCCGGTTTAGGAGGAGGAAATGGCGGTGGCTTCGGAGCATCCGGTGGATTTGGAGGTGGAGCGGGAGGTGGACACGGCTCAGGACTAGGCGGTGGCAACGGCGGTGGTTTTGGTGGATCTGGATCTGGTGGTTCGGGAGGAGGGTTTGGAGGGTCCGGCTCTGGTCTTGGCGGAGGACACGGGGGAGGTTCTGGATTGGGCGGTGGCCATGGAGGCGCTGGTGGTTTTGGAGGATCTGGTGGCTACGGAGGTGGTGCTGGAGGATCAGGTGGCTTTGGAGGTGGCTCTGGAGGAGGTCTAGGGGGTGGCTCTGGAGGCGGTGTGGGTGGAGGAGCCGGTGGAGCTGGTGGATTCGGATCTAAAGGCAGTGGAATATCTGGTGGCTACGGCGGTGGAGCTGGTGGATCTAGTGGTTATGGAAGCGGTGCTGGAAGTGGACTTGGAGGTGGAGCCGGAGGTGGACTCGGAGGTGGAATTGGAGGTGGATTAGGAGGATCTGGCGGTAGTGGTTATGGAGGATCCGGTGGTTATGTTGGTGCCGGAAGTCAGGGTGGTGCCGGAAGTCAGGGTGGTGCCGGAAGTCAGGGTGGTGCCGGTGGGAAAAGCTGCGCCTCCGGTGGTTGTGGAGGATGCAGCTCATGCGGTTCAGGTAGCTCTGCCCACAGCTCCGCATATGCCAGTGCTTCAGCATCAGCTAGTGCCCATGCGGGTAGTTATGGAAAATAAAACTCACATTATTGTTTCGAGAAAAATTAAAGAATGTAACGATGCGTTTTAATTGTTAATGAACCTAAAAACTGTGATTATTATTGTACTTCTTTTAGTTAATAATTTAGTTAATATATTATTTCGGATTTTTATTTCGTTGTTTTTATTCAAACCTGAATTAATTCTAATACTATTGCTTATTCGTTAATTTGCTTATTTATGAATACATTAAATAAAATACAATTAAGACACATAACAAAAAACAACACCCATGATATAATACTTCTTTTTGCTATGTAAAATTAATAGACTGATGAATCCCTACATATTTATACTACATCATGAACAAACACAATTATAAGATATTAAACCTGATAATAAATTCCATTAGGTTTTTAAGTCTTACAATCTTCAATGTACAATAACGATAATTAAAATATAATTATACGTTTAGCTTGTTATTGAAATACACAATTGCGTTTCTTGGATTTTCTGCGTGCTAATACAAGATTATAATCAATGCTCACGCCTTCATGTAAAATGTAGATATAATCTCAGAATAAGAATGTATCAGTATATGTAATATATACCAGTGATTAAGATCAGAAATGTTCGCTGAAAATTAATAATTAAAACCGTGTGATTATAGCCATTATAAAATACATAATTTCGCAAATGCCGATTCCTCATTCGCCCAAAATTCTTTGGTTTTATACAATGTAGTGATTTAGTAAGCCTTACATAAAATACTGAAAATACACATGTTAAACATGTTAGCCAAATT
>NC_052111.1:7877823-7912585 GCF_012273895.1 Zerene cesonia | reverse complement strand
GTGGGAAAAGCTGCGCCTCCGGTGGTTGTGGAGGATGCAGCTCATGCGGTTCAGGTAGCTCTGCCCACAGCTCCGCATATGCCAGTGCTTCAGCATCAGCTAGTGCCCATGCGGGTAGTTATGGAAAATAAAACTCACATTATTGTTTCGAGAAAAATTTAAGAATGTAACGATGCGTTTTAATTGTTAATGAACCTAAAAACTGTGATTATTATTGTACTACTTTTAGTTAATAATTTAGTTAATATATTATTTCGGATTTTTATTTCGTTGTTTTTATTCAAACCTGAAATAATTCTAATACTATTGCTTATTCATTAATTTGCTTATTTATGAATACATTAAATAAAATACAATTAAGACACATGACAAAAAACAACACCCATGATATAATATTTCTTTTTGCTATGTAAAATTAATAGGCTGATGAATCCCTACATATTTATTCTACAACATAAACAAACACAATTACAAGATATTAAACCTGATAATAAATTCCATTAGGTTTTTAACGCTTACAATCTTCAATGTACAATAACGATAATTAAAATATAATTATACGTTTAGCTTGTTATTGAAATAAACAATTGCGTTTCTTGGATTTTCTGCGTGCTAATACAAGATTATAATCAATGCTCACGCCTTCATGTAAAATGTAGATATAATCTCAGAATAAGAATGTATCAGTATATGTAATATATACCAGTGATTAAGATCAGAAATGTTCGCTGAAAATTAATAATTAAAACCGTGTGATTATAGCCATTATAAAATACATAATTTCGCAAATGCCGATTCCTCATTCGCCCAAAATTCTTTGGTTTTATACAATGTAGTGATTTAGTAAGCCTTACATAAAATAATAATAATAATAATATACATTTATTAAGCACACCACACTAAAAAGAGAAAGCAGCAAAAATAAAAACAATAAAAATGAATAAAACAAGAATAAAATGAAAAACAAAATTATAACTAAATACTGAAAATACACATGTTAAACATGTTAGCCAAATTGTAATCGTAATCATGAGATTTTATAATATTAAAGTCTTACCAACAGGTAACAAAGATACTCAAATCATATTAATATACATACAATAACATCTACGCTACTGCATTATAGTTTTATATGTTCTAATAACCAACGAGTGGCATCCAGTCAACGTCCAGTATTTACTGAAACAAGATAAACTCATCTTATAAGCTCAAATGTTTAATAACCTTATTTCCTTTCCTACACCTGGAGTAAGAATTTAAAGATACATACCACCTGGAAGTAGGAAACACTACTAGCGAAGTACTGAAGCCGTATGAGGTTGTCAACATACTTACCCAATTCAGAGAGACGTTACAAACGTTACGACGTAATTTTTCTAATTTCCAACAGTTCTTAATCTTATTCAGTGACAAATGCTTCAAAGAATAACTAATTTAAATATTAGTGGTGTAATTGACACGAATTTCTTTTATTATTTTATTGATTAATTGTATTCGGTAAAAGACATGGGGGCCTACCTATTTCATAATTATATTACAATTTTAATTGAAAGTCTTAACTATGTAGCAATATACACTTACATGTAAACCAAAAAAGAAAACATGAAAAAAAGTTCATAGAGCAGAGTTTTCTTGTGCTTTATGTAAAATTGTTGACGTGGTTTAACTAGATTTGCTTAGTCGATGACTCTTTATTTAATTTATGTGGAATAAAAATTGAAGATTTCTTCTTTCTTTCTTTTTCTTTGTTTCAAGAGTAATTTAATGGATAGAATAGAAAAGAAATACATAAAATAGAAAGCGCCTTGACGGATTAGCGCAGGTAATTGTGACGGAGAGAAAAATTGCTAAATATTTTGCGTCTAACTAAAGTTGATTTATAAATGTACTCAGTATATGCCCTGTTAATTTTTATAAGGGTTTATTTCTATTCTACATCACCGTCCAAAGCTTCGTACGCGATGTCAAAGTGAACACATGGGAATAAGATTTTCTCCCCAAAAAGGTCATATCATAAAAAGTAAATAGTTGCGTCCCATCGTTGCGACGTGAAAGAAAGACAAACAATATACTTTCGCATTTTCAATATTAGTTAATATCATATCATTTCATTTCACAAAATATAAGAAAGTCACATTTCACACCAGATAAAAGAAGTATTTTTTTATAAATATTAAAAAGACAATATTTTAAAATTTGCTATTGAAGAGTATGAAGGTTTATTAAGAAAAATTATGCCTTGTCAAAAATATAGCTAAAATTCAGAAAATAAATATTGCTCGACACTTTATTTGATATAGGTACGTAAATGGACGATGAAATTTAATTATTAAATATATAATACTCGCGTAAATCAAACACAAGAAAATATTATTTTAAAAATCATTCATCTGCAAAACATCAAAATATTGAAAGCTCAAAAACGCTAATTCTTATCACTAAAACTTCTCAGAATTAGAGCATGATTTACATTAAGTTTCGATTGTTTCCAAAAAAATAAATTTAAGTAGTAGATACAAGGTTCACCCAAATTATTATTTCTCCATACATTCACCAAATAAAATATACGGAGTAAAATAATAGGAGGCCGCCAATTGTATACAAAATCCATTGTTACAATTATTATCATATTTTTTGTATTGTTTGTGTATACAATGAAGAATATATAAATAAATATAAATAATAAGGTTATATACAGGCTTAGATACTAATTTATAGTTTCAATATTTTTTTACCTTGTGAAAGGATCTATTGTAACGTTAAAGCGTTAAAAATAAATTCATTTAAATTTTGAACAACAGAGACCTTCAGAGTTGTTTGAATATAAATATAAAAACAAGGAAAAGTCGCTTGATTCATGCAAATAAAAAATTGTTAATTTCCATTGAATTAAATTAATTTGTGAATTGATTGCTCGATTTTTTGTTTTCTTTTGAGAATAATGTAATCATAAGATAATCATATTAATCCTACTAATGTTATAATATTTGATATATAAATGAAAAAGTTTGTAAGGATGTGTGTATGTTTATTACTCTTTCACGCAATAACTACTGGACCCATTGCAATGAAATTTGGTACGTAGATAGCTGGACAACTGGAATAACGAATTGGCAACTCTTTATTCCAATATTCCTACGGGTTACGGACTTACGCGGGTGAAACCGCAGGGCGCAGCTAGTAATTTATAATGCGAATTTAATGCGACAGTGTGTTTATTTGTTTGTTTTTCACGCCACAGCGGAGCGATGTTATGGTGTGATATCTATAAGTTTGTCTACTTACTCGTTTTAGATTTTGACCCACTTCAAAGGGCATATTAAAACGGCATATTAATATATGCATATTAAAACTTTGTAGACTTTCATGAGTAAGTATTTTATTATCTACGCTGATTAGGCAATAATTATAAAATATATATAAAATAACGTGTATTCTTTACAAGAACCGATAAGACAATTTAGCTGACTCCATTTTAAAAAAATGTTATTATATTATTTTAATGAATTAAAGACGAGTACAATAAAATGTTCTAAATTGATCATTTTATTAATCTGTTTTATTCAAATCGAATTTAATATAATAACAATAAAATGTACTTTTATCTATTATACTTTTGAAACAATTTAGCTTGTTAATATTTCAATTAATATGTAAGAATTAACTTTTACGTTTACGCATACAAATTAAATAGTAGATGTATCTGTAGTATAAAACCTCTGTTAAACATAACATAAATAGGTATAAATGAAACTGCAAAAACTGGGTGCTTCCCGGTATGGTGTTTATATATATTCGTAAGGCCGTGAAATGCTTATAGTTCTAGTATAGGGTTGTCAATTATTGATAAACAATATTTTCTGTTAAAGCAGGCAACCGATCTGATGGTCTGTCTGATGGTAAACGATCACTACCACCCATGAACTGTTCTGAAAATGCGTTTCCCGTTTTTAAGAAATAAGGGATTAATAATTGACGATAAAAATAAAGGAAAAGACGGGGAAATGTGGGAATGAGACTGTAAGCCTAACATATAAACATATATAACAAATATGACTGTATGTTTGTAACTTTTTCACGTCTGAACGGATGATAGAATATGAATTAATTTTGAAAGCAATCATAGTTTCGATATTGATAGAAAATATTAAACTAGACAATTTAGAGTATTAATTATGTTTTTGCGTAGCATAAAAACATAGTATGACTTAGTGATATACAACAGCGTATATTTATTTATTTCTTTAACTTTTCAACAAGATTGTACATGGAAGGAATCTTAAAAATAATAATAATAATGATTATTATAATAAAGTGTACAATTTGTTTGGCGGCCTTATCATATAGAAGTGATCTCTTCCAGGCAACCACGGTAAAAGGTAACGAGTATACTGTTAAACTATTAGCGGGACGAGAAACCGATACTTTTAAAAGCTTAATCATATTTACATACAACATATACATATATTTACACAAATATATGTATATGTTGTAAATATATAGTTAGTATAGTACTTTTAAATCAGATTTAACGATACATATAGAACAAAATGTTATGAGGAAATATAATAATTGCCTAGGAATACAATGCTGATGCTTTGTCAATAACAATATCCAAGCTTCGTACAAGCAATTACATTCAAGGTAAAATCTTTAAAATACATGTTTACGAGTCGAATCGATATAATATTGATTAGAATACTTTTAAAAACTAAAAGATTTAATTTTTAGTTTTATAGCATTGAAATGCTTTATAAATGAGAAATTTTGAAAGAATAGAAAAAATTTGATCACGAGGCAGGATTCGAACCTTTTAGGTTAGGCAAGATACGCAGGTTCGAATCCTGCCTCGTGATCAAATTTTTTCTATGCTTTCAAAATTTCTCAACTAAAAGATTGTTAACATTATTCGTTTATTATGTCGAATTATTTTGATTTTTGATGGTTTTCTTTGTGTATTTACTAGAACATATGATTTTAATAAATTTAAATAAAAAGGAAATAATATGAATTTGGTAGCCCTGTAACAGATCACGAAGTCGTAGAAACAAGATACTTATCAATTCGTAGAATGCACAAACAAAAACTCTGTCGATGAACGCACTCTACGAACCAATAAAAAGGCGTCCAAAAAACTTGAACGCAAAGAGGATCGATAACTTTGTAATTATAGACTATTGTAAATTCATTTGAAACGAGCGCTCTTATAGGTGTAGTTTTATTATAGTATGTCGATCGAATTCGAAACTTTTATGTACATTTACTTATTACTAGCTGCGCCTCGCGATTTTACCCGCGAAGCTCTGTATCCCGTAGGAATGGCGGGATAAAAAGTTGCCTGTGTGTTATTTCAGTTGTGCAGCTATCTACGAAACAAATTTCATTGTTCAGCAGTTTTTGCGTGAAAGAGTAACAAACATACTCAAACACATACATCTATCCTCACAAACTTTCGCATTAATAATAGAATTAGATGTATAAAATTTAAATTACAATTGTAGTTATTTTAATGTAGGGACAACTAAATATTTGTCGTGTATATAACATTAAAAAAATATCTAACGTTATTCGCCAACGTCCATACCACGTTGAATACACCGGTTCTCGTCCGATCACCGAAGTTAAGCAACGTCGGGCGCGGTCAGTACTTGGATGGGTGACCGCCTGGGAACACCGCGTGATGTTGGCTTTTTGCATTTTTTAAATACATATGTGATATTTTTTTTGTATTTTATTTTTGTAAAGTTAGGTTAAAGTAAAAATCATTCCATTTCATCTTCTTCACCAACAATATTTTGAAATGTTAAACGACCATATGATGGAAAGCTCTAAAGCAGCGTATAGTCTAGTTGGGAGCAATTCGTCCTTGAAGCAGGCTCTTCAACCTTGCTTTGAAGAAGTCAATATTAGAGTGCTCAGCAAAAATGGAAGTAGGGAAAGAAAAGAGAATATCTTTCACCAATTTTTTAAAGAAGGATAATTAAAGACTCGTTCTTATTTTCAAGAGATAGTCACAATAAATATTTATAACCTTGAGGTTTTGCTTTAATAAAGCAAGCTCCCGGGGAAAATAGTAAACTCGAGAAACTAAATGACACAGTCATTAAACAGGTCACGATGTTGTTACATTTATATAAATAATGCCCATGTTTATTATGGTTCTCTTCAGCTCAGATGATTTTAATCACGATTATATTTTCCTGTTATAAATTTAGCGTGCAGTTGGCATGGTACGCGATGATTCTAAGAAAACAATATGTTTACTACTAGAATACAGGCAAAAAACTGATGGCTCTAATGAACAAGAGGACATTATTAGAACGTGTGGTTAGCACCATGTCTTTTTTTTCTTAATAAAATGTCTTTTACATGCCCGTTTCACTGAGATTCCGAAATGGTATCACTTATCTTCATTTTCAGCGTTTAATACAAAATGCTTGATTACAAAATTGCCTTAAAATGATTTTTGTTACTATTCGTCGATAAAATGGTGGATTAGCTGATGTTAGTGAAAGAAAATACAGCAATTTTAAAATATCAATTTGTTAAGTTAAATTTAAAAAAAGACATTAGAATGAACGATCGCTTTAATCTGCTTGTACGATTTTTTTCACTGCCATTTGCACTCGACGATTTATTTTTATCTATAGATTACTATCAAACTGAAAGTTTATTATAATACAATGATAAAAGGCTAGTTTCGAATATAGTTTCAGTATCCTTGCTTATTGTTATTTATTATTTACGATCGAGATAGCAACCAATATCAGTGTTAGGTAATACAAATGTCCTTTCAGTCTAACTATTTATCTAAGTCTCGCTTCCGACAATTAACCAAGGCTGATTACCTTTCTGTTGTATACTTGATATTTGTTTTTTAGTTATTTTTTCAGCCAAAATTTTTAACTGATGTTCTCAAAAACTAACGGGGTTTATAATACTTGATTGTGTTTTTTACTCTGTGGGTTTTCAACCGTTTGACGTAATTCTTTTTGCGTTTTACAAGTAATTGTTATCTTAGAATTGGAGTGGCATCTCTCCTCCCAAAGGATGTCGGTGATATTTTTTGTTTATAGATTTTGTGTAATGTACATAAAAAGAATAGATATTGCATATTTAGAACAAACCAGTCGAAAATTCAAATTGTATTACGGAACCTAAATGTTTTTTAAATCAAGCCTTAAATTATTTATTAAGAGTATGTCGTATCTAATAATGAATATCATAAATTTATAATAGAAATAAACGTCGGATAACGAGTTCAAAACTAAATTATCTATGGCTTCTGATAGTGACGTTTATAATATGTTTTGTTAAATTAAATTCAAATAAACAATGGCGATTGCTTATGATTATACCGTCAAAATATTTTGAAAAAAGGTAACAAAAATACGTTTTTTTTTTAATAAATCACGATTTAAATTAAAAGAGAATTGATTGGTCATATTGATCTTAAAACACAACAAAATAATACTACGCAATAAATTACGCAAATACAATTAGATTTTATCAAGGACTAAGGTCAATAGCTCATTCACCGTTTATATTTTCATAGAAGTTAATGCAAAAGGTGGGGTTTATCATTATTCACATAGTAAAATTCTTCTGTATTTTATGTTGACTAATCTATTTTAGTTTAAAAAATCACTTTCTACGGCGCTATAAATGATCATTTATGAAGTAACTTTAAACTTCGAACTAACGGTTCGCCTGAAGGTACACGATCGCCAACGCCCATGAACATTCGCAGAGGTAGGGCTCATTTGACGTCTGGAAAGAAGAAAAGGACTGTGATAAGTGAGGAAAAAGAAACGGACCTCCGGCTCCCCCACATGGTAGCATGCTACCATTTCAAACCGGTTTTTTGTGGGGGTGTGGTACTTCACCGGTACGAGCTGGCCCAATTTGTGCCGAAGCATGCTCGACTCAATGAAAGAACTTTTAGATACTGCAAGATTTCCTAAATTACATTCGAAAAATAAACAAATTAACTTTTCTTATTGCGTTTTTTGTATATAGGCGAGAATTCAGAATGGGTTGAACAAAAACAATATACTCTCTAATGATCTAATTTCTCTTTCTCTAATGATCTAATTCAATTAAAGACTGTCTACTGTTTATTTATACCTAAGTCGATTGTCGAATTAAGATAAATTCTGATACTCAGAGAGATATACAGAACAGGTTGACGGTGAGAATCATGATGGGGTGAAGGTGAGAATGGGTTGAACTTAGTAGAAGTACTTTTTGTTTTGTAATATTGTTCCCTATACAAAGGTTTCAAACGGTACCCTATTACCACAGATAATATATTACTACAGATAGTTAGCAGTAAGACTTCGCTATCCATCTGTTTGTCATCTGTACATCTGTAACCATGTAATTATCACCATGATAGTTAGAAAAATCAAAACAAATAATAAAATGGATACGAAGAGGTATATTATACCTAATGCTATAGACACATATAAACGCGCAAAACCAGGGCGCACGTCTAGTATTTCATATTAAGGATACAGACTTCTCACCGAAGTACTAATGAAATGTCAACAATGAATGTATTTCTGTGAATGTAAAGCGAATAAATGTAAACAACATTATGCAATCGATGTTTCATTTATAAATGTATCCAACAAACGAATTATATTAACGAACTGTGGACACGTGATATTAAAAAAGTATATTAGATCTATTAACTGTATAAACACTTTTTTTTATTGAATTAAATTATTAAAAAAAATATATGTTTATATGACCCGATTGGCTCAGCGTTTAAGTTCAAGCAAAAATCGAAGACTCACACTGTTTTGTGTATTGAGAAGCTCGGTCCGTACGTTTTAAACCGGAAAAAACATCGTGACTTGTTAATGTTACGAGTTCTTATATTTTGTTACAAAAAATGTATTAGAGCGAGTTAAAAGATTTTATTTTTGCAATATATTTCTATATTTTGGGACAAGAAAACTTTATAAAATATCTGTTCGCCCCAGGTTCACCGAAGTATATAAGGTCTTAAAAGCTTAGGTCACTCAATGGAGATTCAGTATTCTAATGGTGAAAGATTTTTGTAATCTGTTAAGTATTTTTTGCTTGAAAGCATTACAAACATACATACAAAAAATACAACCTTTTTATCTTTATAACGTTACTAGCAGCGCCCCGCGTTTTCACCCGCGTAAGTCTGTATCCCGTAGGAATATCGGAATAAAAAGTTGCCTATATGTTATTCCAGTTATCCAGCTGTCTACGTACCAAATTTCATTGCAATCGGTTCAGTAGGTTTTGCGTAAAAGAGCAACAAACGCACACACATCCTTACAAACTTTCGCATTTATAATATAAATAGGAAGTAAGATTTTAAATCAGAGTATATTTTATTATACTTCAAAATTTGCAACAGACGATAAACAAAATACTCAAATATTGTTAAAAAACCCAAAGAATATTTTTTTAACGGCCATACACATAACAACATGTTAATTTTTTTAATACATTTAAACACTCGAATGAAAACGTTGAATTTGCCGATAGTCTAATCGATGATTGGAGTTTTTTACGAAGTCTGCATCTATTATACTATATTAGAGGTCCATAAAACTCAAATCTCGCAGGTATACGGGTATACCCAATGTATAAGTAGAGGTTACAGGTAGTATTAAATATTTTACAATTAGCATAAAGCAATTAGACACGCTCGTAAGTTTGCGGCTTCATAAATACCATTTTGAACGAACTGCCGGTTTAGAGAACATCTTTGTTACTATATAAGGGAAAACCATAGGATATTGAAGTAGTTTGTCGACATGGCGAATTTAATAACAGTCAGCTTTTTGATTGCTATCTTAGTTTACGTTCAAGCCGCGCCAGGTAAATCTTTGTAAAAATAACTCTTTTTGCTTGTGATTACAAAGTGTATTTATAATGTTTAAAGAGTGTTTGGGATTGTGCAGGGGCTAAAATCTTAATATACACAATATAATAGTTCACTGATGGAAGCAAAACGCGTACAAATTATTTTTTGAAGAAATAAAGAGCAAGCTAGGGAACATAGACGTCTCGTTATTAGGTTGTCATGAAATTAGCGTAATAATGTAAATTAAACATTATGGATCGTGGATCGTATGCTAAAAACGATATATAAAAAAACCATGTTTATCATATTTTTGTAGAAGTGAAACATAAAATTTGGAAATAGAAAAAAAACCCAACGTTCTTTATGTTCAGGTCACTTCAAAAGTAAAGGCTTTCACGGTCACGGCGGCGGTTACCGCGGTAATCACGGCGGCGGTTACAGTGGCGGTTACGGCGGCGGATATGGCGGCGGTTACGGCGGCGGATACGGCGGCGGATATGGTGGTGGTTACGGCGGCGGATACGGTGGTGGTTACGGCGGCGGTTTTGGTGGCGGATACGGTGGCGGTTACGGCGGTGGGTACGGCGGCGGTTACGGCGGTGGTTACGGCGGTGGATTCGGCGGTGGTTAATGCGGCGGGCGGCATTTTTTAATATAGACGCGCTAATTATGATGGTAAGTGATTTGTACTACTATTTAGGTAATAGTTTATTATGAAGACTGGTACTTCAAAAATTCCGTTAATTTATAATGGAACACGTCACGTCAATTTATATCAATCATCTATTGTATCACTCTATACGATATTGGTATACTGGGAAGGGCCAACGGATCCTCGACTCATCGAACGAAACAGTATATACCTATACAGTAAACAGTGTAATAGTAGCATGTGAAGTTACTAGCATTCGAATGCTTTTTCACGCCGATTCAGGAGTATTAGGAACAGATAAATATCGACACATTGTGGACTTGCTGAAATATGAAACGGGACACACTCTTATTATACAGTAATAGTTTGATTAGAAATGGTATGAAAATATGTATGTTTGATTAATAGCATTCATATTTGCCACAACAATCACCAACTGCATGTTAATTATAAGAATTATTTCGCAATCAAAAATTCCTATAAAACTATATAATAATAATAACGCAGAGTCTTAATCATACCCATAGTTCTATCTACGACTGGCATAGTACCAACCCAACTTCACCAAGCCATAAAAGCTCTCGATCTTCCTAAAGCCTTATTCATTACATTACAAAAAGCAGTCATATTGAACACTTGCAGGATTACACGAAAATTTTTACAAACGGACCAATACAAACCGCCGGAACAGTCAACAGCATAGGTATATAATGTCCCAGAATGATGATCACTTGGCCTAGGCCCAAATACTAAAGGCCTAAAATAATAATAATAATACAAATGATTTATTGCAACCAAACAACATACACAATATTAAAAACAATTACAAAAAAAGACATAAAAAAGAAAGAAAAATTAAGAACAATGATGAGAAGAACAGATTTCTAATAATAACAGTATATAAGTGTGTGCGTTGTGGCTGCAGAAAGGCCCTGGCTCAACATAATGTTGTAGGAAAGTCCCTACAACGCTGATGATTCTGCCAGATACCCCAATGCCTAGTTTGCGCCTCTAGGTTGACATATATATATGTAGAAAGATTTATAGAATAAATAATAATTATTTGTAAATAGTCAGGCTTGGAACATTATTTTACAATCTAATCTAATCATGAATCAAGTTCGTGAATAATTAATAAGAAATACTGAAAAGTGAACCCAAAACATAACATTGTTATACAACATAATACAAAAGCTTTCATGGAACTTTTCAACAAAGTAGCAACATAGTATTTTTTTGTGCTTTTAACACCTAGATATAATATAATGAATTTGAAGATTTTAAATTCTGCAACTGACTCAAGTTATTATACGACTTTTTGTTACAATAATAAAAATTAAATTTATTTTTTATGATATGCAGTCTAGCAATAATGAGTAATTATTATTATGTTAAATTTACCTTAATTAAATTGCATATTTAATCAATATTCTATTTCCTAAATGATGACCTACATTTGATTGAACAATATTTATATTTATCCTTAATTTTTTTATCCTTATTTTCAGATAGGTGATCCCGTGACAGCTGACTGCAACCTACGGCCATCATAATTAGATAATTAGTGGATCAATAAAATTTGTATCAAACATAGAAAATAAATTAATTATTTAAATAGTTGATGTTTTACTCTTTAATTGTTAAGGATATTTTTGGCTGTGAATACATTATTTCCCCACATACCATACTATCCGGTGCAATTTCCATACTCTACTAGCGTATTTTTTGTTTTTTTATATGCCGTATGCGGCCAACTGAGCTGGTTGTTCGCCTGATGGGAAGCGATCCCCACTACCCATGAACATTCGCAGAGGTAGTGCCTACCCGCTTTTATGGGGAAAGGGCTAAGAAGGATTGACGACTGGAAGGAAAAAATGGACGATAAAGTATGAGGAAAAGGAAACAGCCAGGATGCACCTGGCTACGTTTGGATTGACCGAAAATAAATATATAAAACAATGTTACTCGGTAAAGATGTGAAGCTCAATGGTCTCTAAATGGTCAATAATTCCATTAACAGTAATATCCTATTATATAATAAATAATTGATGAGTATTTTAAATGGTTAAATAATTTTATGATATTATACAAAAAAGTACCGTTTTTTTTATTTCTTTCAATAGTAGTAGTCTTTTCTTTACCCTAATCCTTCGGTAAGACTTTCTCTGTCCCATACAATTTAAAATCAGAAATCCACTTGTATGTCTTCAAAACTTCTTTACGCGTTTGCAAATTTTCATAGGTGGTAGAGGTCGCTTACCATCAGGCGACGCAACAGTTCCTTTGCCGACGATGACATAAAAAACGAGTTTTGCATCTTTAGTTATATCTCAAATACGGCTCATTATAAATGTATACAATAATTTGGGTATAGAGGATTCCCCGTGCACACAATTGTATGATTTCCTTACTATGCAAATAAATAAAGATTACTATAGTTATTATTACGAACATGAAAAGACGTGTTTTGAAGTTTTTTAGATTTTGTTATAAGTTGCTATTCCAAAAATGCATTTACACAGACGCATTGCCGATTTGCTCTGGTCACTGACCTGATAGACATAAGTAGATACATTTTAATTCTTTAATCACGTAATGAAAGTAAAATAAACAGTTTCTTAATTGTTATACTACTACAACCATATGAATATAAACTTTATATCATCAACACTTGTAACTCATCTTCACAACTAAGAAGTAACGACTATTTCATAATGCATAATTATAATTCAATACTAAGTATTTGAGTAGTAAGTGGGTTTCCTGATAGTAAACGCACAATAAACATTTTCGGAAGCATAAGGCAATTACAGAACCATACGTTTCTGCAAAAAAGTTTGAAATAAAGAAAGTATTAATGCGGGGAATAAAAAAAGGACGCGTACTGAAAAGGACCTCCGGCTCCCTCACTCATCGAAACACAGTAGCTACTATTTCACATCGATCTGCTGCGGAGGTGTGGTACCTTCCCCCGTGCGAGCAGGCCCAATTCGTGCTGAAGTATCAACTCCCACATTGTATAATCTATTTATGCGATATTATATCTAGAAATAATTATTCTGTTATTACGAAGCAAATGATACCTATTCATTCACGCATGATTTATAGTATCTGAACACAAACATCCTACTATAGAGCCTTAACAAATATATAAATTTAGATATAGACAATATAAGCCACGGTGAGCAAATATGTGCTTGTAAATCATAATTTTTTTACCTACTATGAAATGTTTTGTTCAAGTCAAGTTGAATGACCATAAAAGGTTTAAAAGGTAAAAAATAGACATGATTTTTATACAGGATTTGAGAGCAAATTTTGATATTTCAAATGGAATTAGATTCTGTAGACTTGTTACTCTGTAAGTATGTTTGAATTTGGTTTAAATAGAGGTTATAATATTTATTAGTGTAGATACCTAACTGATTTTGGAATATGTATCTATGCTAATATATATAAAGCTGAACGGTTTGTTCGTTTGCTGAAATGTGATCTAATATTGTGAGATTTTTGATTTGTAGTAGTAGTTTGAGGCCTGAAAACAAGAGTTCAGGTTTCAAACTATCTCAAACTTTTTACAATACAATGTTCTTATATTGTATTGTAAAAAGTTTTAAACATATCCATGTTAACTATACGGAAACGGGAACTACGCGGGGAGAACCCCGGTTTTTTGTATCTTTTTCCTTTGACTAGGCGGGCACGCCGCGCGTAAATAGCTAGATAGAAGGTTTGATATTGCTAGGATTTGTGTATTATTACTTTTTATTAAAGACACCGTCAATTCGTGCAATAATATACGCTGTATTTTTCCTTTCAAAATCTATTATATTATGTATCTATTCTTGTTTATTAACATGGATTTTTCGTAAATCTGATGAAGCAATTTCACTTTTTGTTCTCCTCCACTTATCCACAATTCCACTTCCACTTCCACTTCTATCTTTCAGCGTGGTCTATATTTCTCATATTTTTGGATTTCACCTATCACACCCAGTTATAAAAATGACCTTATAAATTTATAAAATAAGTATATGCTGTATATTGACTTATTTGTATAAAAAATTATTATATAATAACTTAAGAAATTATAATTGTAATTATACTAAAGATACAATCGTCTAACTAGGTGTTGCTTACACCTAGTTAGAGAAATAAAAAAAACGTTACGTGAAAGCGTAACAAACATCCATACATCCATACAAACTTTCGCATTTGTAATATTATAATAGGATTACAACAAATAATCTTTCAAGTTCCACGTGAAATAACTGTGCTATAACGTTTATATCGTTCCTGAGATTAACGTGTTCAAACTATCACACAAACTCTCAGCTTTTACAATTTTAGTATAGATTTTTAGGTATTTTATTTATTTGCAGATGTTTCTTTCAAACACAAGAAAATACCTAAAATTATACTTTTAAGCAGATTCTAAAAAGGTCACCTACATTATTTATTACGACGAAAATCAATATTATAAACGAATCGTCATTCGTTTCGAGTTGATCTGAGTATTCTCGTTAAAAATTAGCACAAAAAATTTGCAAACAACAAAAACTGAAGAGTATGTACTGTAAACATTTACTAGCTCATGACATAAGCTCGGTCAAATCTCTGATTATATAAAAGGTGGTACTGCGCTAAGGCTCCGTAGTTCAATTGAAATGGCGAAGTTTGCAGTAGTCTGTGTGGCCTTAGGGCTGGCTGTGTGCGTGTGCGCCGCACCGGGTAATTATATTGCAATTTATTACAGCTTTGAGATAATACTTCAGTGACAGTCTTAAACTAAACTTAATTCAGGGGTTACTTTTGTAAGGAAATCAATTATTAGTTAAACAAAATCAATTATAAGTTAAATTTGTCTTGTACCTGGGACTTTCTCTAGGCGTTGATTTTCTTCCATGTTATTTGCAATTGCACTTCTGGAGTATGAATCCAGTGAAATCGAGTCTGCTCGAATCGTTAATCGTTATTTCAAAGAATGATCACTTACCCTAAACATCACTTGCTCTGAAGGAAAATATCCCTTACACAAAAGTCTTAGAGACAGGGAATTATGGCAAAATTTAATGGTTTAGTTTCTGTTTACCCAAACCATAATGATTTTCTTCAAATGAAATATTTACCTATTATGGAAAATTTTAATCATAAATTTTTAATTGTAAATGAACTCATTTATTACTACTAAATTTATATAGTGAAGCTTTAATTTGTTGTATAGCATTTTACGTGTTTTTCATATAATATGTACATCTAAATAGCATATAGATTCGTTCTCTTACTTCTTCTTCATAAAGGATTTTGACAAAAACATTGAAACCGATGTTTTTATTAGTTTTTGTGTTCATTGCCCTTAAATCATTTTAATGAGTCGTGGAAACTCCAAAATTAACTTTACAAATGACCATTGTGTTAAGTTTTCTTGCGAATGTTTTTCTTGGTTTGTTGGTAGCTGAACAGGATATGTTTATAGTTGAATATATCTAATGCGTCGAAGGCCATTAGGTGTTATTTAGTACTTGCGTATTTTCATTTAGGCAGTTAATTTATTATTTTAGTTGATTGGTCGTCTATTGGTGAAAACAGTGTATTATTATTAATGTAGTCTTTAAAGTATTTATTAATTTTATGTTGACTCACATAAGTACATTATTTGTAATTTAAAATTTTAAACAGCTCTTTAAAGGTAAAAAAATTAATTTTATCATTTCATAGCCATACGATAAATTGTGAATTTTTATTTTCTACCGAGTCAATTATTACATAATATTTATTACCTAAGTAATGAAATTATTTATTTGAAACATAAAATACCGCATTTAATTTTAATTATTTAATCCAATCTGAATACATTAAATTAATTAAGAGGTTTAAATAAGCCATCGGTTCTAAAATATTTTTGTTATTTGTGTGTGTCAAATATACATCTCACACACACGCATATATGTATATTAGTGTAATATAAATTATAACAGTAGTGTGCGTGTTATATTTTTTTAATCGAATGATGACTCTCGTATGCATTTTTTCTAATATAAGCATACTGCATTCCTTCCCTACATACAGGTACTGTATTTGTAATGTACCAAAATTAAAGCTCCCTCGCTATATTTCGAAAAAATGGTACAAAGCTTTTGTTATAGGTATTTTTTACGTATGACTTCAGTTTAAGATTAATTGAATGTCACCTTGACTTAATATTTATCAAGTATAGAGAGCATAGACAATTACGTCATAAGATAATATGCAATATGCATGTCAAAGCACTATAATTGTTCGACGAGTCAGTAGAAAGAGCAAAGAAAGTTCTAGGGAAAAATCGAGTCAGTCGTCGGTATAGGCACAGGCGACACCTTTGATACTCGAAGTTCGATGCAGAATTACCTTGATTAATTATTATATAATTTCCCTATTCTGTCATATTAACTAACAAAGGTTAACAAAAAACCGAAGACTGTTATAAAGGGATGCTGATCTGCCACCAATGTTTCCGCTAATAGGATTGTTTTCATCTCAATGTGTGATAATACGTACCTACTTGCAACTTTTAATATTCGAATAATTTAAAACAGGTTACGGTGGCAGCGGAGGATTTGGCGGTGGCGGCGGTGGCGGTGGCGGTGGCGGTTACGGCGGTGGTTTTGGGGGCGGTAAAGGCGGCGGCGGTGGGGGTAAGGATATTTTTTCATACTTCTATTTGTTACCAAACACTCTAAAATTAAATTTAGACAGTAGCGGAAAATGTGATACGGATTTAAAAAAATCCATACAAAAAATGCTGTTACAATGACATGAGTCTTAAAATGATACATTTAGCAAATTACGCAAATCAAGAATTACTCCAATCAAAATTACGAAATCACAAGAGCAGCGTAAAATGTAGATACTGACTATTTTATAACCGTTTCAGGTGGTCTTGGAGGTGGTGGTGGGTTAGGAGGAGGTCACGGTGGTGGCCTTGGAGGAGGAAGCGGTGGTGGTCATGGCGGAGGCCTCGGAGGCGGAAGCGGTGGCGGCCATGGCGGAGGCCTCGGAGGGGGAAGCGGTGGTGGTCTAGGCGGTGGACACGGCGGTGGCCTTGGAGGAGGAAACGGCGGTGCTTTGGGAGGAGGACACGGTGGAAGCCTTGGAGGAGGAAACGGCGGTGGCATTGGAGGCGGTCAAGGGGGAGCGCTCGGCGGTGGTTATGGAGGCGGTCACGGAGGAGCCAGCGGCGGCGGTCACGGCGGTGGTAACGGCGGTGGTAACGGCGGTGGCCTCGGAGGTGGTCATGGCGGTGGTGGCAGCGGCGGCTACGGCGGCCACGGCGGATATGGTGGCAGCAGTGCCAGCTCCAGCGCCAGCGCTAGCGCAAGCTCGGGAGGCAAATACGGGTGAGTTCTTATACCTTCCATTGATATCAAAAGTAATATCTAGTATTATAAGTGATGCAGAGTAAGTCATGTATGTAAGACATACTAACATGCGAACAATTGGATTGATTTTGATAATATTTATCATAAATATGAAATTTATAATTGTAATTTATAAATAACGAAATTTCATTTGATTTTTTTCAGACGTTAACTTCATTTCGAAAATATGCCGGCGGAACCAAAGTGCAGTGCAATAAGCTGACAATGTGATATAGATATGACATCTCGCCATTAAATTGTATTTTTTGTATAATAGATTATTTACAATTTATTTTGTTTTATTTCCACTACTTTTAATGAGAATTCTAGGTTGGTACTAGAAAAGTAACGTAAGACTACTGTCACTCTAAACCCAAAAAAATTACTATCTTCAGACACAAAACTATAACATATCACCGCTCCGTTACGACATGAAAGAACGGCAAATAAACAGACATTCGTTTTTATACTATAAGTAAGATAATATCATTTTATGACCATAATCTATGACGATAATACCAATAAAACATAAAAGGGCTAATTAAAAATATTGTGAAAATATTTGTTAAGTATTTAACTGAATAATATTATTAATATTGAATATAAAAATCGAAATACTGATTAAATTCACTAATAATAATAATAAACTCTTCTTTTCTTAGATAATAATCATTCCATCCAACAGCTCCGCCAACGTTCAATCTAAGTGGTAAATAATTCTTGGATATAAATATTAGAATGCAGTTTATTTACCTGTCTTGTCGTCGAGTCGTCTTTTTGAATAACAATCTTTAAGTACTTTATGACATCACTACCTATATTAATATTATGAAAAACGTGTTTATTTCTATCAATAAAAAAATTAAGTTAGCTACGGCGCATCTTTACCGTGAAACTTGGACAATTTTTATTATCTCGGATCAACCCGGACGAAGACGGGACAAACAACTACTCATAAATAGAATAAATTATTTACAAATATTAAAAACTTTAAAAAATCTATGTATAGCGATTTTTATCATACCTCATCCATTTCATCCACCTCTTTGAAAATTATACCTTATTATTTTAGGTATACTTTTTCAGCAAGAAGTACATAACGTACGTAAAGAAAAAAAAAATTAAATTGAAATAAAACATTTACTTAATTATTTAATTTCATTCACCTAATTTAAATTACTTTCTTGTGATGTGTGTCCGAACAAAACAGCAATATGCTATTTCACGCCGGTTTTCTGTGGAGGTGTGGTACTTCCCCACTGCGAGCTGGCCCAATTCGTGCCGAAGCGTGCTCGACTACCACATGTAAACTCTTTTAATTATAAAAGTATGATACAACACTTACTACTATTCAAAAAGGAAAAAAATACAAACACATTAAAATTACAAAGAAAAAAATAAACAGCATTGAACAAAATCTTACAATAAGGGTTACATTTCTAATATTTGTAATGTATGCGGTGGATTTGATACCTACACTAGTCTCTAGTCTAAACTTTAGGCTAGAGAATAATCAAGATATATAAAACTCGTTCTCAAATAACATTACATATGATATAGATTTTTCTATCATTGACGTACAAAATATAACTATAAAACTAATTATTTTCTATTTAATTGAGTACCTTATTATTTCCTCGTACTTTCAATTTATTTAAACCTTCATTTTTAATTAATAAGATAAGAACAAAATCGTAATATATATAAGGCGTACTTAACAGCTGTGTCGATATTGTAAAAATTCAATATGCAACATTCATCGAAGACGTGGTTGAAACAATTACCTTGGGTAATTCCTGTGATTTTGGTGGTTTTTGCCGCCCAAATTGTTACCGTTTACTCTGCTTCTTTGGGTAAGTGATTAAAAAAAAATTAAGTTTAAAAATAGAATAAATTTGTACTGATACGACATCTTAAAATATTTAAATTAAATTGTATTGTTGTCTCGATGGTGTTTTAATAATATAATATGTATCATCATTTTATCATATTTATATATCTAATTAATTTTTTTTTTATAGACGTGTTGCCATCAACATTGATTCGAATTTCAACGCCAATTTTGAACGTGTACGTATAACTTTTTTCTCATATTTATGATCGTAATAAAACAGTAACCAGCCTTTAAAAAAAAAGAATGATAACTTTGAAATATAGATGTGTGTACAAGCGTCAAACAGGTAAAAACCAGGGTAATGTAAATTCTGCTTTCAAAGTGAGAATGAAAGAAACAAAAGTAACTTTCCTGCTTAAAGTCGTATTGCAGATAGTCGTGTAACGGTTTGGCACCCCTACTTTTTATTTTTGACTATTTATTTTCTGACCTTTATTTGAGAACAGTTGAAATTTTTCCGTCTGCTTCATTTTTTTTTTATATGAAGGAAGTACTTACTAGGTAATTACATATAGTATAATAATATTAAGCCCGCAGGGCACCTTGTGGCGAGGTGTCGGGGAGTAGCGACCCTGCGGACCTGAATGCTCCCGGGAGAGGACCCTGTCTTCATCTCCGGCTTGCCTTAACCGGTCGGCTATAGTGAAGCCTGACGAGGACAGGACCCCCACCTCTGGCTTGCCTTAGCCGGCCAGAGTGGAGTCGCGAGAGCTTTTAGCTCGAAGGGTGGATGCGAAGCGTAAGTGGAGAGTGGGCACGTGATGCTGGACCCTCAGGGAGCACGTGATCGTCGTTTAAAGTCCAGCGACGCCTCTCCACTCTTAGCTGCTCACAATATGTTGCCCCCTTGTAGCATTATTGCAGCGACTTATTCGGGGGCCTGTACAGTGGGAGGGCGAGTCAACGCCTGCCAACATATTTTTGCTTTCCTAAAGTTTAAAGGCAGGTGCCATAGTTTCCAATAGTTCCTTATACCGTTCCATTTAACATCCCATTCCATAGCCCAGATATAAAATGTCTATATTTTGCAATAGTACTACATCGGCCGCGGATTGCCTAGGGCTGTAACTCTATAGGGCAGCCATGGGCAGGCTGCGGCTGATGTCACATAACACATTAAAATTCTCAAATGGACCTCTGCGTGTTGGATCTGTGTCCCCACGTAAGCCTTCCAAAAGACCAGGTGCCTTCCTTCTACCCGAGTATTATGGAAATGAGAAACATAATAATAATTATTATTTTCTTTTTTTACAGGTCACTCTAGGACAGGAAATTAAACAGCGTCAGATGATAACGTCAACTTGCTTTTGTTTGAAATAGTTCATAAGTAACGTTTTGATATGCAATAAAGTTCTTATCTCCTACCAATGTATATGTTTAATTTCAACTTATCGGTGCTACAAACTTATTTATAAATTGAAAAAAAAAAGGTTTTTATGATTTATAATGTTATAGCAGTCGAATGTTTACAATGAAATTAGGATTACAATGAAACCAATACATGGCATTTTTGTACACATTTTCCAGCTATCTCCAGACACAAAAATTGTATAAAAAAATCGTTCCCTTGCGACGTGAAAGACGAACAAACAAACAAAAACACGCTTCTATTTGGTTTACACGGGAAATGCTTATAAAGGGATACACAAAAATAAACTCAATATATCTCTCAATAATGTTTTATTTACAAATTATTATAAAATATGTGACGAACGCACAGTAACAATAATTATTATGAACAGATAAGTAGCCATACCGGGAACATTACAAAAAACCATTTAACCAATAAAACTTCTACATCGAACTTTTACATTTTTGAAATTGGTTAAAACAATGTACAGTCGCGTACATAATATACTTTCTATAAATAATATTTGTGATATTTTGGTAAATTGTTAAACACTACACCTTTGACCTTATGACGTACACATTTTCCCTAAGATAAGCGACATATAATTGTTCGACGGCACTGTCAAATTAATTGCCAAATGACAAGCAAAAAAAAATTTGTCTTGTTTGTAATAATTTTTTTCTCAAATACGTATGTAGATTTTTTTAATAAACAACGCAAGGCACAAATTTGACCGCTTCCAAAAGTAATAATATAAACCCAATATGGCTTTATTTTATTCAAAACCTTATTTTAGAAATGATATCAAACATATCAAATCTTTCAAAAATCTTTAAGGTTTAGCCACCACTGAGCGAATATATATTGAATATCAAAAATTTTCGCCGAAAAGCGGCTGACGATTATGCATGCGATTTATTAAATTATGCCCATCATTAATATAATCAATATATTGACAATACCAATAGGTATTCGTTTGTTAAAACTATAAATTGTAGACTAGTGTTTTTATTTGTTATTGTTACAAAAAACATTAACTTCATTGATTAGTACTAATCGAAAAACAGACAACAAATCATACTAAAACCTAACTGACGAAATTCATGACAGTGATGTATAATATTTCATTTAATTTCCCTGTTCAAAATTGAACGCCCTAAAAATTACGTTAAAATAATTATGCTCCGCCACAGTTCGAATGAAAAACGCAGCCGAAAATATAAAAAAAAATTATATATAGTATATACCTATTCAATTATTAAACATTTATAAAGATTGCACACGAATAATGCACATGTTAGAAATTACGAACACAATATTTACAAAATAATAAAAAAAAAACAATTTGGTGGCACAGAACACAAGCACATGACGGTCATAAGAATTATATTTTTAATCTGTATATAAATCATTACTATGCAAAATGGCAGTGGCCGTTATGCTTCGATTTTTAAAAATAAAATTCACTTTTTTTTTATTGCACTTGCCATCCTAAAGATGTAAAATCACCCCGATACATTGATAAGAAATTACAAAGAATTAACAATAGCAAAACGTATTGCAGATCTCGACGAGAGAAATAACCTAGACTTGCTTATAAATTTTATTATAACTCGTTTACACTTCGCCCAGCCTTTTATTGTATAAATCTTCACTGAACTATAGTCTGTCATTTATGTAAAAATCTGAATAAAAATATAATATTTATCTAAAAAATAACCATTATCCTATCAAATGTTTCATCAACGAATTTTTTTTCATTATATTGTAGAAACTTGTATTAAATTTAATAAACTAAATACTCCAAGTTTTCTATTACTCAAAGGGAGTTATATAGGATTAACACAAAATAATAAAAAACATATCTAATGTACCATGAGAGAAAGTTTACATTTGTGTAAAATATATAATGACGTTTGCTTGAGTGCTAAATTACATAATTTGTATTTTATTTATATCATACGTTTCCTAAATCCTTTATTCTATAGAAACAAAACAAAAAATGCCAATTTTTTGTAAATGCATAAACTAGACTCCTACCCAACTATTAGTACATACGTAGAATATTACAATATTGAAATTTATTAAAAAATATCGTTGTATACATGTATTTAATGGAATAATGGTTGAAAATGTTCATTGCTTCGATACTATACTATTGTTTATTAATACATTGACTGGCCATAGCTCGAGCGAGTAAATTTTAAGATAATTAAAAATATTATATTATCAATTAAATATAACTATTGTGATTATATTTCATCTTAATATATTTACAAAAATTAAACATACTATCCCTAAAATAAACGTCTAATCACTAGCCATTTAATTCGCAATAATCGAAATATAAATGTTTCACTGAACGCTGTCTCTATGTGCATGTTTTTTTTTCCACTATAAAAAGCTTTATATTTGTAGCAAAAACTACATATCAACGCATACATTTAAGTCTAACACAAAAATAAGAAAATTTTATAAAAAATTTCGAAAGATCCGTCTCGAAGGATCTTTTTTCAATATAGATAAAAAAAATCGTTATAATACGAGCGTTAAAGATTTAAGTATAGAACATTAAGAACGATTTTCCATTTACTATTTAGCACATAAAGACAGCGATACACAGCACATAATAAGTCAGTCCCACAATTGTGATTATGTATAATGCTGCTAGCATTAATTACATGGAACTGACAAATATCTATGTAAAACACCCCCAAATACATTTGCGACACATTTAAATGATAAAATAACAAAGATTATGCAATTCGCGTATAAATATTTAGCGTACTAATCAACAAAGGTCACTTATGCACTGGTCTAAAAAGTAGAATACAGTAGAATAAAACATTATGTAAAATTGTATTATAAAACCGCGAACGTCTCGTTATTTTACTAAATAGTTGCCGTAAATTATACACGTGACATTTAAATGCATCACCGCGAACACACATCGTTGAAACAAACACTTATATATGAAAATACAGACTATATTATATTATTGCATATGCCTATTCAGTCATTCACTAGCATACCAGCATATGCCCGCCCTAAAAATATTCCACTATGTTACCTTTATTTCACCCTACATTGCACATTCACGCTATATGGTATTATTAATTCCATGGAAAAAAAAATATTTTATTCTAGAAGTCCATTAACCGTAAAACGACACTAACCTCACCTCGTCGACTACATATGTATATAATAAATTGATAAGTATAATATTGCCTAGCAGCATATTGAACTAACAATAAAGAATCTTGATAACATAAGAGAATAATAAATTTTCAAACTAACACATTGCATAATTCTAGTATCGTAGAGATACGATGTTTAAATTGCACTAATATTCAAGTAAAAAAGCAAAATATTTAAATTCTATCCAATTCAAACAATTTATAGGAGCTTAACTTCATCAAAATTTAAATAGCAAATCTGGAAATTCCATTACACGTTTTATGGTACATGCAGTGTATACAAATTCACTACAATTGCATACCACAGATTTAATTCCAGATTAGCTAGGAGCACAAAATTTATTCTAGAAGTTATGCCATTTTAAATTTAACTATCTCATGTCACTTTCATTCTTAATTCAAATATTTCAAACACAATACGAACCTCGAGTTGGGTCTTTTTTTTCTAATTGATAAGTTCTAAATTTAAATGTGCGTGCGTCTTAATTCAAAATTGCCTTATCACGATTCCATTTAATTTCCCCAAATTATTATTAATTAATTTATTTATTATTGGCATGATTATTTTGCAAGTAGAAATATATTTAAGTAATGATACCTAAACACAGCTCTCTGTTCAAAAAGTCGTTTGTGAATATTACATCGTTGCGTTCCCATAACCGCCGCATGGGATTTCATAGGCTTCACTGATTTATTTCACAAATAGACTTCACTGTTTGATTTCACGTATAATTTTCACAGGTGAGTTTCACTGTTGGGTTTCACGGGTGAGTTTCACGTATGGACTTCACAGATGGGATTCATATGAGAGGTTCTGTCAGAGCTGCGTGTCGGGCGACGTGGGCGGCGTGAGCGGGCTGGCGAGCGGCGAGAGGGGCGCCTCCGATACCTCGCACGGGTTCATGTCGATGCGGCCGGCCCGGCTCCACACTAGCATGTCCATTATGAACGCTAGGAACATTAGGCCGGCTGATAGACCTGAAATAGAGTACATATGGACATAAGTCTTCGACCATATTGTAATATAAGGGCATGTAGTTAGCGAGGCGTTGGAATAGATTTATTTTCTACTAGCTTTACGCCGGCGTTGTCGGAAGAAAATTCCTTTAGAAATCGGATGTTTCACCGTCGTAAAAGTAAGCTATGACGCTGTCTAGACTACTGACTTGCGAGTAAACACTTCAACTTTATATTATTACCATAGATTTACAGTTAAATGAAATATGTTTCATCTATGATAGCATAACACTATGTACTCCAGTGTCGACACTTTAAATATCTCAACTATTCAATCCATGAATAAATCACAACAAATTCTTATTATTATATAAACAACTAGCGATCCGCCCAGGCTTCGCACGGTTACAATTATGCACGTATTAAAAAAATCTTCCTCTTGAACTCTATGTATTAAAAAGAAACCCAATCAAAAATCTATTACGTAATTTTAAAGATCAAAGCATACAGACACACAGACGGCTGAAAGCGACTTTGTTTTATTGCTAAGTTCAAGTCTAGGTACGTGATAACTCAGCTATCTTTACACGAAATATGTATGAGAAACTGACACTCTAACCTATTAAGGCTTGTTATTAAGAAAAAGTTAGTCACGCACGCAAAGCAACACGCACGCCGCACGCCACGTTGGCGGCCGCGTGATCTCCTCAGCGAACGTAACAGCGAGATGACATAATGACATTAGAGATCGCTGTGTATACAGAGTCTCTAGGTTTCTTTTTTAATTTAATTGTAGGTATTAATTTTAGTGTAGATATAGTTAATCATGCTATTATTTTTTTTTAACAAACGAAAACCGTAGTGTTTTCTCGTGTTTGATTTTACGCGAGTATTATACATTTAAAAATTAAAAACTTTTTAACGGATTTTAAACACGATTTAATCATTATATTATTAAACCACGATGATGAAATGTTAACATCTCAGTCTCCCCGTGACCACGCTCGCTGTAAAGTGTTCGAAACGTCGGGTTAATAATATAATGATTAAATCGCGTTTAAAATCCATTAAAAAGTTTTTAATTTCTAAACGAAAACCGCACATAAACAGTAACCTGTTTTTTGATATGTGGTAGTCGAGCATGGTTCGGCACGAATTGGGCCAGCTCGCACCGGGGAAGTACCACACCCCCACAGAAAACCGGCGTGAAATAGCATACTGCTGTGTTTCATTCGGTGAGTGGGGGCCCGGGGGCCTATATGCTTTTCCTTACCCTTCCCAGTCCTTTCCTTTATTTCTCTCGTCAATCCTTTCTTCAGCCCTTTCCAAATTTACGTCAGCAATCCAGGCGTAAGATCTACAATCGACCTTACGCCTCTCCCAAATGTTCATGGGCGGTGGTAGCGCTTACCATCAGGCGACACACCAGCTTCATTATCGACGATTATATTAAAAAAAAAAAAGGTGTGTGTGCTATCCACACACGATAGAAGTGAAACTTCAGTAAATCGACAAAAGAATGAGATGTATATATATAAAATAGTATGTATATTTCTGTCTCACTCTTTGCCGGCTTCATTCTACACATTTTTGTATTTGTGTCTCTCACCTGTCGTTTTTCCGTTGCATCAGCTTTGAAATCACAACGATTCTAAAGAAGTTTCACTTCAAAAAAAAAAAAAAATGAACAACCCCTTAAGCGTGACTCACCCAAAAAGAAGTGTCGCAGGTGGTCGCTGTCGTAGGACGCGCAGGCGCCGAGCAGGCCGCACGCGGCGTCGCGCAGGCGGCACGCCGCGTCCACGGCCGCGCCGAACACGATCGGGCACGGCACGTTGCCGAACACGCCTATCGCGAACTGGATCACGCCCATCGCCATCGCTTTGTCTGGTGGCAACGGTCGGTGCGGTTGAGCCGGGCGTACACGGTCAATGGTGGAAATGTGAAAACTGTCTTATAACGATTCAAAAGTGCCTCCAATAGAAGTCTAAATGAATGAATAAATATTTGAGTTTCAATTTGATTCCATCGCGGCAAACGTCGCAGGCCAGGCCACGCCCACTATTACTTCATGAGTGAGATAACTCGATGGACCGCCTGCTTAAATAAATGCATTCGTCGTCACACTAACAGTGTGATCCCCACTAATCAAATGCTGTATGTTCAGTTGCGGGGACTAATTAATAAAAAAAATCGTTTGTGCACTCCATACAATTAACGACTTTCACAATAAAATAGAAATTGTATTATTTTGTACGCTTTGCGTTCCTCTTTTTCACAACAAGTAGCATCTTCCACACAACTACTCAACAAACTCACATTATGCACATATCTGTGCACGCACACATCTCTCTATACGCACACTGACCAAATCTAACGACTTGCATACATAAATCTATTCTACAAGTACACTCGCGCATATTCACCAAATCTAACCACTTACAAATCCAGATCTATGCTACAAGTACATTCGCTCACACCGCTCGCAAATACAACAGGACAGTCTAGTACAGTCGCGCACACTGACCAACTTTAACCACTTACATACACATATCTACGTTACTAGTACAGTCGCGTACACTACTCTCAAACCCACTCCAAACACACACAGTCAAGTACAGTCGCGCACACCACTCGCAACCACAACCCGCACACACACACAAGTAGAGGCGCGTACAGTCGCGCACACCGCTCGCAACCACAACCCGCACACGCACAAACAGAGCCGCGTACAGTCGCGCACACGCACAAGTAGAGGCGCGTACAGTCGCGCACACCGCTCGCAATCACAACCCGCACACGCACAAACAGAGCCGCGTACAGTCGCGCACACGCACAAGTAGAGGCGCGTACAGTCGCGCGCACTTACCGTGCCTGTCCGTGCAGCGTATGATCAGCAGCACGGCGCCCACCTCGCCGCTGGCGTGCACGAACATGACGGCGGCGAAGATCGCGACGAACGCGTAGATCCGGTCGCACGGCCCGCCGCACTCGCCGCTCACCGCGAACCCGTTCCAGCCCGCCGGCCCCGAGCGCGTCGCGTTCGCTAGCTCGTAGCGTTCGATGCTAGATAACAATATACATATATATATTTAGTCATGTGACGATATAAAGAAACAACTTCGAGACGAACGGCGAAAGAGAAAAATTAGAAGCAAAACATTGAAAAAATTCGAGTTTGAGTTAGATGAAAATTAAAACTTATCGTATCGGTATGAAATTTGTTTCAGAGACAGATTATAGTCTGGATTAGCACAGAGGATACTTTATACGGCTATCACACGAGTGACGTGCGGATTACAGCTAGTGTAGAATATAGTATATACATTAATTAAACTTTATAATTACGTGTCTCTTAGGACATCGATAAAACAGTCACAATTGAAAAACAGTGCTGATAAAAAAATAGATTTATCGATTCAAACGAGTAGGCCCTGAAAACACTTTGGTCAAAAACAAAGTCTTTTAAAAAAATACAAAATAATAAATTATCAAGAAAATGCTAAGTAACATAATCTGTTTATATGTATTTCAATAAGCTTATTTTAAAAGAAATAGGTACAACGTTATTGTAAAATGCAGAATTCTATTTTAGATAAAGTTTTGTTAGATGTATTCAAAAATAATTATTTGCTACCCCAAAGGAGAACAAAAAACAGTTTTTTTTTCTTTGTCTCATTTTCAGTCTTTAACCAATACATCAGGCTCATTTGATAGTAAACATTCGGCAATTCAACATTTCTAAAAAATCTTAATAAATATAAGTTACGTGTCACATTGTTTGTCCGCGCTGGACTCCTTAAACTACTCAACCGATATTGATTAAATTTGTACACCATGTGCAGCTTGATCCAACTTAAAAGATATGCGTTTCTGGGCGGATCCGGGGCGTGCAACTAGTTATATAATATTTTCTTGTGTTTGATTTTACGCGAGTATTATACATTTAGAAAATAAAGACTTTTTAACGGATTTTAAACGCGATTTATTCATTATATTAGTAACCCGACGTTTCGAACACTTTACAGCGAGCGTGGTCAAGGGAAGACATACATATTACATAGTTATATAATATAATAAATATTCTTTATGAAATTTCAAATAACTCACGTCTTATAAGCCTTCAGGCCTTGCAGATCGCCATCCACACAGGAGCAATTGTAGTATAGCCACGTGCTGTTGTCCAATTGCTTGCTGCTCATGCATCCCGCTTGGCACGGCGACATGTACGTGTACGAGTCCTGTCGATGATATGTACTTTAATGCAAGGGAATAGGGTTCAAAATTGCACGTTGAATTTATCATAATCACTTCTGTTTCCGTTACTCTCTGTACCTAAATGATTAACTGTATCAACTAGATTGAGGGAAAGCTCTTAAATACATACTTCATTGAAAATTTATGATTTTAATTATTAATAAAATTGTGATCCTGAATCGAAACAGAATAAATTTTTAACTAGTACAATACAGTTTTTGAGACTCGCACGTTATGCCACAAACTACCACGTACTATACGCACGTTATATGTGTGAGTTGACATAAGTGAATAATCTCTCACACATACAAATTCAATACCGATTGGGTACATTACACGCTCTGAAAGTGCTTGTGTGCGTTTGTATGCGTGCATGTGGTCCGAGTGCATTTGAGTGCGTGTTCGTGTGCGTATAAGTGCGTGTGCGTGTGTATACGTGTATCTGTTCGTACATGAGTGTGTATCCTCACCTGTCCGCAAACAGGACTGTAGGATGCGTTCTCGCAGTGACAGTCCACACTGCACGACAGGTTGCTCATCTCCGTCTTGGTGATGACGCGGAAACTCTCTTCGGGACAGCTGACGAACATCAGCAAAATCATACCTGTAAATTATTGTGTAGCCGTGAGCATACTAATATTTTGGAATTATAATAGGTACATTTAAATAATAATGAACAGAAAGGTCCAATGCCAATTTTGTAAAGAAAGAATCTATCGAAAAGAAATCACCGTTTCAAAGTAACCAGTTTCGCTGAAACGCAAGCGGAGCGTACTACATATTATTATAAACAAACTGGCTGCGCATCCGTATCCCGTAGGAATATCGGGATAAAAAGTTGCCTATATGTTATTCCAGTTGTCCAGCTGTCTACGCACCAAATTTAATTGCAATCAGTTCAGCAGCTTTTGCGTGAAAGAGTAATAAACACACACACACATCCTTACAATTTGTCGCATTTATAATATTATAGTAGGATTAAAGTATCGCTTTAAAATAATCTTCCATTGAACGTATAACAAAAAAGCGTGCCGCGCCACGTGACCGCGGAAAACAGCCCCAATTACAGTCTCGTCACAAAATTGAATCATGACACGTGTGTTATGTAGCGCGATGAGCACTAAGTGGCGTAATGTAACATCAACTATGTGTACACGCTTATATTATGCGCGATGCGTGTTCGTAGAATGTGATTGATTCGATTATTTTCGACACGCTTTTATAAGCTTCACCTGTATGTTTGTAACCGACTTCTTTAGACTCGATTTTGAACCGTTCGAAACGGACAGATTTAATATGAGCTTTGTACACTTATAAAGGAACGGAGAAATTGCCATAATTTCATGCGTACATCTTGTTATCCTGATTAGGATCGCCAGGACAAAAAATTAGTTTACACTCAAAATGACCAAGTGAGACTAAATAAGGGGTTCCATATTTAAAGCGTGTTTTAGTTGTTTTAGTTGTTTTTTACGATACAGTATATAGTATAGTTACTGTTTAAAATAAGAAGTTACTAGTTTAATTTGACTCTATGTTGAATCGTCCGAAACGAATGAGCAGACTGAATGTCAAACATTTATTTATTTCAATAATCTTTTTTTACAGCTTTTCTGGTACTAAATAAAGTATTATAAATATCATATTATTATTTTTTGGCATTTTTGTATCGTTATGAATAATCACTTTTACACAAAACATAACCTTGAAAAAAATTTTACCCAGTCCGTACCGTCCGTACATAAGAATTTAGGAGGTGGACCTCCTAAATTCTTCCAGAAGTTTCAAGAACGTTCGAGATCATTCTAGAACTTACCAGCGCTGTAAATAGCAGCAGTGGCAGCCGTCCACGCGGCCACCTGCCTCGCGCTCGGCACCAGCTTCAGGATCACCACGCCGGAGGTGATGATGCCTAAACCCATTACCAGAATACCACCGAGACCTGGAAATATGACATTGTTTTTAATGTCGTTATCAGCTTTTTTTTAAGGATCACGAAAGATCGTAACACGATGACATAAGCTTACGTATAATTTTATATATTACTAGCTGCGCCCCGCGGTTTCACCCGCGTAAGTCCGTATCCCGTAGGAATATCGGGATAAAAAATAGATGTTGGCCGATTCTCAGACCTACCCAATATGCTTACCAAATTTCAGAGGAATCGGTCAAGCCGTTTCGGAGGAGTATGGCAACGAAAACTGTGACACGAGAATTTTATATATATAGATTTTACTAGCTGCGTTTTAGCTTATCGTGCCCGTGAGAGGATAAGAATGAAAAGTAGCCTAAGTTATTTCATATAACATTAGCTACCTGCTAGTGAAATTCCCGTAATAGTCTGTCTAGTCGTTCTAGAGAGTAACCAAAAAAAACAGACAGTATTAACACTCGTATTTCATAAAAGCCCGACTAGGCACTAATTCCAGGGTGAAAAAATATACTGCTATATACGTCGTTAAGCGCCATCATTACAGCAGCTCCCACACTGGAATTAATACTGCTTAAAGACGCCACAATAATTACCCAGGCCTTTTAAAACTACAAAATACGTTTAGTAAATCTATTATTAAAGTATTGTTCTGATATATCTTTCTACGAAATATTATAAATTCCATAGAGTTACGCTGGCAAGTGAATGAAAAAAACATTTAGTAGGAGATACGGTTGAAACCTTGACCAACAGAGCGTTATAAAATAATAATCTGATGCCACGATTAAACCACATGAAGAGTGTTTAAAAATATATTTACACCATCAATCTAAAGCACATACAAATAATCGAAAGTGCTGATATTTTAACTGTTATTTAATATAGATCGTATTCATACATTTAGATATGGACAATGATCAAGAAATTATACCAATTTTTACAATATAATTCCGCATTTTGATGTCATTTACATAACATTTATTTAAACACATACGACACATTAAAATATCTTCATCCACTGACCAGTGTCATATCCAAACACTTTCATTGCTGCACCCTCAACCCCTTACCCTCCTTTACCCTCCTCTCGCCTCATATTCTCAGCCCCACCCACTCAGAAGCAGCTAACCCATTCACATCCCCATAGTACCTCACCCGAGACAAGATTGGCATCGTGCGTCGGCAGCCGGAACTGCTTCTCCAGGTACTTCGGCAGGAACGAGTAGACGCCGCTGATCGGCATCAGGTGGAGCACGGAGCTCGCCGTGCGCCACATGAGAATGTCGTTGGTGAGTTGGCGTTTTATGGTCGCGAAGAAATCTGCAAGGGGACCAGGGTCGATAGTAGAAGATTAGATGGTTAAAACGTGCTGGCGTTTAGATTTGAATCCATGTTAATTTTATAAAATAAATAGCGTATGCCCGTAGCTGCGCACGCGTTAAATTCGGAGTAGTTTCATAGATGTTATTATACATATAAACCTTCCTCTTCAATCACTCTATCTATAAAAAAATCATCAAAATCCCTTGCGTAGTTTTAAAGTAAACCTTTAAAGAATTAAAGAAAATACGTTTATTACGATTTAAGCATACAAAGAGTCATAGGTCAAGAAACAGAAAGCGACTTTGTTTTATATTACGGAGTAAATATATATAAATGGTAATGATTCAACTGACACGGTGTTATCGTTTTTATATAGATCGATTTTTATATATTCATTTCAAAAAATCAATGTTTACCACATAATTATCTAATGAGAATATCAAACAAATGTAGCACCTACCCTTAAATAACGGTTCGTTCTTCTCTTTACTCTTCTTGACTGGCAGCGGCACAGGACTCTGTCTTATTTGTCGCGGAAAACAGAACATAAGCCCAGAGAGAAGCACTATGAAGCCGGCTATGAATACCATACCTAAAACAAATATAACATAATTAAAACATGCCTTTATATCTCCCCGCTTGTGAACTTCCCCTGTCTCACTTTAAGCCTAATTCAATCTTAGACACTAATATTATAAAAAGTAAAAACTGCTGGACCGATGTAACTTCACTGAGTGACATAGGCTATATATGTACCACGGATGAAGCCAGCCAAACAGCTAGTAATTGAATGAGGCTGATAACATAGAGACCGGTCGACGCTTTTTTCGTAAATATATGAATTTTAAACAGTACTTTATTAATATAAAGTACAGCTTATAACAAGCGCGCAATCAGACAAGAATGTTAATAAAATAATATTCACTGAATATTTCGTAAAGTATTTAACAAAACATTCAAAGTTTTGCGCCGAGTTCATGAAGCTTCAGATTCTTAAAACATCCGTACAGCAGAAATTCTGAGAAAGCATATCATTTAAAACTCTGCCAACAATGCAATTTTTTGTATGCATTACTTCGTAATCACAGCGCAAGGAGTGAATCATTAAAAATGGCAAATTTTAAAAGCTCTATATACGCTTCAAGCATAACTCATTTCGCACGTATGAAGACTTATTAAAACAATTTAGGTCATCCACCCCCAAAAGGCGAGATTACCCACATGAATGCGACGATAACACCAGATAAAACATTACAATAACAAGCGACGTGGGCGTCTGTTCATTACATGCCGAAACTATCAATCAGCGTTCTCAAGGTAACACGGCAATGGATCGTACACGAAAAATCCGACACGCTACATTATAATTACCTTATACATACAAATCGTTAAAGTACACGTAGGATAAGCAATAAATCGTATAGTCTTCCCACTTACTATCGCGAGTTGATTTTACCCATTAATCAACACGCCTCGGCGCACTTAACATGTTTATATGTATCGAGCTAAACTATTACCATAAATTGAATGATACTAATGAATCCAGTACACCAAATACAGAACGTTTATTACTCCTGCAAACACGAGCAAAAAATCCAAACATGATCATAAAAAATCGAAGAAGCAAATAAAGAGCAAAACAGGCATACATTGTTTAATCGAAGACTACATAGATTGATATGGAATTTATCAATTATTACAATTATCATATAAACGATCGATTCAGAACCAAAAATATCTGTGACTCAATGACGAATCGTTAACTTCTATGCAAATCAGATTAAGGCGAAACTAATAAATTTTTAATGAAATTGTTCTTGATATTTTCAAACAACGATGACTTATGTTTAGGTTTATGACGACACTTGCCAAAGCTAGCGCAGAAATAAACAAACACAGAACATGATATTAATATAAAAATAATACTGATCTTTTCTTTCATCAGCAG
>NC_052111.1:7861704-7876823 GCF_012273895.1 Zerene cesonia | reverse complement strand
GTTGGGCTTGTTAAAATATTATTACCGATAAAGGATATGAATGGAATATATAAATGTCGCTACTATCTGACTACATAAGACTGCATGTTTGATAACATAAAAGCATATAATAAAACGAAGTAGAAAACAAATAGTATCAGAGAAGTCAGTAAATATTTGTGTAAACTAGATAGCATCAGTACATGTTAACTCGTTTTCCTTTCTCTGCTAAAGCAAACGTGAAGAAATCTCAATCACGGTGCACGTTAACTTGAGGATAATAATTTAAAATTCAATGTGCTTTACAATGTATAAAAGGAATAGTAAAGCCGGTAACAAATATCCATAAAACGGTTATTAAAATTCAGTGTCCATCCGTGAACTTATAACTGAAACAATAAGGAAATACGCGGAACCATTCGACAATTTGCGAATCCACACTATTGCTAGTCGAGACACGCTTGGCGCAAATTTCTACTCCGAGTATAATTGTAAAACCAGAGGACTGCAAACTCTGCCCTGTGCGTAATAAAGATGCCATTGTTAACCAGCGCTGCAATATCACTTCGTCATACGCATTCATTTAGTATGTAAGTCACGACGCTGCTTTCTTCGTGGATTTTGCGCGCAAATCCGAGCCAATGCTTGTGTAACGGTAGCTGACAGTTCCGCGATGTGTGTATGGTGGAATTCCAGCTCCCACACCATAGAGGATGTTTCAATGGGAACATTATACCGGTACAGCTCGCTGTAAGACTGAGCGTCGAACAGCGACTTTACCAATAACAATAAATATGTCCGTTTGCGCATGAACTTTGAACGAAGTCGCGTAAGGGCATATACATAATTGGTACAAGATTTAGCACTCAAGAAATACAAGTAAAATATTGATAAATTTTAAAAGATCCACAGCATACATTAAATATCCAAGGCGAGAGGTTTCACTGATATGTTTCATTGTATATGGTTGTATGATAATACTTATTTTCTCAAATAGATAAAGTGTTAACCTAAACATAAAAGATTGACTTACCGAGCCACCAAGCTCCAACCCATCTCGGATCACTGTATTCATAACCGGGGTCTTTTAATGGATCGACGTAAACCCTCGTGCATAAAGCTCCAAGGAGAAATCCTAGGGCAGGTCCTATAACTCGGATACCAATTGTGATTGCTGTGAACAATAGAGAAAAACATTTTAAAACACATTTCGAAACTAGATTTTTTCCTTAATTGTTTTAATTATATATTTTAAAAGAGTGTTTTCAGTGTTAGTTACAATTGCAAAATTTGTTGCCTAAATATGTTAGTTAAAGATTTGATACAATCACCATGAATACAATACGAAATTGGAGGCTTCGAGATTATTCCATATGAAGACGCTTCAATGAAACGCAGCACGCATCGCAACTTGCATGTTAGAATTAAATTATTTCATGGAAATCCTACTGGAGCCGGCGATGCACTTAACATTAACGATTTTAATGAGGGAGCTGAGACATTCATTATGAATAATTGATATGAACACAGGCTCGACTGCGATCCGTTTCAATAAAGCTAAGAAAGATTGAAGTCTTATTAAAGTTCGTTCAACTAGAAGGCAATCAAAAGCAACAATGAAGGCGTCACACAGCCAACAGATTCTGTATACTGTTTAATTTGCAATGATAACAAAAGAAAGCAATGCAGACACGTGGAAATGTCTTGATTTGAGAACAATCGGCTCATGAAACTAGCGGCAGCAATGTTGATGGAAAATCAAATAAGATAAACGATAATACGAACTAACACAACTTCACTTACAAGCCACCGGGTGATTGACCGAAAAACAATCAGGTACTTAAGTTGCAAACGCAATCATTCGGAGAAATCGTCAGTATCGCTTGCCAAAAAAAACGCACTCAATGCATTTCGGCCCGCCTGCCTCACGACGAAAAGAATATAAAACATATTCCTATTATCATCATACGCTTCAGTAATAAATAATGATGCTCGTGAGCGTTTTCGAAAATGTGCACCAAGCGGCTTGTTGCAACTTTTATTATCTTTTAAGTGCCCTCTTCGTGCCGTAATACTTCGTTATCTACAAAACGCATCCACGCTATTACATGCTGTATTCCTTTTAATTATGAATTAATCTCGCCTGAACTGTTTCCATCTGATAAATGCGTGTGCATCTGTATAACAGTTCTTACCGGTTTCCAAACGCAATTAACTTCGAGTACTGTATTCCCGAATTAAAACTATTGGACGGTCAAAAATGACTAATTGCGTAATTAAAATTATTTGCAACTCGTTTAAAGCTTCACGCGACATTAATTCCGGTATTAATTTTTTATACCTACTAAAATTTAAAATATAATTGACTGCAAACTCGTCGGTTTTTATGTATCTTTTATGAATCGCACCTGCAATATAATCAGCTACTTATTCTCGAGGTGGACACTTATACTACATAACATCATGGCATCGAAGACATTCTATTACTTTCGGAGTATCTCGCTCGTAAGTTAAAAACTCCGGTAGAAGCCGTTTGGTCGGAGTCTTAGGAGCATTCGAGCATAGTCTAGTAGGACAGCCCGTTGAATCCCCCTCATAAGGTGCTCGTAGATCCAATCTCCTAAGTATTGTCTTAAGGAGGCAGGAACCAGCCCATCAGTACAAACAACTACTGGCTAACTTACTTACTGGCTAACTACACATCCCTACATCTCGGCAACCTCGTAGGCCATGGTCTTTGGGCCGTTTCTATAACTTTATTATTATAAATTTCTTTATTAAATAAAACGAATCCCTATCACGAAACTAACATCATCCCGCATAGTACATCAAAAGCAACAAAAAATACGTAACCACGTTCACGAGTCCCTGTTTACATGTAAACAATGGACGGGCCACATGTTTCTGATTGGCGTTAAGAAAGTCCTGTTCTGTAACACACACTGAATGGCGGAGGCGACGTGATGCCGTGATACGTGACAAAACGTGCATAGGTTATGCCGTGCGAGATGCGCTTTTGGTGCATTCGTGTGTTCTTTATTTTTTTTTAACGTTTTGATACAAGATACGAAAACAGCGCTAACGAAAGTATTTATTATTTAATCGCATACTTTAATTACGCCCATTGTGTTCTCAAACGCAACATTCTCCTTTATTTATTTTTTTCTCAGTTCTTTATATCGTCACATCTTTTTAGCTATTACTTCAATTTCCCTGTTCGTCTGCTGTCTGTCCGCATGTCGGCAGGCTGTATCTCATGAACCGTGACGGTTAGCTTTTTTTATATAGAACACTGTGTCGCAAATCCGACTCGCACTTGACCGACTTAATTTCTTTACCCATGTGACGTATAAACGTTCACTTTTAAACCGTTTTCGCTAAAATCTATTCGCCATACACTAGGTACGTTTAATCTAACAATCATTGCATAACATTAATCACATGGTATTTAATCCTAAACGGAGGTTAATTAAGTGCGATGCAATTTAGATAACAGTTTTTAGGCCAGAACCTAGAAACACAAAAGCGGCAATTACGCACAATAGTTGAAATATGAAAGACTACTCAAGCTCTCGATGATAACCCTATTATGTCAGTTTGTCATTCAATGTATTATTTGATACCTACCATATACAAATATATCTGAGCATATCGAGACGTAATCTTTAAGTTCTTAAATCTTTATTTATTACTAGCTGTTCGCCCGTAGTACAATTAATTATAGTCCATGTCACTCGGTGAAGGTGTAGTTTGCTTAAGGAGTAAGTTTTAAATCTGTCCAACTGGTTTTGCGTCAAAATGTTTGAAATATACAAATAGTTTCCTTTTTATAATATTAGTGTAGATAACTCTTACGTGATTATTGTTAACAATAGATTAACTCCTAACAATAGATTACCTCCTGCTAGGTAATACCAGTGTTAAGAGGACCTGCTCCTTCTCTGGGAATGGTACATAGTATAATAATACGCAACAGTTTAGACGACAGTTTGACATAATTTTCTTGTATTGGGATAATAATACAAACGATGACTTCTCTATACATTCGTACCGTATAACCGGGGTTTCTAAATTCGATAACATAATATTTTTTTATATACTTATAGACATTTACGTATGTATCTATGCAGTATATTACATATATACCAATAGCATTCTACCATACTATGGGAATTTCCTTACCACTAGCTACGGAAATTCCTATGGGATGAGACGTTTCACTGCGGTAAAATATAAGCCATGTCAATCTCTAGCCTCTTTCTTATCAAACGCTAGCTCGTGAAAGAAAGACAAACTGATAAATAAATAAACACATTTAATATAATTATTATAAATAAGATTATAGCATTTATATCTATTTAATATTAAACACATATTTATATCAGTTTCACAAATGTTGTACGGTATATACAATGTACATATTATGTACTAACTATACTTTTTTTTCTCAAAAATAAATGTTGTAAACTAAGTAGTTATTCGACCTTCATAAAACGTTTATAATCAAACACCAAATTCTATCCCGATTTCCGACTGAGATGTGAAATTAACTTTTAATTAAACAAACCGAAACCAATATGTCGCTAACCTAAGAGACAAAGCTAATAATAATAATTCATTAATTGAAAGTCAAATACCGGTACGATATTTACAACGCAATTAAACCAAGACTAGATTACAACTGCAGATAACTTTAATACATCGTATAAATTTAATAAATGCTCACAACCGGATCATTTACAAACATTTACAAAGCATATTAAAATAAACGTATTGAAATTATTTTCTATTCACTCGATGCAAATGGAGGCAACAAAAGACATCCACCCCTTTGACATACGACGGCGTCTATAAATAAAACAAATATAAAAACTATTCGAATTCGAGGCCTAAATATAACCAAACATTCGATAACGAAAACATTTTCACGTAAAATGTCGCCACGATGCGACTCTAGGGCTTCCAGATAACATGTAGAGCCAAGCTTTTTTTACATAAAGAATCGTATGTGCTACTACGTAGCGTGGTTATGACCGACTCTTACTGATTCTAACATCACGGTGACCTACTTCCGCGTAAATAGAGCTAAGCGTCTCACTCTAGATTCTAGAAGCCCTAAAATAACAAACTCTACAACTTACCTAAAATATGTGTATATATTATACCCGAGATATGAGCAAATGAAAATCTAGCGAAACGGTTCAACTTAGGAAGCGCTCGTACGCTTTACTTGGCTGGTCTTGGTGGTTAAATTTTACCTACTGTTATAATATAATATTTTGTTTGACAATTAATATTTAGATTAAATACGGAAGTAGGTGAAAGATTTGGAAGAGCCATTATTAGAATTTTCTCCATTTTATAAATTGCAAAAATTAACGAGATTTTGTATGTTTGGTCATGGAAAATGGTTAATGAACTTTTTTTGAAAAATAGAAAGAATGAATTAACCATTAACCATAAGCAGCTTATAATATATTGCCTGTGTATAAACATATATCCATAAGTATATATCAGTATACCCAATATTGAGGAAACTAATTGTCATGATTAATCACTATAATTACCCGAGCATTCGAAACTTTAATTAATGTATTTGCCAAATGTACATATTGGCGGTGGACTAGCGGTCATTGAACTGAAGGAAATTAAAATATTTTTTTCTGAAAAATAACTAACAAAAATACACAAATAGACGGCTAGAAAATTTGTTCTATGAATTTGATTATTAGCTAATGCTATAGAGCCTTGCAAATGCACAAATATTGAGAATTATATAGTCATTTATGACCATTATAATCATCAGAGATTTCTTTAGAAAGCTCTCATGAATCTTTATTGATATTTTTCACATTTATACACCGATTCTGAATACTTTGATCAAGTGCCATATAAATATGTAGAAATAATTTTATATTCATTGATGTATTAAAATTCATACGGTTCTATTTTTTCACCTGCGGCGTTTCTTTGGCGTGCGCGTAGTCAAGGAAAATTCCCATGGGAACAACGTGTTTCACCACAGTAAGAAATAGTCTATATCAGTCTTAAACTATCTCCAGACAAAAAATCTCATCATAAAATCGCTCCATAGCGACAGGGAAGGAAGTCACACAAACAAATCTGCATTTATAACGTTGGCATGTTAGGATGTTAGGACACAATACATTCTTAGGTGCAAATTGTAAAGTTAATGCCACATTTTGATTGTAACAATTTAGCAAAGGATCGCGTATCTTATGATAAGTAATCTAATCGATCCATTTGTAACTGACCTACGTCAACCACGCCAGTATTTATCGAGGAAAGCGATAGCTCATCAAACTACTTTCAATATACGCGAATACTTTCTTCCTTCTAGAACATTCTGGAATAATATTCGGTGATAATACTATGATATAGGCTTGAAGCGATCAGTCTTGGTATCTATATAAAATATATATTTATAGGCATTTTCATAAAATTTAAATGTCTGTATAATATTATCAATGATTGCAATATCGTATCCATGGAACGCGGCATATTTTATATACTTAACTTTTTTATTATGTATAAATATTTTATTTATACGCATTTTTATAGTATGGTAAACTAATAAGGTGATAATATATGAATAAATGAAGATACAATAAGCGAGCCCTTGCTCCATATATTTTGGAATCTTCTCCGAAATACGTAAATAAACCACGTGAAGTCTCGCGTTCCCAATCTTAAATATGGAGCAAGGGAGATAGGCATTTGCATACTTTTAGTAATGGGGTTTAGTTTATAAAAAGATCATTCAGAAAATTTAATAACGGCCGTAAAACTGAAAAAAGTGAAAATTAGAAACTAACTACATTCGATTAATTATCACATGTACAAAAGAAACAGTTCTACCTGCGTATTGAGTTGTGATGTTTATAATAAACAAATCAAATACATCTAAATAAACAATATTTTAAATTTGCTAACCAAAGAGTTCATCGAAACCCAAAAAATGTGCGAAATTTTAACGAGCATCTTCCGACCGTTAGTGGTAAGATAAAATTCAGAGAAATTGTATGCGTCAACAGGAAAATATAGTGAAAAGGCTAGGTTAAGGCAGAATGTGGTAGCTTATATTTTACAGTTAATGTAGTGGTCATTTATGTGTCTTCATAAGATTTCTTAAGACGATACGACTCAAATGGTGTGCAAAAAACCAAATCGCTGTATTATGACATAGTTAAGTCTCATAATTGATTTTCAATATCTCCAGCATTATTTATGAAATTCTATTTTATTGTATAGTCCCTTATACCGCGACTAACAATATATACAGACAAATCTAAATTCTATTAAAAAAGCACTCATATAATAAGTCCAATCTTACCGAGACTTACGTTTTAACAAAGAATAAAGTGATACACTATTTAACATTTCATCTTTCTATCCTTTACTCTATCTAAATCATCGATCGCACAGGGATACAATTCATTCTATGCTAAAAATCATTCAACATGCCCCAATGCCCAAATGACAAAGGGACATGCCCACACATAAAATTTAATGAAATAATTAAAAAAAACAGCAACCCAATTCAGCACAAAGTACCAGGACATCACAACTCCCAAAGAGGACTATGAAAAATCGCCAAGCGCCTTAACAAGCTGAAGTGGCGACGAGACGTCCCGTCCCACTGACACAAATGCACGTCCACTGAAATAGCACACACACACGCGTGCATATATGCGCATGCGCATGCACATGCACATGGCACATTTCGTAAACGCACGCGCGCGTTAACTACAATTGCACGGTTGCATAATTGTTATGTTCAATTCATCGCTCATCTCGTTGTGAAACCACGTAATTGGTGACATCCGAGCGTGATTGGATATCAATTGTAGGAACGCTATATATGTAATCATTATATTTCTTGTAAAAATTGAATAGACGCTTAGGAATACTGGCAACGTTGTTATTTGCCACTAAGTGACTTAATACCTTCACTAGCCTCATATATTACATCAAATTTCGATAAATTTGTTGTTCTATTTGTTTTATAAATGTGGAAGGAACTCTGTCCTTCTGTCTGTCTATTTCATCTTCACGCCCTTACTCTAAACTGACTCGGCTAAAATTTGGTACACAGATACTTTGAAACCCGAGAAAAGACAAACGGGGATGGAAACTATGCGGGAGAAACCTGGAAACTGGCTATATTTTCCTTTACTACGCGGGTGGGCTGCGGGCGAAAGGTATTAGTGTTCAATAAAATAAGCCTGAAAAGTTTGTTTGTTTGTTTGAACACCGTAATATAAGAAACTATTGGACGGATTTAAAAAACGTATTTCAACATTGGATAAGTCCGCGATCGCTGATGGCCTTCTATTTCTATTGCTGTCAAGACTAAAAAAAAAACGCATTGTATAAGTTCTATTTATCCATTACAATAACATTTTGAGGCGCTTACTCTACAGTCTAGACCATTCCTAAGGTAGTATACGACCAAGCCATACCTGCCAAATGGGATTTTCCACATACGAAGACGCGTCGCTTTGAATCGCAAACAGCCAAACAGTATTAATAATATATCCTACTAATTGTACCACAAATTAAAGATGTAGGGCATAGTTGCACACCAAGTGACCGCAGGCGATTAACTTACACGTGTCATAATAAGCGATTTCGTGTCCGAACGAGTGTATGGGGACATACCGACAGATTCTGAACAATTAAGCTTACAGGCTGTATAATTATCGAGGGAAATTTGCGCGTTCTAGAAATAATGTACCTTATTTCAAAGGGAGGAGAGTACAATATTGGACTGCGTTGTCTGTAATCGTGTATTTTTTTATTCAAATCGCGATAGATCGTCATACCAGGAGAAAAAATTAAAGGTAAAACATGCCTACGTGATCAGAATTCGTGAGATGTAATTAATTTCAAATTAACGAACTATCTTTCCGCTTTAACAAATTCAAACGGAAATATATAACATAATTTTAGGTTGCCCCACGTGGAATGGAGCAAATTAATTGTATAATTATGCGGCTTATACATTTTAGGAAATATAACCGAATATGAGCAGGCACATTCTATGTTTAGTCACACAGTGCATTAAATGAAAACATTGTCTCTATATATATAATGTTAGTTACCAGACTTCTCCGAAACGGCTGGACCGATTCATCAATCATCATGAAATTTTCTGTGCATATCAGGTAGGTCTGAGAATCGGCCAACATCTATTTTTCATACCGCTAAATGGTAAGGCAGAACAGCGTTGGCCCGGTCAGCTAGTATCTTCTAGCTAGATTTATTTTCCTGCCTTTTTTACTAAGAAATTTAATCGGGGAAAAAAGTATGAAATACATGCATCCACCGCATTCACACCATCTTTCAACATAAGATAAGATTAAACACTTTTTAAACATTATATAAATAATAAATTAAAACGCTTTTTAATCCTTATACAACAAGTCCTTACCAATATTATAAAAGCGAATGTGTTTTTCTTTCTTTGTCTTTCTATCACGTCAGAACAGAGCGATTTTACGTTACGATTTTTGTGACTGGAAATAGTTAGGAGTCTAGAGACTGTTATAGGCTTCTTCTATTACCAAATCCCATCGGAATTCCGTTTGACTAAGCGGGCGAAGCCGTGGGCGAAAAGCTAGCTAGCTAGCTTATAAAAATCTGAGTACACATAACAACATTGTACATAAAATTATCTAGTATCCTTACACTATCGCAAATGGATCCTTTCCACTATTACAACAACGGGTTAATACATCCATAAATAAAACTTTTATGTCCCAAAGAAATTTATTTTAATGGCGTAAAATTATTCATAGGTTGTTTTACATTCGAGCATAAAAATCGTCAGTCTATTTTTTATGACACATACCTTCTGAGGATATGATTTTACGTCGTTATTTTAGACAAAACAAGACATTGTTTGCGGTATTAAATTTTAAAATAAATATTAATATGACCTGTATTAACATTTTCGAAAGCTATATAATACACTATATAATACTTGTTTTAACATAACACATAAGACATAGGTTTCCATACCCAAAGGATAAAACCGAACCCTATAAATTAAACTTCGCCTGTCTGCCTGTTCGTCTATCAGCGGGCTCTATCTCATAAACCGTTATAAAAAGACAGTTAAATTTTTCAGAGATCGTCGCTATAACAACAAATACAGATTTAATATAATAACATAAACTGGACGCATTGGACCTATAACCTGCTGCTTTAATGATCGACGCAAAACTTAAACTACGATGGTTTCTTTCAGGATAAAACCACTACCCATGTAATATGCAAGTATTTAAAAACAAAATCGCGCTACAATCATCATTTAATTCTTCATGCGTCCGACGTTGAGTGTGTTTACATGAGAAATGATAAGTTAATCCTCTGATTGCATAAAAGTTATAAATACTGATATTAGCATGGCGAATCTTTTTATTTAAATAGCAAGGAATGAGTTTATAAATCCAGAAAAAAGCGCGAACAGAGAACGCTTTGCGTTCCGTCTAATAAACATAAAATAATTAACCTTACAATAAAATCCGTAAATAATATTGAATATAACATTATATTAAATATGTTCGGATATTATGTATCTGTAGCTTTTAAACAAAAAAATATTACAATACTCTATCGGATCTCGACACGCTTTTATTAGCTTCACCTGTTTGTTTATAAGTTTTTTGTGTAGAAAACTAATTTAAACTCGATTTTGACCCACTTAAAATGTACACGTTGACGGATCGATAGCAAAACAATAATTTTAAGAATTTATATTATTATAGGGATAAGGATCGCCAGAATTTAATTATATCCTTACCTCAACATCGGCATAAGAACAAGTGAGACAATTTAGTTGATTCTGTCATTAAAGTGTGTTCTTCTTTTACGTTAAACTATTCAACATTGTTTACACACAGACCGAGATGCGTCGTCTAGATTTATTTACGTCTGGTAACTGGTGGTATTGTATGTACATTTTATATGTATGTATGTATGTATGTACCCAGCTCCGGCTAAACTCGTTTGCGATGGAAACCGAAACAATAGCCATAATACCATCCGCATCGATACATCAACATTATTGCTCTTGTACTTTTTACATACATTGAATGAAGCAGCGATGCCAAAAAAGCTTTTGGATTTCTTTAAGGGGAACTGGCTAGCTATCCGCCCGCAGCTTCGCTCGCATAATCAAAGGCAAACACACATAGTTCCCGTTGCCGTGGGACTTCCTGGATTCGGTCACACACAAACTTACAGGTGAAGCTAATAAGCGTGTTAATAATTACGCGCATAACGAATAACCAACCAAGCAAAAATCTAGCTATACGTAAGTACTACGAGATATCGGCTCGTCTGTACAAGCAAGAGCTAGCTAGCTAGCTCTAATTCGCCATTACGGCTAAAGTAAAAGTAATGAGCGTATTCCTGCGAGAGCATAGGCCTCCATTATGGCAATTCTTCGCAATTGACATAATCGCCTCGCACGAACATCACAACAGCGAGTGAGAGTAAGATACAAGAGCACAAGATTACAGCCGCTGAGCGGCTGTGTGGGTTATTATATGCAATTTCGCATATCGGATGTCGTGTCGCTAACAACACGTTCGGTTTCGTTGTTTCTGCGGTCTGTCCAGCCCAATTTGTTGTGGGTCGCAGCACATTGGCCGTGCGATCATTACAGGGTTTGTTTTAGACAATGATTAAATTAGAGAACCGTGCATTTAACTCATTTGAATTGTTGTGATTATATTGTTCTTTTATTGAATTGTTTCCCGATACATGCAAAGAATAATTATTATGAGTATAGAATTTAATAAGTCAAGTAGTTATAAAAGATAAAAGAATGAATAAACAACTTACCCATATACAATGGCGACTGTCTGCTGCCAACGTTGTCATCAACATAGGGTATACCCAGCGTAGCTATTCCGGTCTGCCCCACGCCGACCACCAGCAGGCACACGAAGAGCCACGGGATCACCACCGCGGTGATGGAGGACCGCGCCGCCGTGCTCTTCATGTGAGCGTCGTCACAGGCGTTAGAGGCATTGTCCGCCGAACACACTTGGGCGGCCTCCGCCCGGTGCGAGTCTAAATGTACGTCCATCAGCCGCGTCCCGTACAGTACGTGCGGCACCACGCACCCGATCACCCCCACGGCCAGCACCAGCATCATACAACCGATCCATCTCGGCCGGTGCCCGCGCCCCGCGAGGTAAGTCAGAAACAGCGCCGTACATATCTGTCCGATTTCTGTCGCCGACAGCAGAATTCCCGTCGTCTTCGATTCCACCTTATACAATTTCTCCACTGTCGTCGTCACACTCACAAAGTACGTGAGGAACATGCCTTGCAGCACCCATCCCCCCAGGAACACCAACATGAACACCCGCGTCGAGTGGAACGCGGAGCGCGGCTGCTCCGGCGGCAGCTTGCAGTCGAGGGAACCATTGTTATTTCCAGCGGCTAGCCGTTCTTGTTCCTCTGGTGTGGCCTCCACGCCTTTCATGCTTTCCTCGCGTGCAGGGCCGTCGGGACCCGTCTCCCCGCCCGCTGATACCGCAACGACGGGTGCCCTGCGACAACAGAAATAACAATTATAAAACAGCTACCGAAACATAATTATATGCGACCGATGTAACTCACGTCATAACGCTCGAACGCCGAATGCAATATAAAGTAATCAACCCCTAAGTGGACGCGACCAACAGAGCGGAAACAAAATGCACGCGAAGCTCGAGGAACGCTTCCGGCAAGGAATGATGATTAGCGATCGCGAAAACGAACTTCGAAGTCGACGCACTCGAGGCGAGTTGTGCGCATGCTTTTGGCAGAAACTGGATATAAAAGCGGCGGGGTGTAAAGCTGCGTGCGCGCACCCAGCCCGGCGCTGAGAGACTGCAGCGTGCAATTGCAGCCGCGGTGCACAGCACCCGCTTCGCCCGCCCCTCAACATCTCCCTACGGGGTTTTTATTGGCCGCCTATCCATTTTTTATACGGTACACATTTACACACGATGAAAGCCGTCTGCACGTCGCCCTCCTCCGAAGATTCCCTCTCGCCCCGGCGACGGAATGTCTTTGTCTCGTGCGTGATGTTTTTAAAGTCTTTATTTACATTTTACAATTCAAATGTAGATGAAGGTGGATAGTTTTTTATCTGGCGCTCTTTCAAAACGCGTCTTCGTGTATATTTTTATGGCGGGCACAAAAAGAGTACGTACACGTAGCTCGATGAATCAGGCGGCTAGGTGTGCAATTACCGGAGCGGAATATTAATGCGTGTGAATGGTGCGCCTAACTGGACTTGCAAAACTCACCAACGGGAGGCCGATGACCAGCGACGCGGACGGTGGTCGGCGTACTGAGCGGCTCGCTCCCTGACGCTGACTATGTCACAGGCCGGAGATAACGCTAATTGCCAAATATTTTCGAATCCACTGGCGGCGATAAGCGAGGCGCATTGGTCACTGCAATTCGATAAGTGACGCAACGCGTTGCTATCAATGGATACCTATCGTTGTGGGGAAAAGTGAGCCACTTGTAAAGCGGGTTACTGGCCTAACAACCTTAAACAGAATGCCCTATTTATCACGCTACGTTCCAGTTTAATGACCAAATAGCCTTGATAACACTTGTACGTATGCGCACCCGCAACTTGGCGTTGATTATACAATGTGTCAATAGCGAACACTTATTAATTTGTGTGCGCCCAACGTTTAGATATATTATGTGCATATTTACAGTAGCATAATGTACACAGATTGTAACATAAAAATACCTAGTCAGTTAACATTATCGGAGCGCATCGACAAACGAAGATTACGTTGTGTTTAAAACCAACAAATTATGTTGTTTACAAATGCATTTATGTTTTGTTTACGTTTAACAATTTTTATCGAGATATTTACCTATTATCGGGTATTTTTAAATGGATATGAATGAGAATAATAAATAACTAATTAAATAAATATAGTAAAATTAAATTAAAAGACATGATTTAATGATAGTATGAATTAAATTGTTTCACCTGCTCATATACAGAGTATACATAAGGATATTATTGAATCCTAGCGATCCTTATCCCAATAACGTAAATTCATGACATTATTGTATTACCACCCATCTTGTCTTATCACTTAGTGTACTAAGTTTGAATTCATTCTGTCCGTTTGAAGTGGGTCAAAATCGAGTCAAAAGGAGTCAATTACATCCCAACGTATAGGTGAAGCTCATAAAAGCAAAAGTATATTAAAAATTATCTATTAACATTAATGTTATATAAATAATATGATCTTTAGAGCTCCATCAGTAAGAAGGCCATAAACAAGGTAGTATACATAACAAGCTTTTTCCCGTGACTTTGCACCCGTTAAATATCGTAGTAGTTTAATAGATGTTATTATACACAGAAACCTTTCTCTTGAATCACTGTATCTATTAAAAAAAATCCATCAAAATCCGTTGTATTGTTTTAAAGATCTAACCATACGTACATACTTACAGACGCGGGAAGCGACGTTTCTTAATACTATGTAGTGATGGACGTCCGATAACCTCTCAAGAGTGATATTCATACGAATATTTATTACGGGACGCACTAATTTGTGCCTTAATTAACTTTCTCTTTCATCTTGCCACAAACTGTAACTTGAATATCGTTTAGTTGTACATGAAAGCGACGGTAGGAATTTATGATGTATTTTTATATCTTTTTTTGTTTTTTTTTTTATTTAGAAGTTATAATAAAAGTGGTCATATATTCTTTCAATGGTTCAAGTTAACACGTAGTTATGTACTGAAATATTATTTATTTATTTATTTATTTAACTCTTTATTGTACTGGTATACAAATAAACCTTAAAAATAAAAACTTAAAACTAGACCAGCACAGAAGGCGACCTTATCACTAAAGAGTGATCTCTTCCAGGCAACCCACTGTGTAAAGAAATAGTAAAAAGCAGGAGGTAGGGTATTAAGTACATAAATATTTTAACTTAGAATACATATCACATATACATATAAATATACCTTTAAATAATACTTGCAAAAAAAAATAAAAATAATAATAAATAAATAAATATACATAGATACACACATACACACATACAGTATATATTTACATA
>NC_052111.1:7812265-7860704 GCF_012273895.1 Zerene cesonia | reverse complement strand
TAAATATGATAAAAATAATAATTTACTGAAGAGCAAAAATAAATCTGTGTTGTACTTTTGACACCTACCCTCGAAAAAGAATTATTGTGTCAATATCGGGAAATGCTGCGGCAATTTGGATGAAATTTGGTAGTTTGAGGCCCGAGATAGACGGGCTTATAGACAAAAGTTTTTATCCCGGAAAACTCATGCAAACGGGAGCTAGACGGCTATGTACCCGGGGATGGTGTGTCTTTTTTTTTGACTCCGTGGACTCAACTTAGCGACATGGATAAATTGAACACTGTCCCTATGTCTACTATGTATGCTTAAATCTTTAAAACTACGCAATGGATTTAGACGGTTTTTTTTTAACAAATAGACTGATTCAAGAGGAAGATTTATAATAACACTAGCAAACCCGGCGAACTTCGTTTCGCCACCAGGTGGTTGTATGTGAAAAATGACTTTCCCGCTTTTCTGCAGAATTTTTACCTGAATTTTCTTTGCCATAAACCTCACGGCGCCCGAGACCTTTCCAACGAATGCAAAACCGTGGAAATCGGTTCGTGCGTTCTGGAGTTATAGCGTCAGGAAGGAAAACCCGACTAATTTTTATATAATAACATGTATTAAACAACTGCGAATTCAACGCGTGCGAAGCCGCGGGCAAAAGCTAGTTACCAGTACAACAGTTGACATCAGTATCGAAATTACACAATATTTCACGTGTTCGATAAGACCGTGATAGGCAAATATATCTTTAAATTTTGTTAAAATTTTCAACAGTTCTATAAAATACATACAACGCATAACACGAAATTGAAACTGATTAGATAAACATATTATCTCGTTTATCGAAGCTGATCAATCGTCGATATAAATATAGAGTCACTTAATAATTTTCATCGACATTTTAATTTGCTAACTGTACCTATAAGTTCCTTTAATAATAATATTTTCTCCGCTTTTTGCAACTCTTTCATTACTCTACTACTTTTGGTCGTGACGTAATTTCATATACTCTATTTCGATAGGTGGACTATCCAAATTAAAAAAAAAATCAATTCATAAAAAACAGTTCCAGAGATTAGTGCGTTCAACCAAAGTAGTCTCTAATTTTATACTCGTAGTATCAGTAAGTATAAATTCGTCACAAATTGCAATATCCAAAATATATTAATTTAAATATAACTCACTTTTAAATAAGATAATATTGATTGATGTTAATAGCTTGTTACGTTTAAGTGTAATATATATGTGTTCTTGGTGTTCCATAAATTAAACAAACTCCGAAGAAAAGGACGCAAAAATTGCGTAAAAAGCACGATTTCCAACATCGTACAATAACAATAATCACAGCAGATGGATAGCTTATTTACGAGCATAATTAGAGTAATATATCAAAATCGAATTATCCAAGAAACGAGACTCAATCGAACCCGTGCCCTCGCTTACGTGCAGTGACATTCCGAAATGAGCATCCCTCCAGCGATTAATCTTAAACGTCAACCCACATCAAAAATTCGTATGTCTGCACATCACAAAAAGATACGGCCGATTCGTCAAACATTTAAGTACCTACACAGAATCAACCGCAAAGAGACAATGTGAATATCAACAACATATGTACGACAAAAAGTCGCGTAGGAACGCAACGCTTAAGCGATGTAATAAAATTCTGCTTACACTGCAGATAAGACAGAAAAGCTAAAAACAAAACACTGTGGATGCGCCTAATGCGTTTTAAAATAAATAATTTCAACTAGCATTACTATTCTCGATGCTATTTCGGTTATCTTCATGTATTCATAGTCAAAGACTACGACAATAAGTTACTGTTCCAAGAGTCTCTAATGACTTAATAAAATCCCATCTAACTTATAGAATTAGAAACTACCTTTTAAAATCATTAATTTCAGTGACTTGGACAGTATGTTTTTAAGCCAAAAATTTTATAAAATGTAATATACAAGACATATATATTAAAAGCATGATTAAAACGATCCATCATCAAACTGAGAAACCAAACAACATCGTTCTTCCGTTTGCAATATAGTGCGTGCCAAAAATAAAAAAATTAAAATCATAATCGTCCTTGTGGGCACAATTTTTACGAAATATTTGTAAAGGTGTTTCGTTCTCAATAAGCGTAAATACTGCAATTTCGTCACAAATGCGATTATATTATCTGCTACAGATGCCATCGCATAGCCCGCCATCAATATACCGATTGCAATCAAATAATTATTATATAGCAAGCTTAAACATCCACAACACTCGCCGCCCAATAAATTTCACAGAGTATATAAAACAATTAATAAAAAACGCAGCAAAAAAAAACAATCAGGTACATCAATCAATGTAAACTTCGGTGTAACTGTACGTTCGTATTGAAACGGAATAATTCACAGATCGCAAAAAGCGCATGCGCATGAAAAACAAAACCGAAGAATCCCTTTATAAGAAAAAAATAATTGGGTAATGGACAAGGGGCTGAGGCTAATAAATAAGCCGAGAGTGGCAATGTGCAGAATTGCATGCGTAAATTTATTTAATGAAGCCTCGCAACCTATTCGCATCCAGCTTTATCTCGAGATTATACGGAAATAATTGAGGCTGGAATACATCGCCTTTCTTTCCATTTTGTTTTCTTGTACATAACTTATGATAATAAAATTTTCTGAACTATATTATATATATTATATATATTTTTCTCGTATGTTGTTTTATTGTTATTGTAACGTTAAAAAGACCCACATACCACTGGCTAAGTATAAAATCTCCTATAAAGGAGAGTTAAATGCATATAAGCACTCAGTTTTAAAGGTAATAGACAAAATATTTGTATAGTACAATAATTATTATAAAAAAAACAAACGAATTTGTTACCAACCCTAGTATAGGGCAAATTTTTTAATCAAATCTCGTTTATGATTATAGAAGCGCGTTCCACGTGACTTTGCATGAAGATGTGAGAGGACGGTCGGTCAAGGTGATCCGCACAACATATACACATATGACATTGTGCCCTCACACTCAGACTCGCTGTTAGAAAAGCTATGTTTGTTGTACAAACAAATTAATTATACTATATAACACGTGTATCAGAATGCACGAATAGACACGTTTGTTATGAAAATATCGTAATCAACTATGGTATTATGTTACTTATATAGGATTTTTTTATTGTATAGGACAAGTTTATTGTTTTCTTCTTTTTACGTACAATATACATGACACAATATTCAATTAATTGATATTAAACTAGACGCTCGACCCGGCTCTGCCCGGTTATCAGGATTCGTGTTATATCTCAAGGGAGCATTTAATCGGAATAAAAATTATCCTATCACCCAAGTCAGCTCATACCCTGTCTGTATACCAAATTTCGTCAAAATCCGTTCAGTAGTTCTAGGGTGATTGACGGACAAACAACCAAACAAACAAACTGTGATTAGTGTGATTATTTAGAATTAACTCTTAAAGAGAGCCAACCATCACGACACAAGATACCACCGACGAATTCCCTCCAATCAGATTAGCGTTTAAAAATGTGCTTTCCACTTAAGAAGTAATTACCTCTCCGTAATCTCCCGAAATATACTTTAAAAGGAAACCGCGTGAGTCAGAATTTAACGTCAATGGTATTTTAAAAAAGACCCACTCCTTTCGTGCTCTCGTACTGAAAGCATTGACAAATTGCGTCAAAAACATCCGGTATAGAAGCGACAACAAAATAGGAAAAAAAAAACCTTTAAAAACAAATGTTTTACAATAAAAGTATAAACGTATACGCGACGGTCCAAGTACCATGTACAGATTCTTAAGAATGCGCCTTATTAATTAATTAAATACTCATTTAAATGGTTCTTCGCGTGTTACGAAACTTAACAGACGCTTCTGCGAATTATATTAAAAGAATGAAAGATTTGAAAATTTTAAATAATTTTCATCAGTCGCGTGAATTTCATAAGGCGATATGTTCTTGCCTTGCTATCATACTGCCTACTATCCTACTATATAATATTATAGATGCGAAAGTTTGTAAGGATGTGTATGTGTGTTTGTTGCTCTTTCAGGCTAAAACTACTGAACCGATTGCAATGAAATTTGGTACGTAGACAGCTAAACAACTGGAATAACATATAGGCAACTTTTTATCCCAATATTCCTACGGGATACCGACTTACGCGAGTGAGTTAGTATTAATATACGAAAAAAATCGATTCGTATCGCAGTATCGTTAAAATACAATAACAAATATATTTCATATCGTACACACATTTTTTTCAAGTAGCTAAATATACATTTATTGAATAAATTAATATACAATTAATGCTTTTTGAATTTGAATATTTTGAGGGTCATACTTTATATTCAAATTGATTGAAATAGAATTCATAATATCGGTAAAAAAAAAGTGCTACACGGTCTCCCAAGAGGCCGATTGTAAATAAAAAATTCGATTTTTCATTGAATAATTCGACGATCACGACAATTTTTCTATTTATTTTGACGTTTGCCTATTTATCTTACAATTTTATATCATTATCGATACGAGCTGAAATATTTTATGTAAATTAAGACATCAAAGCACGTCATTAACACCATTGATATTATAAACTACTAGTTGTAGCCCGCGGCGTTACTTGCGTGGTCTAGGGTAAAAAGTAGTGTATGTTCTAATCCAGACTATAATCTCTGTATCAAATTTCAGCCAGATACGATAAGATATAAGCTGCTTTTGCGTGAAAGCACAAACTTTCGCATTTGTAATATAAGTAGGATCATTAAATAAAACCTGTTAAATAAAGTAAATGCAGGATTATAACAAAAATACTATTAATGAGTTTCGTAGGCGACGATGCTAGGTAGGTATAGCATCGTGTTGCATCATGATTAGATTCGTTGACATCTAATTTGAAATGCAACGGCATAATTACAAAAGTAAGCACGAACATTTGCAACGCTATTTAAAATTCAGTTTGTAAATATTTATAGCTTCTATTATTATAGATAGGTTCCTATTTATTTGTGTGTGTATGTGTGCAGAAATTTTCCCTCACATTTCATCAATAGTGAATCTATAGTGTATCTAAATAGATTCACTATTAAACCTCGGATGCATTATAATAAAATGCCTCAAGGCCAAAAACAAAAACTTTAAATTAAAAAAAAAAATATGCAATTTACGCACACAAACAAATTATATATGAAGTTCAATTAATGCCTCAAAAAAAAAAAACAATTTGTTTTTCTATTTTCTTTCCGAATTCGAATATATTTGAATGTCGAACCTGCCGAATGTTCAATCGCTACTACGGTTTAACTCCTCATAGGCTTCGCATACCGCGTCGCCTCGATCACCACGTTAAACAACAACCAGTCATAATTCTTATTGCCAATGCAACATCCACAACAACAATGTAACTAGCCGGTTACAGTTGCGTGAGTACCTGACAATTTGCAAATTAAATTCGCGACGTAACAGAAAACCAACTTAGGCCACAGATAATTAATCTCCCATGATTCGCACGCATATTGCCGCTGATAATCGCTTTATGACCGGTTTTTTAATCTGTGCAATTATGTTATATAAATTTTATTAAATACTAGTTTTTCGTCTGCGTATTCGAATGAAAACATACGACAGTCCCGGAATTTTTCCCGCACAGTTTCCGTTTAACTGAGATAAAATTTACCTAATGTGTCCTTTCTAGGGTCACAAATCAATTTCAATCCAATTTCAGTCGTAAGGCATATTTTTATATTTGTAGTATTGAAGATAAAACGGCTTAAATAAAACAGAATAAAAATCTCCCCTTTTTCATGTTAGTAGTTTTAAATATGATACACATCGGCCTATATTTTTGCCTGTACGTACATAACAATCTACCTTTCACGTGTAATATGAATAACAGTGAATCTTAACCCAGATCAAAATTTGCTCCACTTCTTTATCGACCGTACCCACATCTGTAACCTAGTTAACTCCTGTTTGACCACTAGCAAGGCCTGCCATCAAATGTAACAGAAAAACGGTTGCCATGGCAACGGAGTATAACTTCGCCAATTAGCGAAGGATCCTCTCGTGGAACCAGCCTCTCTGGTGACGGGGACAGCTATATTTATTCCGAGATGACATGAAGAAAAACATAGATTGTATCCCATCAACAGCCAATGCATTTAACTCGTGTTACAAACGCTTAGTAAATTCTTTTTTTATCTTAAAATATAAGAATGGGTAGAATATTTTTTTTTATGTCATAGCTCTCTAACTCAGTAATTGTTTGGTTCGTATGACGGTAAGCGATCACCACCGTCAATAAACATTAATGCGCTGCCCGCTTTTAAAGGTTACAGGATAAGGTAAGAATTGACGACCGGAACGACGGAATGGACTGGGAAGGGTTAGGCACTTCCCAGTCGAAGGGAACGGGCCTCCAAAATAACAAAGTTGAATAGTTTCACAGCTATAAAACTCTCTACAATAAGGTAAATCTCATATAACTTGCAAACAAAATAAAAGTAAATATAGCCTCTTTTGATTCAAACAATTTCTTAATATTGTGTAAAAGTTTATTAAAGTTACATTTTATAAATCAACCCGAAACCCAAAAACAAACAAACCGATATTATGTTAACCGCAACAACCTCTTAAATCGATATTTAATACGGATTAAGAAATAAAAGATCAAGGCGAGAATAGCATAGGGTTGCCACTACAAATAATATCGTTAATAAAACATTTGGGTGCGATATGACTTGTTTATCTCGCGTAAATACAACATTTTTGACGATAAAGTTGAAAGATTATTATTATACGGTATAGATATTTTAGGCCGATCATTTCATTTTAATTTAGATTTTCTTGCGGATGATAGCTGCGTTGATAAGTACGAATGCAAAGTACATCTAAACAGATCTGCATGTCAACACCTTATAATATTTATCATAACTCACTCCACAACAAAGCATAGATTAAACATTTTTTTTTATTAAACATTTTGATTAAACATTAAACAGCCCTATAACACCTAAAAGAATAAGTCTTGAGGTGTGCCGATAAATATAGCGTCTTCATCTTTTCTACCTTTTATTCCTGCTTTATGGGAAACTACGTACGAAAAAGTAAAATGGCTATTTTTAACACACAACCGCCTCGAAATTGTCAAAACTAGACCAAATTTAAATGAGACCACATGGCAGGCACCAGCTTTTTAAATAAAAAACGAATCATAAATATCGGTTCCACACTAAACAGCAATGAGTTAACAACAAAAAAAACAGTTGAATTGAGAACCTCCTTCTTTTTTGAAGCCAGTTAAAAAGCATAATTCAATCAAATACGCATGTCACATACGTACCATATCCATTAATACACTAATGCTTCATACTCAGAAATATATTTTAAGAAGCAAACCTAAATACACTGCATTCGCTTGCTCTTAATACGAATTATAAATAGATTGTAAAAGGAGTCCAACAAAAACACTAAACTAGAAACAATGTGGTAAAGAAACAGAAATTATATTATCAAGGTAACAAATAGTGATTTTTACCCAAAAACTAAACTGCACCTAAATTAACACAACTGGACTACATTTTAATGGGACCAGCATGAGGCAGCATCTTACCAACAAAAATAATATAAATCGATTCAGCCAGAAAGTCCGAGGTAAGAAACCCAAAAAAAAAACTCTTTTTTTGAAGTCGATTGAAAAACAATTTTCATAGGTAAGTATGAGTAGGTGAATGTATTACGACCATTCCTTTTAATTGTCCTGCAATCGACTACATCAACATAGAAACTGATACAATTTCAGTCATAAACGGTTCAGCAATTCAATAATTACAGATGGTGCGTTCGAATATAATAGAAATGACTTTATATACAAACTTTTTAAAGCGAAACTTTTTTATAAATAATCAACAAAACAACGCACCTGCATTACCCACTTTAAATCGAGTATGTAAATAGCCGCTAACATTATATCCAATGAATTAAACGACAAATCACAGGGGAATTACCCAAGGCACAATTCAAATACTAAACACTAAGTTCGGTTTCGCAATGGATGTGATAAGGAATCTTTATGACTTCTAACAGATGCAAGTCATGACATAACCAGCCCTTGACATTGTTTATCTCACGAGCACAAATACGCCTTATACGTATATCTATTTGGGTCATACCGGAGAATGTTAATATTCGAGTAATTAGTTGATAAATTTATTTCTAGTTTGAACTTCTTTATGGATTCGCAACAGATACGAAATACGTTCCGTGAGTGTAAAATTATAGGACTTTACTCAGGGATTTTTTATTACCGTTTTCCCAAATAAGATCAGAAATACGATTAACTAAGGAATTATCTTCAATTATAGATACAGTTAATACAGACTGGAGCATCAAACTGCATCAGTCGCGCCTCCCTCTATACTTTTGATAAGAAAGAAACTTCATTAAGTCTTTTTGGCATCACAGCATGAACAAAAGCGAATAAATACAATCAAATAATGCTCTCGAATAAGCCGATACAGAATTGTGGCCTCAATAGGAGTGCATGGTGAAAGCAATGAAATTCGGCCCATAGGGGCGGAGTGATAACGTCAGATACGCCAACGGACTTCCGACTGTGGGATTTGCATACAACAGTCGCAATTCGCGCGGTGAAACTTCATCGGACTTTCGCAAATTCGTATGTGACACAGTTCGAGATGATTCGTAATTCGAAATAATAAATAATAAAAAAAAAAGTGTGCGAAAACACATGAATCCTCAAATAAAATTAACTTCACATCCATACTAAATGGACGGTATGAAAAGCATATACGTGCTATATGTATGTTCATATTTAAATCACATTTAAATTTAACGTTGAAGGATTTTTATAACTGGATTAATCTAAGAAAGCTTTTTTGTTCTTAATAATTGAAGTCTATCCATGCACAACCCGCCCGAATCCGGAGCAAGAAACGAAAGAAATATAATAAGTTATCGTAATTCACACAATAATTCATACATAATTGTACTGTTTATAAACAAAACAGAAGTACAATTCACAAAAATTCACTACACCTTCATTTACCCCAAACTTCTTACCAAATCAAGCACTATTATAAACCTTCTATATATTACCTAAGATCACACAGCAAGCGGACACGAAACCCACACCCGGTACTTTCAGTGTTTCAAACCGAGAGAGACAATGCTTCATTACTGTTCACATAACACCTTCCAAAGCACACAGGACTCGGCAAACATCGTCCAACTTCCTACACGTGTGAGAAACACGCTTGCACACAGCACATGTGGCTAATGGAACGGCCAACAAAGCAACCCGTGACACTCTTAACCTTCGAGAAATACAGCTGCTTAAGGTATTTTTGGAACTACATGGATGTTAGGTATACCATATATATAGTACCAAAAATATCGAACAGAAAATAAAAGACAACAAATACAAGACGTGGAAAGGACGCATTTCATTCAATTTGTTTTAATACTGTAATAAAAAACACGGCATCTATCAGTTTTATAACTCCCTCTGGTACTTTAAATGACGATTCGAGTATTTATTTGCATATAATTACCTTTACTTAAATTTTCTTGTATATTAATCGAAACTTTTTCTTTGCATACTTGTGCTATCTCTTAAAAACGCTATTAATTAAATCAAAATTAATTGAATGTACAAAGTAGCAAAGGATTAAATTGTTTTATACGCTAACACCGCGCTTACCTGGCCCTCACCCACTTAATGCTATACGTGTTTCGCTTTTTAATGACACGTAAGTACTAAGACATCATAGCGCACTTTGTGCGAATTTAAAATTGAAACAGAATACTAAATCACGCATAATATTAATACATACGTAGCTATATTCAATATAAGTGAGGAAAACTGGTTGTATTCTACAAAAACATCCATAAAAATATCGAATATTGTTGACGGACAAAAATAAAAATACAAGTCATAGAATATATTTGATGTCTTAAATCAAAAACAAATTATAAAAGTTTGCGAAACGAAAACCCCACGTAAACAACAGTCGAGCAATAAAAATGGAACCTTACATAATACAGTATAATATTTATTTTCGAACACACACACACACACCGCTGACCGCACTCGAGATATATCGCCTCACAGCAGATAAGCAATGGCAAACATCCCGTGTCAATCAAACACTTTCCACCGATTGTAAGGTTATCGTAAGATCACATAGCAATGAACCCTGTTCGCCATTTCACTTGCTTTAAGGTGCTTAATGTGAAGAAAAATCTTAGTATCGACCACTTGATACATAATAAGTTTGTTATATATATCAAATATTTGTTTTTTTATCAGTTATGTTTATCTAAAGAGACAGATAAAATGTAATGTTTTTTTAAACATTGATTCAGTTAAAAATTATAAAAATACCGAGTGTATTTGAGTTCGCGAAATACGTTTTCTATTAAACCAAAGTTTACATTAAAAAAGGAGATATAAAATAAATATGTTTAAGTTTCACAGACAAATTTCAGTCATATGGTTTCATATGATTGAGCAACAAACAACGAACACCACCACATAATCTTTCGCCTTGAAATATTAGAGAGATCGATTTATTTTTAATTGAAAATTAGATAACTAGCATCATTTAACACTTTTTAATATATCTTCTTGAGATACACATGTATCGCCCGCACATCGTTAATAACGTCATCAAAATCAATAAGTAAAAAACTGAATTTCACACGGGACAGACCAAATAAAACACAGCAAACTGGTTAAATCTTATTATATCGCTCAAGAAAAATATTCGTGTACTCATTATTAATTAAAAAATCGTATACGTTTGTATCATTTTACGATATTATTACATGACGACGTGGATCAACAGGTTTCCACTGCGCAGTACAAAATATGCATGTTAAATATTGGATATGCCTCGATCGCTCAAGCCTGGATAGATGCGACTAATTATAGAGAGCCTATGCTTCTGGATTCGCTTTATTAAAGAAAACAATCTTACTGGGGCTGTAATTGCGACGGTTCGTGTGGAGATGTTGGCTATTCCAAAAAAAAAAATCGGAAATAATCTCTCGAAAATTCGTTTCGAATGTGTATAGATTATGGCCCGTATGAATAAGAATATAATTTAATAGTATAGTAAATGAATGAAACTGCGCGCTAAAGTTACTGACCGTTAAAGGTAAACACTGATTTGAAGCCACTCAACAAACATAGAAGCCCTTATCAATAACATACACGTAACTTGGCGATAAATCGCGAAGTTGTTTAGTCATCCATATTATATGCAGTTAACATCACAAGTGTAATTATTAAATTGTATCTTTTAAATACATGGATTTCTTAGTTATTTTAACTGTAAACGAGAAAAAGAGAGAGACTTTGTTTCCAAGTCGATAAAACCATAGTCAAAGTTACGAAAAACAAACAAAAATCTTACTGACATTAAAAGTGCCTTTCGTATGACACTTATTTTAAAATGTAAATTCAAAACACCCATACGTTGGAGGACACGAGGCTCATTGATAAAATCAGTTAACGAAAATAAACACGATTTAAATTAAATTATTTTATTCATGAAACGTTCGCGAAAGATTGCTATCACGGCAGAAACGAGAGGGCGAGTCCCGCTCGCCCAAATGCGTATTTAAATCCAATTAAAGTACACGAAAAATTGCAAAACAATATTGCACTGTTCTAAATTATTTCGGTATAAGATCGCAATTTATCGCAACTGCCGTGTTTGGTCAAAATTGGTACCTGCTATTCCGAGTTATTCAATGACACATAAAATTACTCTGAGCTGGAACATAGAAAGCAAGGTTGAGAGCATGATACCTATAATCCTCCGTTGCTATGATCAAAAAACTACTCGCCTGCTTTACAAACGAACGTAAGAATGTTCGAAATACATCCAAATACTGCGTAATTGTATAAAACTAAGGAGTTACTAATTATATATACAGATAATTAGGTTAATTATGAATAAATAAAAGCTTCATTTGATAGTGATCCAAACTAAATTGCTGATTGATGAGTTTCTTTGAAGATTTATCTACTAAAGTTCAGTTAATTAATGTGACTAATTTTATTAGGACTATAAATATAAGATAGCCATTTCAAATACGTTTTATCAGAAGGAATTAGTTTTATAAAACAAAAACCCCGACAAGCTGACGTCTAAGTTTAATTGTAAGAGTCTTTTTGACAACCTTTCATTTGATATCCACATTGCAGTGGTAGGAAAAGGGGGACCCAATCGCCATTTTGTTAATTTATGTAGCTACACTACCACAATTCTGATGATAACAACGAACTTTATTTGTCAAAATCCGTCTAGCGGCACGCGTCACATTCATACGCCCACACACCCTCGAAAAACATTACCCAGCTTCGGTCGGTCGGGTAAAAAGTTAATTCAACGACGTACTCAATGTTGCAATTAACTACTGATAATACTTGTAACTTGCAAGTTACAAAATAAAGAAATCATCCGTTGAAATTGCATACAAGATTGGCGTTATTAAAGTTCCCCTCTGATGTCGACCATAAACACGAGAAAATTATCGACACACCTCTAAAAGTTGAGCACTTATGTTCAATAATTTTTAATCATCTATACGGAATGTTAAATCGTGAACAACGTCTTTATTGCTATTGAAGTGAGAATGGATGCATTGGTCACATAATAATAAATCGCCTAAATCTTGATAAATCCATATATGATTACAATAGACGCTATGCCAAATCAATTAATCTTTATACCCCAAATCTTTATTCATTTAACAGGCGATTGAAACTTATTTCATATATTAGATATGAAAGTTCGGATTAAATTGTATAAACTACAATAACATAAAGGAATATTGAGAAAATCTACGGGTGCGGAGCCCCATTTTCTACTTTTTTTCTTTAAAGGCCCTTTCCAGTCCATTCCCGTTACCCCTTAAAAGCGGGCAGCGCATTTGCTGAGGCCCTACCTCTGCGATTCATAATTGTGTCTAACATATACACATATACAAAGATGATATTTCTCTAGGGAAAAAGGATGAATCTTCAAACAATATAAACGACAGACCAACACAGTAAGAATTGAAAATACTTAATCAAGGCAATAGGCGACAATTTAAAAGCGATTGAAACCATCATAAAACAACCTACTAAATCTCTAATACACGTGCCAAATATTAACATAGTGTCACAGAAGTTTTTTGTACTCACTCAAATGACCAGTCCATTCTGAAACTTGACCGTGAACCATGGCCAAAAAAAAGCCCCACAATATATATCGGTTACCCGACCCACATCAGCGGCCCCGATACGGGGAAATCGCGATGTAATTTCGCGACTTCATTTCGGAACACTTTTACTTTACGGGTTACCGTTTTGATGACACCAATTTCTCTTTCGATACCTACAAGCTTTTAGTTGATACTTAAGTAGCACAGACTCTCGTAGTAACGTTAGAGCGTAGATTATGTAGAATTTGAGGATTATGTAGAATTTGAGAACGATGCAGTTCGGTAAACATTATGAAATGCCTTAATGTCTCATAACCTAATGAACAAATATAGGAATCTTTTTCGAAGATATAATATTTTAACGATGAAGTAACGTGATATGAGTAAACATTTAAATTCTGTGAGGTTTTTCTGCTAGAACTATCATGTGTTAGGCAACTAAATAATGATATCTAAAACATGGGTTTTTCTAGAAATATTAGTAAAAAAGAACATAACCTAGTTCCTTCGCTTCGCACTCTTTATATCATTCAATGTACACCATATAAATCAAACGGCCGGTCGTTTACGATTTTGATTAAACTTTAAAAATAGCTGAAGGTAAATAGTAAACAAATTGGAAGTCCAATTTCGCTATCTCTTACATAAGAAAGAAAAAGCAAACGGCTCGAGGAAAATCTCCCATACGAGCTTATAAAAAGGAAGATTAAAAGACAGGGTACTACAACTCGAATGAGTTTAAAATAATTTTCACATCGTTCTCGAACGAGTATCCCAAGTGTGTATTGAATGACGGAAATATCTGGCTGTATGTTAATACCGATTGCATTAAACCGTATAATTTATGGAAAAACTAAGAGCAGATAAGTGGCTGGGAGCGAAACTAATACAAGTCGGTCCGGTGTATTACTTTCGTTTGTTTGGGCCGAAAGTGACTTTTACTCTCGCTGCACAGATACGTGGCAGATACTCATTTTATTATTGTGGGGGAAAGTCACCTTTCGGCGGTGTGAAATGGCTCGAGCTGAATGGAAAATTGTAATCAGAAGCAGTCTGTTATTTAAATGTTAGTTAGTTAGTTAAATGGAGCACAATGCATCTGTTTTTTTTTTTTACTTTCATCCTTCAATTTTCTGGTGTTTCTTTCACGAAACATCTCTTTGAGTTCTATTATTTGTAGATTCAATGGATTCTTGCATTTCAAGTATTGTTATCATTATGTTCTATTCCAAGTATAAGATTGACTGTTTATGTTATTAAATATATGAATCAATAATGAAAAGCAGAAAACAGAATACATCGTCAGAAACACACGTGTTGCTGTATTTCCTTCGTTAACCCCAAATGCGGCATTTATTGATAAAAGGCGGAGAGCTCGAATACAACTCAAATAAACCCGCATTGAATTTCAATATTAATAATTGTAGTCAAACAGTAGCCGATACGTATCAGCGCACAGTTCACTATTTTGGCGTTATTAAATAAATCGATAACCGAACACCGTTAACTACTTATCTCGAGTACAATAAATTGAAAACTATTAAATCCCCTTGTACTTTTATTGAACATAAAACCAGGCGGCACCGAGTCCGTTAACCCAACCACAAAAACAAACAGGATCAAGGCAGGTTGTGGCTAACTAAACCTTTCCTAACCGATTCATTGTCCTTTCTAGGGGTATTGCACCGGGCAGGTGAGGTCCAATTCGGAATCGTTTTACGACAGCTGTACTTTGTACTAGTTTTCCTAGTATCGTGTTAATGATAAATATAAAGTCGTATGAAACTCGATACCTTGCGGCGTGGAAGGCCACACGGGGAGCGTTCCACCGTTTCGTCGTTATAAAATATTGCCCAGTGCGTGTATTGGACAAGACTTAAGGTGTGTGTTACAGAGTCATCTGATCAGTCGTCAGATATTATAAAAAATTAAAGAGTTTTAACTTTTAAAAAAAGTCGCATTCAGAGCATTTCTTATAGGAATATCTTCTGATATACAATTGTGATAACCAAACAAACAATACCTTTGATCAAAACAAAATCATATCAGAAGAGCAGAGACCCCACAGGAATGGAGACATCACACGCATAACCGACCTCATCCCGTGCCCTTTCAACGACAATAAAACGAACAAAAACAAATAACCCATAATAAAGCTTATTATGTGAACACACAGCGATAATATAAATTATGCAACTCGACCCGGCTTAGATAGATAACACTTCAATAAACCGAAACACAATTAGAATCGTGATATTACATACGTTTTTATTGTGACCAATCGTTTCAAATTGATAAACGTCTCGATCTATGAGTAGTTAATGATCGTATGCTAAAATTAAAACTGCAGATTTTCCACTGCTATTTTTTTTTATACACAAAACGTTAACCTCTACCTCCGAGATACTTTATAGGACACGACGAATGAACCATTTTTTTTTTGATGTTAGTATCATAAACAAAATTAATGTGTGTATCATATTTGACGATAATCAATATTCAAATATATTTTAACGATATAAGTGAAGTCCCGTGTCCCCTTGTGGGGTATGGGGCAGATGATGTACATCTGTTTCACTGATCGATTTTCTTTATGGACAAGTAGGTGATCAGCCTTCTGTGTCCTGCCAGACCGAGACATTTATTTTGTGCGTCCCCTCCGGGAATTGAACCCAGGACCCCTCGGTTTTACGCTCACGCGTTAACCACTGTACCAAGGAGGCGGAGGATTTTAACGATATACAATGAACAAATCAATGTGCTTTGGTAGAAATAGTTAATTTTAGGTCAGGGGACAGACCGTTACCTTATTATATGACCTAACTTCCACATGTAAATTTGCGTTAATTCATTAGGTACTGCTCGACAACAATACAGTAATATTTCACTTCGTATATCAAAAAAGAGTTTCTAATATAATTTTAATCAAAAAAAAACTATCACCAAACGGATACATACATAGAATACGAGTGACTCTTGAAATAACTCTACACAAAGAGTCAAATACATAAACGAAGTTTGGTAACTCTTTAAATTATAAAGAGACCTTAGGCAAGTATTTAACAGTCGTCTTGTAAGAGCCGTTACACATAAAAATCTATCGAAAAGCGATAACGCCGCCACAGATAACTAAGAGTTAGAATATTTCAACGCACATCGGTCAACAGACGATAAGACGAAGGCAAATTATCTCCAACCGACCCTGTTAACTGTCTGTTAACAATCATTTATAAAACTCTCTATCACGTCCACAAGAAAATAACAAAAATTATGAGAATCGATATTAGTAGTTCTTCAAGTACCAGACTTTGATGTATAGGAAAATATTCTATTTTATAGTTAGTTAAAGTAAGTTAAATCCTACTAATACTCCTATTATAAACACGAAAGTTTGTAAGTCTGGATGGTCACGGAAAAACAGTTTATCGTATCTGTATGAAATTTGGTATAGAGATAGATTATAATCTGGGTAGGCACATGGGCTACCTTTTACGCTGATACCACGCGAGTTACACCGCGAATTACATCTAGTTACGCATAAAAAAAAAATTACATATACTTATCATAAAAGCATCGTAAAATGTCGTATTTGTTGCTGGATTTTGGTAATCATTAAGTATAAAAATATAATTTTGTATACAGATTGATAATGAATACCCAACTAAATATAAATATATTATACTCTTTATACCAATCCCGGATAATTCATACTCAATAAACTTAAGACCAGTAAATTGACTTCATTCACAAGGTTTTTTTTTATAATAACTAAAAAAAATAATTTCCGCCCAATTGAAGCTGCGTAAACTGAAGGTCACAAAATAATTGCCAAAAAGCGTGTTAACGAAACGAGAATACGCGATATTTTTAAGTTGTATACATTCTGTATTATGGATTATTTAATTTGAAATACAACCAATGTAAGGAATCATACTTATCGAGGTAAAAAATAAAATCCTAGGTATCACAAAATATAAGTCATCTTATATATCTTGTGTCACCTAGGATTTAATAATGTTGAGATTTAAATTTCATATATACGGTTACAATTTTAAATCGAAATTAAATGAGCATCCATCTCCTAAACTACTGCAAACAGCATCTCAGGAGAAGGGTACTTCCTAGTTACTGATAATATAAAAATAATCATTGCTGAAACGGAAAAGTTAATGGTACTATGGTAGAAAATTCCGACTGTTCAATCGACTTCAAAATTTATAGTTATCAATTCCACTGTACCTCATTACTTTTTACTTTATTTATTTGTAAGCTGATGCCTCCCATGTGGTCCCTTTAAAATTTGGTTTAAGTTCAGACAACTTAAAGGCGGTATAAAGTATTTTTTTTAATAATTATGACATATTTATTCTCATTGGCTGTATCTGCCTTTTGTAATCGTTTATCATTTCATCAATTTCGAGTGTTACAAATAATATAATTGATACTTTTACGCGAAAATTAAAATATGTAACTATGAGTCTCAGAAACGGTTCCCTTAGGACTAGGCGAGGAGAAAAGGTCAGACGTCTAGAGGTCGGGTGGAGCGCGGCTTCTGAAAGACATCCAAAGGCGAGATAACAGATTATTTTCACTCACACATATTCTATTTGTTCCCGTACTGTACATTTATTAGACGTATGCGCTACGACATTTTTACAATTGGATTTTCATTTATTCGGAAAGGATATCGTTGGTTGCTGAATAAGTCCCCTTTTAAACATATTTGTTTAGGCTATTAACCATTTTTGTAAAAGAAACATTCATTATACAAGAATTATGGACGTTAAATCATTAATATTATATATAGTCACAACCGAACAATCGATGATCTTGCAATTAAAATAAATTTCAAGCAATTCAAGATAAATTGTCACAAATTTATGACAGTGTTCGCTTATGAGCAGTGGTTACGTAAATACATCAGTAAACTGTAAACAAATTTATCACAGCATCAACTGATAAAGCATATAAGTCATAAAACACGGTAACAATTGCAACTAAACAAACATCAAATTAATACCAATGAACACTAAATCCTGCACCTACCAAATATGTGACTCCCCACGTTCATACACGCAAATAATACTTAAACTAACTAATCTCGTACAACTGACGTAAGTGGAGCATACAAATATAAAACATTTAATTAAAATAAACGTTATCAGTACGCAGAAATAAGCCAGTGCAATCAAAATGCATTGCAATGTACATATATGCACAGGCAAGATAAAGTGCATTCGCCTTCACAACCACTATATATCATATTATACTATCAATATACCAGGTATCTATTTACGTACATGCGACGTTAAATTAACAATACACGTAGTTAATCGTACAGTATTTATTTTAAACTAGCTGTAAACCGCATCGTCAAAAAGTAGCTTATGTGTTAATCCAGACTATAATCTATCTCTGTACCAAATTTCATACAGATACGACAAGCTGTTTTCGGGTGAAAGAGTAACAAACATCCACATATCCATTCATACTTACAAACTATAGGGTTTATTATTTTAGTAGGATACATGTTTCAGTATATACTGGGAAGAAAACTTACACAAGGACGTATGCACTGGCCGTAATCTACATATAATAAACAAACACACCTAGGATATAGAGCAAGGGCGACCGGCACATAAATCTCACAGCATATAAGCCAAGTTTGTAATCAAACTGTAAGCATTCGGTTCCTAATTAATAAAAACTCTACTGACACTTACTATAGTATTATAATCTTCAGGATATGATTACCATTAAACGCACGAAAAGTACCTGGGACGATAAGCGCATGCGATCCCTAATGTGATATGTTAATTTTATTACAACAACTCAAAAAACATCCCAACCGGTTGTTTCGAAATGGAGCTAAAGTGACATAAAAATGACGACCTTCACAATGCATATACACTTCACGTGTTTAATTATTCGGAATTCCATCAAACATTCGTATTAATATGTGCTGGAGAAAAACAATCGAATATTTATCAATCGTATCTTAGTTTATCTTTGTGCCGATTTATCTCTATCTTATTGATCTTAATAAATAAACGTAACAGAAGTACGGATCGTTCAAAAGAAGTTTCATTCGTCAAATACTTCATACAACAATCGCCAATTTTCCACCCACGACTTCCCATTCAACTTGACACGTGACTGTCAGCGAACTAGAAAACACTATTTAAAGACCCCATCGAAAATTTCAAATTTCAATTTTCAATACGCACGAGAACAACAAGCGCTTATATTTAATTTAGACGCGTTGCCGAGAGACACATCGAAAAAAGACGCCGTAAAAATAAAAATTGATGCAGCGCTATCCAATCATCGTTCATCTATTGAAAAACATTAAAAACACCGAAGATTTGAAAGTGAAACAGACATCGTATCTGACGTAAGAACTATCTTAGATCAACAGGTTTTTATAAAAGAGGTACTCACGATTGGTTTCGGTGTGATGCAGATGGGTACCAGTCGAATGCTTCGACGCATACGATTGGTTATTAATCAAGAGTTAGTTGTATCCAATGTAAAAAAAAACCGGCACACTGAGATCACTTATCAATCGGTAAACGACAATTGTTTGTCGGTGCGTCGCGTCGCGCAAGCCCGAGTCGAGTGCCGGCGTGCGGTGTCGAGTCTTGTAAACAAATAGTTGGTGGGGGCCCCGCCAAAAAGCCTGGCCGAATCACGCCGTTCACTTACGTCACTATATGATACGTAAAACGGCTCTTATGACTGTCTTCTATGATTCCGATACGAGTTACTGGAGCAACCTAATTCTGTCGAATTTATTTTAGCATTAATTACATTCATGGCTTCATCGATGCCTTGTTTAGCTACTAAGTGCTAACTAACTAACTAAAGATCCATATTTAAAAACGTCAACGTTGGCTTGATCATCTTGACTGATAAATTTTGTCACAAATGTCCCAAATCTAAACAGATTGCAATCATATTTTATTTTTTATAAGTCATTGATAAGAACAAAAAATGAGTTGAAAAAGTTTTTTCAACATCCATATCTGTTAGATGACTTTTATGAAATGCTGTATTTTCGGAAGGCAAAATCTGCAGAATAATGTCATGTCACATTACTGGTAAAATGTTTTAACCGCTATATATTTTATCTATAGGCTGAAAGCTTATAACTATGGTATTCAAAGAATAAAAATATTATTTAAAAATTGATCTTGGAATTAAGGATATTCTTTGTTCATTTACATAATTTTTACTTTCACAAAACTTCTCATGCAAGACATCTAAATATCATCATATTATGTGTAGTAGACATCAAATTATTGCGAAAAATTAAAAAACTGAAAGTTTTGTGTTAGTGTAAAAATGAAAACCTCTATAAACTGACTTACCCCACAAGCATATGTAACCCTATCCGCCTGTCATGCTCCACATTGCTCATGCCTCAAGTATCCCTTTTGTAGTCGTTAAAATGTCCATAGTATAAAAATAGCGACCGGAACAAGGCATCACGCCTGGATAGGCAACGGTTCCGCGACAAACTATGAATTTTTAACACCTGACCTTGCTCACGTCAAACTTCCCTTGTGGATACCACAAGAGTCATCGGACGGTAAACAACGACATATGATACAATTTTACCCTCGGGAACTTTTTGATAGTCTCAACTGGTGTATGGTTAATAATATTTAGACATGTATTATCATGAAGTATGCTATGTACAACCCGCATAGAACTTATACAAAATAGGTTCTATGGTGCATCCTTGAGGTACACCATGCTAAGTTAAGTACTTATACGATATGATACGTTATGTAACTAAAGGCTATGATCTACGGTTAATTTAGAAATAATTTAAAGTATGAATTCCTATCACTTATATTATTATGAAATATTTAGATTTGTTCTTTTTCAAATAATTAACAAAATATACTCTAAATCATACAAGTATGCCTTAATGATTCAACAATGGGGGCAGTGGTAACATTCAATGTTGTCAATTTCCTTTTAAAATCAATGAACATTTAAAACATTTTCAGCAACCATTTATTTTAAATACTTTGACAGTTATGACATAGATATTGACTTTAAATTGTACACTCTATAGTCTATATCAATAAATTGAATTGAAACCTCTGTTTGAAATATTAAAATAACAGTTTTTTACTAAATACATAACGGTAAGCATATATACGGTTTATTGTGGCATTGTGCCCGTCTGTTTATTCCAGGTAATCTCGGAAACGGTTGGACCGATTGTGATCAGATTTCCACATGCAGATAGCTAATGTAATAACTATGAAAGTTTACTTTTACTCCAATGTTCCCGATGGAACATATATATGTATATATATTATGTTTAAGTTAATAAACAATTTTATTATTAAAAAAAAAAAAATTGACTATAAGTTCTGATGATCTGATATATAAATAGTCTTTGAAAGGGAATAAATATCTGTATCGCCGTGTTCATGAAACCAATGATAATTTTATGGCTTTAAAACAAAAAACCTGTCGGTATGGGTCTAGAGACAGTCCTGGGTTTTTCCACAGACGTCTTTGATTTGAACGTGATGCAAAATTCCATAAATCTTCATATTGTTAATTATTTATATATTATACAACTTCGACAATTATTGATACTCAAATAATAAACTTCCATAGATATTCTAACTATCTACTTACATCTGTCCCTTAGTAAAAAAAAAACCATTCAAAGTTAATACAGAAGCTAAAACCATTCAAAATTAATCTAATAATAGTTCATAAGACTAACTTTTACGAAAATATTGTACCGTATACTGTATCTAAACATTCTACACTGAATATCAATTGGACTAAATAACGTTGAACATTTTCTTTTCACAATTGTTCAACAAACAGGACCCAGTATAGGATTCTGGTCACCGAAGTGAGTCTAACACTTGCACCACAAACTGGTAGACCTTGGTCACGCCCCTAGTTTTGTCTAGGGCACCTACTTTTAACAAACATGCCGTATAATTAATTATACCATGAATAATTCATGAGAAAAATCCAAAATAAAATTCTCGGCAATTTTTTTGCATTGAATTCACAAATTCAAATATTGATTTCCAATACACGACATTCGTTGTACGGTAGATTTGTGTTTATTAACATTCAATAGCACCACAATCTAAACGTGTCACCATACATTATTAATGACAAAAAATCGAACGCATAACTCCATAAATTCATGACATGCAAAATATTGCTGACCTTCTGAAAACTTTCCACAAACCGGTAAATATCGGACCATAAAATCAAAAACATGAATGTAGGATAAAAGGCGATGGAATAATTCATTTGCTTACTCTAAACTGGATGTCTGTTTCTGAAAAAGAGAAGAAATCAGCACTCAACTGACCTTAAAAGGATAACCATATAAGCACATAAGTCAATAATAATTTGCTTTATGCTAATTTGCATATTGTACTATCTACTAACTTTTTAACTGACGTATGTCAAACACCGTATCGCTTGTGCTGATTCAATATGTTTGCATTGGTTGCTTGTATTTGTCCAGTTTCTCATTTGTCTTTAAGCTCGAGTTAATCCGAAGCTTTTTTCGCACTGCTTCTCACAAGTCACGGTGCTCAAGTTAGGCGAGTTATCCAGCCGTTGGAGCAACTTTTTGCACCAACATAGCACATTACGCAGCAAATGTGGTCAATAACTCCGTTTTCATTGCTCTCGCTACGGTTTTTGTTGGCCGTAGACGCTTGATGGGAAGTTGTGACGAACGGACGGATGCCATTCGCGTGGAATATCATTAACAACTGCTAATATTAGTTTGAGGATTGTCTTATTGTTCTATAAACATTAAGGTGTTTATTTCGACTTATTTACATAATCAAAATAGCTTATCTGAACCTCGTTTTGGCACATGTGCTTGTTAGATAAGACTGTTATAAATATTTGTTGGGTTTTCCATCATTTTTTCGTTAGAACTACTTTGTAATTAATTCTTCTTCCTAATATTATAAACGCAAAAGTATGTTTGTTTGTCTGTCTTTCTTTACTTCGCAGCGGAGCCATTTTATAGTATTTATATATTATATGATTTTTGAACCCAAACAAATTTCCTATAACTCAATATTGCCGACGGATGGAGATATTGTCATATACAATATTGATAAATAGGGATCTAGAAACCGTAAAAAAGTCAAATAAACAATGAGGGAAGTAATAATGTAAGCAGCTCTACAATTTATGTTAGCTAAACAAACCTTGAACTCAAACTATTATTATGACGATCTCAAATTCACTTTTGAAAACACCTCATTGATATTCCATTTAACCTATTGAATACTAACCCATAGCTTTTAATAGTAGCTTTATTAGTAAGCTCTTCTGGCACTGCTGAAGAACACATTAGAAGTCCAAGTCAATACCAAGAAACAAATGAAAATATTAGATTGACCAATTATAAAATAGAATAAGACCTTTTTCTTAATATGAAACATTTAACATATGTTTAATAAAGAAATACACAAGACTGGAAAATGATAAAGAAGTCAACCCAATCACCAAAAATGCAAAAGCGGAACAACAACCGCAAGAAGTAAACAAAAATTTCTGTGCATTCACGCAAATTAGCCAGTGCCGTAGGAAAATTCTGACAAATCACCACACCACCACACCAACTCGTGCATACACCACGTTCCCGATAAACAATGAATTTTAATATCGATGAAAGTCAATGGTGATCACGAGGCGGCGGCCGATCTGCGTTTCAAATACACCACTGACGCAGTGTGCACGGTTAATATTTATGTGGAATATAAAACATTGTATAATGCCCACCGTTCTCCCGCCATCTTAACGACTTTTTGCATTTTGTGCTCTTCGATTGTTTACGATGGGGTCATGCGTTCAATCAAATCAGTAAACCACTGCACGAATGATACGCGTGATGATGCAGAAGATTTATCTTCTAAACGCTATTTAGTAACAACAGCTTGAATGATATTAATTAGTAGAAAATGTAACATTTAAAAGCAACTAAAGAATCTACTGATAATTTGGCCCATATGAAAACGCATATAAATACACCTTTAATTTAACTATTACAATAAGGAAAGAATGTAAATCATAAGATTTACTCTACTTTCGATTCAATTTCTTCGCGTACAACCCTTAAATAGAAAATTAAGTAATTATTTACAATATATGCCTACTTTTACTTTTTCTCCTATTTTCTGATGTTCAGACCAGTAACTAACCACACTACCAAGGTTGCGATCATATCGGCGATCGTTAAATCTTTTAATAGGCTTTAATTTATTTATTTTCTTTACGCGATGTCTTGATTGCCGACATGGAATTAATATTTTAAGTATAATAAAAATTAATCGCTGCTGTTTGATATAATGAAGTATGTAAAATATAGAAACAATATTTTTTTGCAATCAACAATTATAAATTATTATCCACTAGCTGCGCTCCGCGGTTTCACCCGCGTAATTCGGGATAAAAAGTTCCCTATATGTTATTCCAGTTGTCCAGCTATCCACATACCAAATTTCATTGCAATTGGTTCACTAGTTTTTGCGTGAAAGAGCAACAAACACACACACAAACTTTCACATCTTTACAAATTTTCGCATTTATAATATTAGTAGGAAGGATAATAATAATATAGTAGGATAGTAGGATGTAGATTCGTAAAAAGTAAAAACGATATTTTTTTGCAATCAACAACTATAAATTATTATCCATTTGCTTCGAGTTCGGTGTGTTTTTCTCAGGAAATGATTTAACACATCTTCTCGATAGTTTACTGTAGTTTCATTTTTTAATTTGTTATGATTCTAAATCGATTAGCGAGGAACGAAATCTAAATAAATAATAATGTTTGACACAATGTTCTACGGAGGTGATAAAATACGATTATTTTTCATCTGAAAATGTATATGTAGCATTTTCTCTTTAAAACTACATTGAAAAGAACCCTTGATCCTGAACTCAAGGAGCACTGTCAAGCTGTTGGACAATTTTTTTGGGACAAAAACAAATTTTATGCTTTACAGAATTCCGAAATTTAATGTGTTTTAAAATAAACTAATGCCTCATTTCGGAAAATAAGTTAATAGTTCAATACATATTTACGCGGTGTCCCTTAGGCACATGAAAACGAAAGAGTAGAAGGAATTCAATTGTGGAGAGTTTATGAGTTTCCATGATTCGGCGAAATAAATCTCGTCCCCAGGTCAAAATTTTCTATTTAAAAAAAAATCTCAATATTTAACGAGTAGCTTAATTTGACTATAACACCAAATAACCTTAATTTAAGGAACCAACCATATACGTAATACTAGCTGCACGCCCCGGCTCCGCCCGGGTTGTCATTTATCGTAATTAAAATTATTTAAACTATCCTATCTCTCAAGTTGGATCGAACTGCACATGGTGTGCGAATTTTATTATAATCGGTTAAGTGGTTTAGGAGTCCCTTGAGGACAAACATTGTGACACGAGATTTATATATATGCGTAATATATATCATACGAACAGCCAAACAAATAAATTGCAATGCACCCGATCGTCGCGGTATTTACATTTTGTAATTCACTGCGCGATACCTTCAGTTAATCACATTTTAAATGGGACAAGATCTTAAATCGATTTAAATGACACACGGATAAATTATTACTACTCTGGCATACATTTGTTTTTTTTTTCTTCTCCGTACGTGATGGGGCAACAGCGCTTATATGTGTTTATTATTTTTAACATACTCGCCGACAATTGCATATGGTTTTTGTGATAATAAAGAATCGGGTATAATTTTGGTTTAAATATCACGATTGTGCAAAAAAGGTGATTTAATGCTAGCGTATTGTATCGACTATTAAATACTGGAGTATTTTTGAAAGCAGCAACAGTCTGCCCTTACGAACGCAATCAAAGAACACAATTATCTTTTTATTGTTATTTAGCTTTAATGGTATTAATTTATGGAACTATCAAAGTTTGTAAAAGTAAACAAGGTTAGAAAGCGTTCCCAGGTATAAAATATATATAGCATTGTATATACATATATTATACATATAGCATTGTAATAAACGACATTATATTATGTTACTCGGAAATTTAAGACAATGATCATTATATCCAACGACACAGCAACAAAAGTCAGTAAATCTTTATACATAAAAAAAATCCCTATTTCCGTAAACAACTGGATCGATTTCAAAAATTCTTTCACCATTATAAAGCTACAATTACACTGAGTGACATAGACTATGTATGTACTACGGGTGAAGCCGAGGCGAACAGCTAGCCAATTATATAAGTATTTCTATATGATGAATTATTTATGGCCTAAACACCTAATTAAATCGCCGAAAACTACCCTACAATTCGAGCAATATAATATTATTCGCCCACAATAGCGATGCTATCTCAAAACATTAGAATGCCTTCGATATTGTGCTAAATGAAGCTACTATCTCAACTAGAATGAGGCAATTTATTCACTAGGATATCTAGCAACCAAGTCTTTCCAGGAACATAATTAGAAATGCCCTTAATCAACCATCCGGTGAAACATCGTTTTGTTAGGATATTACTATTTATGCACATATTATCGTCATCAACCCAATACCTATACATACGAATTACTATTGTATACTACGGTCTCTTCGTATTTTGTAATTCACCAATCAACGGCAGGTCGATACAGGTTTCTGGCGCCTATGATCTTAAATTGTTTGACATCTCGGATATTATAATATCCTAATAGTATAGAAAATAAGTGTTACTATTTTGGAAGCAAATTTCTGAAAGTGATCACTATTTCGATTATAGAATCGTAAAATTTTTATACGAAATCTTTTCTGACAAAATCTATGAGCAAAGATAATAAATTGTGACATTTTCTATGTATTAAATAATGTAGATAAAATATTATTTTTATGATTGATTGACACAAATAGACATGAATAGAAAAAATATATGACGAACTTCAAATTTTAGTGTTTCATTTTCTCAGTGAAGTGTGCTTATATATTGTAGGATATCAGAGACAAACTACATATATAATGGAAATCATCATCATCAGCCCATACATGCTCCCACTGCTGGGACACAATCCTGCTATAACGGATCAAGCCATAATCCACCACGGCGGCCAAGAGTGGGCTGACATAAAAACAACCACCGTAAATAAAGGAGTTAAAATTAATTCCCTTCTACTTTTAAAGATAAAAAAAAATCAGTGACTAGACTAGCAAACCTAAACCAAAGAAAATGTCATAAAAACACGATCGAGATAAATATAATGAATTTATTTATCATAAATACGTAAGTACCTGAATCATAAGTAAGTACCTGATCAAGAAGTAATAGACCAAGACCATAATATGTAATTTGTAAGTCAAACGAGAAGTCGGCTTTCATAGTAATAAAATATATAAGATAAGGTGAAATCGTATTTCGTTTATAATTACGTTACCAATTATAATTTAATTATCTTATCACTGATTAAGAAATTTGTTTGCATATTTGACCCAATAGCGTATTAGTTTAGTACATAAATTTAGATGCACTAAAAATGACGTTACGTATTTTTATATGTAAAAGTGTTTTCATCACTTTTTCACCCGACTTCTAAAAAGCTCTGAATTCTACAGTATTTTTCTTTTGGTGATTTTTACCTCATATGTAAATTTTTACTGGGTGAACCTAATTTTTGTGATTTTTTTTAATTTGAAAGCTAGTGCTTACCATTTGGCTTAGTTCTGACAAGCGGAAGCGTTAAGATTTTTGTTAAAATTAACTATTTCATTTAAACAAATGTTTCAAATAAATATAGCTTCCCGCTTTATTTTAATTTCTAAAACTCCGTACCTTGATTATTTCAGATAGAGATAAACTATACCCATTTATTACGTCTATAATCATGTCACCGATTGTGTCAATGTAACATCCTAGGATAGGTTACGGTAATGCCACTTCAGAAATAGCAGAGTTATTTCGGTAGGAAAAAACACGAAACAAATAATATATTGTAATCACAGCACCACCAGTCAGTCAGCTATAATTGAAACAGATTGACATTACATAAATTGTAAATGACAAATTGATCGCGCTGTCCTTTCGGTAAAAGCATCTTTGTACAGTCAATAGGGTACATTATTGATGCTGATTGGTAGAAGTGGTTTTTTAAAAGTAATGATTTAACAGAGGGCAATCGAGAGAAACCTTCTGGAATGAGAGCGATATTGGCACAATCGACATGACACATTGATACAAATTGATGTCATTAGAAATTTAATGCACCAGCCGCACCAAGAAAACTCAATCAACAACAAAACTCTTTAATCGCGTGTTCACCGCTATCTACAAAAAAAACGAGCCAGCAATATATCATAGTCGAAGAACCTTCATAGGAGACCTGTGTCCCAGTTGTAGGAACATAAATGGGTTGATGATGTTAGTCTAAGATCCCATAAAGATCGAGCTTCACTCCCAATAATAAACAAAGTAATTAAATCTAAACAAAAAGAATATCTAAAAACCTCCATTACTGCTGAGCAGGATTCCAATGTCGGTGAAGCCATTAACAAAGAGAAGAAGAAGGAGGATTTAATGTCGATTTTTAACTAATTAAATTGTTATCTTTAAAACCAAATATCGCCTTATCGCAATTTTTATCATTCAGTAGTAGTATCTATTCATTTATTATTTACGTTCCCATAAAGGAAGGAGGTCCGCTGCTATTTGACTATATTTATTTTGTTATTCCGTGGGTTTTCAACTGATTGACGTGATTCTTGTGCGTTAAGAATTTGGTACATTGGTCCCATTTTAGAATCTGCTGGGGTATCGTTCTCGCCAGAGGCATCATTGTTATTTAGACGATATCGCTTACCATTGTCTTCCTGCATCACAATCTTCCTGCAATATCTATGTAATGAATCTTAAATGTATCAAGATAATTTCATAGGTTAAACATATATTATAGAGAACGTAAATTGAAGACCAGTTTTTATGGCCCTTATTCCAAGTATACCAACACGGTAGTTACGAACCTTGATAACCATTACTGACCCCCAAGACGTAGTGGCTCACTTAACGCTTTCTGCCTAGGAAAGTGAAATGGTCTAGGCGTGAGGTAACACACTAGGCGCTCACCCGGCCGCGCTCACTTTCGTTTGAGGTGAGATAACTACACTTTCAATATTGCAATTGCATTGCATTGCATTTACATGCTTTTTGCACGGGGTCTTAATAACATTATTTGCGATTGCAATGTAAATTCTTCTTTATGATTATGAAGCAGCATCTGTTTGGAATTTTCGACTTTAACTTGTAACTTTAATCACAAAATAAGGTTTTCCCCACATACTTCCTGTCCCCAAGGGCCTACAACCTCAAATTATCTTTGTATCAAATTTCATCCAAATCGCTTCAGTAGTTTAGACGTGAAGAACAGACAGACAGAGTTAGTTTGCCTTTATTATATCATAGAAGGGGTAGGGATATGAATATCAAAATATGCAGCAAATTCAAAAATATAAGTCAATTTTGACCTTTACTGCCAACAGCTGATAAGATAAAAACAAGCATACGCATAGTACAAAGTTGATAGACAAGAAGTAATTTGTCATGATAACGTCACATCTCACGAATATCACAATTATGTTGTGACCTAGTCCATTTAGAACTACTTATTCAAATCATCTATTAAAAAAAATTATTCATTATTATCAACGGTATTGAAAATCAATAAGGTATCATACCCATATTATGTGTCGATTAATTTTTGTTATTTTTCTAGAATAGCAGTAGAGTCAAATCTGTATCAATTGTTGTAAGGTTGTTTAAAAAATGCATTATCATAAAAGACAGCAATACATGTACATTTAACTAGAGACCCCTTAGTGGTAACCTTCCATGTGCCTTAACAAAAATAAACAAATACAATTATCCCAAATAGGTCGAACTGTTTTTGAGTTTGACGTTTACCAACATTTGGCTCTTAAATTTTATAAATATAAGATATAAAAGAAATGACGTAATGATATTTAAATTCCTACTTTTATATATACATATATAACTCAAGGGTGACTGACTAACTGAAATAGTGATCTATCAACGCACAGCCCAAACCACTGGACGGATCGGGCTGAAATATGGCTTACAGTTAGATGTTATCTGATGTAATCTGCTTAGAAAGGATTGTGATATATTCTACCCTCACAGGGATAAAATAGGGGATGAAAGTTTGTACCATGAAATTATTTTTAGATTGCACGGGCAAAGCTGCGGGCTACAGCTATTTATTTTATTAATGCATAAGAAGCTCTGTCTCTCTTCTTCATCAATAACCCTCTGATTCAATTTGGATGGTAGCTTTCCTTCGACTTTGCAAGGGAAGCTGCAAAAACCTACACTGAACTATATTAAGTTGCATAAACATCCAAATAGGTATTTCAATTAAGGTGTAAAGTATTCTTTCTGGATATAATATTAATTATTTTTTAAAGGTGTCATTAGTTGATTGAGTGCAAGTGAGCACTTTTCATTGAAATATATTTTTATGCACATGTAAAATGTCTCAACAAATTATATCACAATAAGGTGTTTTATTATTAACAAAAAATAAAATACCTTCAAATTGTCAGCGACCCAATTTTAATGGGTATACACAGTAGGCACCAGCCTTTAAATAAAAAAATCATCAATTTCAGTTCACCGAGTCCAAAGTTCTAAAATAACAAAGCAAAGAAAAGACCAATTGATAACCTCCTCCTTTTTTGAAATTGGTTGAAAATGCTCTTTAGAAATAGAACAAATACAACAACATAGACAAATCGTAAATTTATGCATACAGTTCATTAAAACAAGTTACAAAACAATTGAAGAATGACTTAATAGATGCACAAGGTTATTTAGAAATCAAGTATAAGTATTTAATTAAGGTTTAAATGGATTCATTCACAAGGTTTCTTAAATTTTATAAATGAATTGGAATCTATCAAATTGTACTTTTATGATTAATTATCCACAAAAAATCATTTAATTCTAGAAATATACAATATAATTGTTTTGTATCATTGTCGAAATAAATATAAAGAAAATAATACGAAAGCCGCAAATCTTACCTGACAGTGTTACTTCAATAATATGCACCCATACAATTTCATTACTGTTACTTTCATTCACCAGTCTATTCTGATTGGAAATCAACACCGCTTCTACGCCCAGTGTATATAACAAATGCACTTATAACAATAATAGCACCAAATACAACAAAATAACCATCAATACTTTGCGCTAAATTAACAAGTTCGCCTAAATTTGTGGATACTACTTCACTAATAACCGAGTTGAAAACTAACTCGTTGCCACAACAAGAACTCATCACAATTTGAATAAAAACACGAATTTATGCAATAAATTTTATTGCACCTTGCACTATCTAATAAAAATTAATAATTTCCTATAGAATTTAATTATAAATTTGACCTAAATACTAAATATCGGCATGTAAACATCTGAGAATGACACAACATTCGTGTGACATTTGTAGTAGATTGCCATTATTTATGGTATTAAATTTCCTATGTAACAGGGAAAATGCGCTTAGAAGTTCTAATATAGCTTACAGTTATCATTAATTTCTTAGATGAAAAAATAGGAGTCTTAAAAAACAATTTATTCTGCAAAAAATTTATTATAAATGAAATTACAATTATATAATTGTAAAAATTATATTGCATTACAAGATTTTTTAATATGGGAGTCGAGCACGCTTCGGCACAAATTGGATTAGCTCACATCGGGAAACAACCACACACTCACAGAAGACCGACGTGAAATAGTAGAATACCACTGTGTTTCGTACAGTGAGCGAGGGAAACCAGAGGCCGGTTTATCCCTTACCCCTAGGCACTACCTGCGGATGTTCATGGGCGATAGTGATCGCTTATCATCAGAAGAACAACCAGATCAGTTACCCGCTATGACATAAAAAGAATACTATTACTAACTTGTTATCGATCACCAAATTAATATATTTATATTACGTCGTAAGCCTAATGGTGCGATTTAGTTATACCAAAATATTATTTCCGATGCAATGTTAAAAGTAGCATACATAGTATTTAACATACAGAGTGACACGTAATTAATTGATAATTAATATGGTAACTGCAGGTAGAGAAGTTCATTCAGATTCAGAACATTAAATTTTGTGTTTAGTAAAAATTTCTTGGTTTTCGAAATATTCGAAAATTCAAGAAAATCTTACTGGTGATATGAATCCAAATAAAAAGAATATAATCAATCTATTATTATATTTATATACTATTATTGGCACAGCATTCCTGGAGAAGCGCTATCAATTATAAAACTTTCATTGTAAGAGGCGCATGCATACCCAAATTTCATGGTATGATATTTTATTTATTTTATACCTGAGTTTTAATCTAACGTGGTGTAAAAAATAAGATATGGTCACCCGCGTGCCAATTTAAGAAAAATCATTCCCGTTTCACTAAATTTTCGAAATGATACAATTCACTGTACTCAGTCACATCACTTATATGTAATCTTTGAGGAACGAATGAATTTGAATGTACGAATATATTTAGGAATATTGGCGGGCAAGCGTCATGACTAGACCATCAGATCTTTCAAAATATTTTAGCTTTACCAGAAGATAACAATATTGACCAAGGCATTATAATTTTTCAAACTTTCCTTAACATTAAAATGTAGGTATGATTCCTCTCTCTTCTCTCAATAATCCTCAGAAGCAATAGTTACATCTGGCCATGCACTTTGTCTGCCATATAGCATAACTTTATTTTACTCTGGTTTTACCACACTCAAGACACTTCTAAGAACTAATTCACCAAACTTAAAAAGGAAATGAGGTAAGCTTCAGTAAAATGCATCATACTTTCGATTTTTTTATTCATACAACACAGAATCAAACATGTATTTAAAACTAATATTACTTAAGTAGATATACTATAACTGGGTACATAATTGTTAAATTTAATTTCTTACCTAAGAACTAAACAATTAATGATTTTATATTCACAAATAAGGCATATTTTGGTGTGTTGAAAATGTTGATATCAATTCGAATTTTTGGTCAAATTTAGCAATTTTATGTCATGTATGGTAATACCGGATAGAGATAGCAATTTAATTTTATTGATAGGAATCTATTAACGATAAATAGGTGATAGGCGATAAATTTTATTTTCACTAAATATTATTATAATTATATTTAAACTACACGGTACATAATTCCACTAACTTAAAATAGGTTAAAACAATATATTAATATACACTAGTGGAAAAAGTGAAGCGTAGTTACAAAATTTAGTGTATAATTTTTAGGGCATTTAATGATCAAAATTGCACTTCTGGGAATTAAAAAGTAATTCTTTTGGTAAATGTTGGAACATGATTTTGAACAGCAAATGAACAAAATTATTGGACAAATATAATAAATTAAATTTGGAAAGTTAAATTGAAATATAACTAAATAATATGTTTTGATAATTGTTATAACTATTTAATTTAAAATTTTCATAAATTGTGTTTATCATTTGTTTCTGTGAAATGATTTGCATGCAATTAATACCATTTCTTTCATTTTTAAAGTTTAAAATTAGATATTAGATAGTTTTAAAAAAAAGATAATATATTATCTTTCAATGAGCAATTTTTACTGATGGTATCATTTTGGCGGTTAACTGTGATTTTAAGAATTTCTCCTAAGAAATAGTGTTTCCAAGATGTTTTCATGATCAAAAACTCAAATAAGTTTAGTACAGTCAGTACATGTTGTTTAGCAAAACTTGTGCAAAACTTATAATTCATACTATAAAATCAATCACACCTCACACTATATAATACTATAAATATGTTTGTTTGTTTTGATGTTTGTCCGTCAATCACACTAAAACTACTGAACGCATTTTCATGAAATTTTGTTTAGATAGGATACTTTAATCCTAATTAAATGCTCCCTTTGGATAAAAAAGATATCTCGATATGCGGGCAGAGCCGAGACGAGCATCTAGTATTCTATAAGTTTAAAGTATTAAATTAATCACATTATTGTTGAATATATTAATTTCAATCTAGCCAAATCAAAATCATTAAACTAATTAATAGAATCATTATTAATCAAAAGTAAATACATATGTAAGTCTCTTATATAACTGGTAAATTAGTGAATTTTTTCCTATCTTTCCTATTTTTCCTATATCTTCCTTTTTTGTCAAAACCAACTTCTTAGCAATATAATACTTATATTAAAACATAAATTAGTCAATTAAATTAATATTAAAGTCTTATTTGAGGTACTATCTTTATAGCCGAACCCATGACAGGTTTTTTTGGGCTTAGCTTATTTGGTGATTGCATGACCACATCCACAGCCTTTTTAAGTATTTGGTGTTCACTTTTCTTGTATTCTTCAGTTATTTGAGATAAATCCAGATCTGCATCAAGGACCAAAACCTGAAATGTTATAATGACTAGTTTAAGTAAATTTTTTTCATCCATTGGTATTAAATATTGAAATACTACTATCTGGATGCAGCAAGCTATCGAGAATGAATATCTTTCAAAATAAAAATAAATTTTGAAAAATTATTCTTTTTTTCAACAATAAATAGACTATTGAACACAAAAAGGAATTTTTCAATTCAAACCAATGGTTAGTGTGTTCCACCAAACAAACTCTTCAGAATTATAGTATTAGAACAATTTAAAAATGTGTTTTCAATTGGTACCCCCGAGATGGTAAACGAGACAGAGGTCATCAGCAAACAAGATGGGAGGATTAACTGAGACTTACAGTGAGTCCACACTTTAGAAGAGTAGCAGTGTTTTGACTAACAGTACCAGCTAGATTTTAGCATATTTGAACTATCTCAACTAATAATAGCACAGCGCAGTTAGACAAATGACAAAGTGACAAATCATAGTTTTATTGAAAGTAAACTCTCATACAGTAAGTAAAGTAGCACACTTACTGGTGCGGGACACTCAGCGTGGGTTCTGTTTATAAGCCAGTCTTCATGTAGTTTGTGCAATTGTTCAATATAATCCAATGGCACACACTGCTCCTCTGAGCGTGCCCTCTTCTTTATCCTTTCGTATACTATTGATGGTGTGGATTTTAGGTAAACTGAAATGTTAATAGTACAATACTATGAAAATTCACTGAGAATACAGAACCATAATATGCAGTAACAATATCTAGCAAAACCACTTGATATGAAACAGTCAACACTATATTGTAATGAAACTGAAAAAGTCTCCTAATTGATTATTTTTCTTTAAATTAAGAATAAAACTAACCTATAAGATCAGTATCGACTGGTATCTCGCGATTTACGAAGTTGAACCATTCGTCGAGAACAGCAAACTGCGCAGGGTGCAATGTTCCTAACCTCTTCATTTGTTCTACGAAACAATATTTAGCACTAAAAATTGATCGTTCCATTAACTTCACAGGGGTACGGGTTGGTCTACGGTGCATCTCCAACATGGTTAAGGATACGTAAGCTTGGAAGGTCATAGCCCACTTGGCAGGGTCCTTATACATCAAATCCTGAAAATTGCGCAATATTAATTAAATCATTATTTTGTCACAGTATAAAAAGTTAAATACTAAATAATTGAACTTACTAAGAGATTCCATCCGTGCAGGTTTCTCCATTCTTCTACTGGTTCTGTTAGCAAAGTGATATCTTCAAACTGACGAAAATGCTCGAGGAATGTAGTTTTGCCACTGCCTATGTTTCCCTCAACGAGAACAGTAAATGGTTTGCAGTCAGCGGCAGTCATTATAAATCGAATTGAAGGGGCTGGAGAGAACAAAGATATACTTGTTAATTAATGGCGCTAAATTCTGCGTGACCCCAAATCACAAGTCACAAACGCCGCCAAACGAATATTTCCCGCCGAAATTGACTGTTGACAATTGACAACGACTCTCGATCGCATTCAAAACAAACCTTGTTATAAGGAACGTCGTTATGACATTCACCTAACCTACAAATACAAAAAAACCGCATACCTTTAATGAAATTCCTTATTATTTTTAACCCAATCATGGTAGATTTTCATTTTATAGACACCCTGAAATGAAATTATCAAAATGTATAAAATAAAAGATAAAATTTAATATTTCTCAATAATTACTTGTAGAAGCACGAGCGTTGTTGTTATTCAATCCACAGATAACTATAATATTAGTATCTAGTCAGATTTAAACCATAGACAAACATTTACAGCGATATATATAAAGTATTCAACATACACAACGATGTAATAGCCGGAGTAACTGGTTCTCAATCTGTGGTTATAGCAACGACGAGGATGACCCATTCTCTATCCGTACTCCGTCTTGTATTTTTAGACATCAAAAATAAAAACAAACATTTTAAAATATCCGAGAAAGAACGATTTCATTCAAACCTAGTACCTACATGGCTAAAACATTCGTTTTTATTAATTAAACATTACTTATCGTGTAAAAACACTTAGTATCGTGTATCATATAATTACGAATTTTATTTACGGGCAAAATTTAATTTGGGTATGTTTGATATTTGAATACTTATTGCGTCCACAAAACTCGTTATTATACATAACTGCCTGAACCGGCAAATGCTGTCCTTCCTTATTCTTATAATTTAGGGTTTATAATAATTTCTTATAATTTAAACAGTATATCTCCTATTTTTAATGGATATTATTACATATTATATCGACTTCCTTTCGAATTACTCTATTTGTAAAAAAAACCATAAAAATCTGTTACGTGCTTTAAAGATCTAAGCATACAGACACAGGTGGTGGAAAGCGACTTTGTTTTATATATAGTGATTTGTCTTTTAAAAATCCTGAAACAATATTTCGTTTTGTTATTCTGATTAAATGATATGAGGAGTGAAATTTTTACTCAACAAATTAATTAAATTTAGCTTTTGTCGTTCCTAAACGATACTTAGACGGAATATAAAAACAACTAGATTTTTGTTTTTAATAACAGAATCATTCGAAAATGGTGGTTTGATTTTGAACATAATTTGATAGAAGAGAGAAAAAGAAAGATAGTAATAAGCTCATATAAGCTCATTCTAAGCGAAGAATACTTGTTTAATTATTTTATCACTACAAATTTCATAAGGTACTCAAATTCATTATTCAAACAATGAACGTAAATTCAAATGATAATTAATTAATCAATTTATTATGTCGTACAGGCTATAGAATAAGCATGAAGCCCGGCTAATGTCATTCTACACCTAATCGATCCGAAACTGTAGAGGTATAAGAAAAATATCCTCCGCCTAGTTACAGCCCCACTTTTAATATTTTATATAAAAAGTATATATATCAGATACCTTCCTACCATGGAAATTCCTCTTATATTCTCTAGCACTTCCTGCGTTTCCCGGATGCAATTTAATCCACCAATCGCGTAACTCCACGAATTCCATTGACAATTTAGTCAATCTCTCTGTCTTGTCCATGTTATTTTGGCAAAAAGAATTGACGTGTTTGTTTCACTCAAAGAATTTGATATTCACGGTTGACGAGTAAATTGCGCTGATTTTATACAATAACGTAGTTTTTAATTAAGTGTAAGATTTTTAAGTAGCGGAAATGTTACATTTAAAGCATCTAGGTAAGTTTATAAACATATAACGACTGTGAAATTATGTTCGATATAGCCTATTCGCCGGTATTAATTTTTCTTTTTTTCTTTTATCAGGGTTATTATTCTTCATCGCCGGGTCGTATGCCCTTTACGACTCCTCTTCAGACGTAGTACAATTAACACCAAGTAATTTTGAAAAACTAGTTACGAATTCAGATGAATTGTGGATAGTCGAATTTTTTGCACCCTGGTGCGGGCATTGTAAGAATCTTGTCCCGGAGTATAAGAAGGCAGCTAGGGCACTAAAGGTATAATTTTTTTTTTTAAATAAAAAAAGTGCTTTTTTCACATGTGGTTCTATACCTTAGTTTTGCATAAGACAAAAGTTCATCATTTCGCATTTTATTTTTTGATTCACGCCACCTACATGAGCACAGTCGGGAGAATTATTTTTACGTAGGTATACAATGTCTACTGTCCATGAGTTGTAATTCATATCATTAAATAGTTTAATATAATATAAATTACATGTAATGATAGAAAAAAAAATACACTGACGAATTTACTGATGTTAATAACTCAGTATTTGCATCAAACCAAATTCCTTTACCTTTATTTTAATTGCTTAAATTATCCACAGGGAATTGTTAAAATGGGTGCTGTAGATGCTGACCAATACAAGGAATTGGGACAGAAATATGGCGTCAGTGGATTCCCTACTATCAAAATTTTCACTGGCAGCAAACACACTCCTTACCAAGGACAGAGAACAGCAGAATCCTTTGTAGATGCAGCGCTAAAGGCAGCCAAAGATAAAGCTTATGATAATCTGGGCAAGAAATCCAGTGGATCCAGTTCAGACAAGGTAACATTTTTGAAAGAACTTAAATTAATGTTATCAGCATATAGATCTAAATTAAATAAGAGCAAAAGTGGTTGAAGTTTTATAATCTTATATAAATGTTATTGCACCAATGGGGATATTCTCCTTAATTATCGTGAATATTTATTATGAACTCGAAAAGATTATTCATGAGTGTTCAGTTTTGAATGTAGGCTTTTCCACTTTTTTTTTTTTAAAACGTGTCTTGTGTATTAGAAAAATACTTAACTACTTTTAGCATGATGTCAATTGAAAAAGTATGTACTAATTAAGTAAGGTTATAGTGAAATGCATTTTAAGCAATAACTATGTCATTGATTTGAAGTAAAACGTCTGTTACTAAGCAAAATATTAACACCACTTCGTCAAATAGCGATCACAAAATAACCTATATGGCCATAAAATTGTATGGAAGAAAGTGAAAAGAACGGGAAACAAACAAATCGCAAACCCTTCCCTTACACCGTCATTAAAGAAACTCAGATTTGAAGCACTACAAGATCAATTATTCCGTAAAAGGAGTTATAAAGAGCAGGCTAGAATCATTAAATTGGACAATACGTCTCTGATAAGAAAACTTTTGTAATATAATTTTGTATGCTCTAAACTAAAACATGATACTAAAACAACATGTTTTAGTTTGCATTTTTGCAATAAAAAATTTAAGATTTGTGTTTTGTTGTATGATTGATGTCTGTATTACTGTTCAACTGTTCAATAACAGATGAAATATTTATTATTGTTGATAAATTAAAAGTATTGTTTGTCAGTTTTAGGGTGTCGATTTCTTGCAGAATAGAGTAAAATTTACATAATTATTTAAAAAAATTTATTAGTGACTAAAAAATAAAAAATAAAAAAATCATTGTAGATACTAACTGTATGCTCTTATATATATATTTTTTATTTCTAAAGAAGTTTTTCAACATCCTCTATGCTTTGTTTATCTCGGTACAGGGAGCAATGACATCTTATCTTAAATCACTCTTTAAAATAATATTAACACTAGTTAACTAGCTTAACTTGGTAATTAATAACATCCTATTTTCTATGTTTGGTCAAATATTTGATACATTATTAGTTACTAACGATGTCCGGCGGTTCCACTCTCGAAAAAACTCACAGACCGTTAAAAGGGTCGATTTTATGGTTCTTTAGCTTTTTTCAATTAAAATTTCACCCGAATCGATGCTGTCACTTACCCGTGATAGTGTAACGAACATACGCATTTATAATGTGAGCAAAAATTCTGTTGCTCGTTAATCTTCCTATTATATAAGTAACTAGCTGCGCCACGAGGTTTCACCCGCGGAAGTCTGTTTCCCGTAGTAATATCGGGATAAAAAGTTGCCTATATGTTATTCCAGTTGTCCAGCTGTGTACGTACCAAATTTCATTGTAATCGGTTCAGTAGTTTTTGCGTGAAAGAGCAACAAACACATACATCCTTACAAACGTATTTATAATAGTTGGAAGGAAGTAAGTAATGTATTTTTGTTACGAAACATTGAAAGTTAGTTTTTGTATAATTGGGCGTGAATTCGCCCACATTCGACACCCACTATAGACGCAGTTTGCTCGACCACGTAGTTTTCTAGATGCTTCGGTGTTTGTAGTAAAGACACGTCAGTGTTATAAGTAAAGGTCAATACCTCATTATGAGCTTGACGTTTAGTCAATATTGCTTTTAAATATAAAGTCGTACGATTGATCGTAAAGTTAACTAAATATAAAATCAATAGATTAGGACGGAAAGGATCTCTGAAATAGGACAAACATCTAAATGAACTGACCAATTACTCCCAACGCGAAGTGAAATACGCAATAAACCGCCTAAAGCTGGGCTTTTAAATTCTGTACGTAACAGACAAATTGATGCGTATAATTCCGTACTACGTATGCGCCTTATAGGGTGAATAAACTTGCCAACACTTTTCTCGTGTCTCCAATATACGCATCACGAACAAAAATAGCTCATGGACTTTGTCAAAATACATATATGACTACCTAATTATTATGCACAATGAGTGTTTATGATTGCTTTTCTAACTGTTTATCGAGTATTTAGGTACATCGATATTAAAACAAAGTTTTGAAATGGATGTTCTTTAATTAATTAACACTTTCCTGGGTCAATGATCACTATAGTATGATCGTAAATGGTGAATTTACGTTCTCAGAGTATGATCCATACAGCTCTTACTAATTTTTTTCTAAAATGACGATACCATAGATAGCTCTGTTCGCGTGATTCATATAAACGAAATTACCTAAAGTGAAGATCTATTTTAATTATATGACAGGTTTAGTCTAAGATGTTTTGATTAACTGGCACGCAATACGGGGGATGTGATACTAATAGTTTATTTGAACATCTTGGACCAAGCCTGGAGTGCAATATTACGTTATCGCGCTAATAACCCAATTGTGTTGTTTTAGTTTAGTCAGACCACATAGTATCGAAATCACCAATCCGCTTCGTTTCGTATATTCTTTATTTTCGGACTTATGAAAGCATGGACCAGATTAGATATTAGAGATAATGTTTTATGAATTAGGGAAACCGAAATAACAAACAAGCTGATGATCCAACCTTTTATTTTATCACAAAGAGGTCTTAACCATAAATTACATCAAGTAACCAGATGTTAATGCACGAGACAACCACCTAGGATCCTAATACTCCCTGTATTACCAATTAAAAAAAAACTGATTTTTACGTCATTTATATGTCGTGTATCAGAGCAGCAGCTGCAGATCTTATCTACTTATATTATTATAGCAGTATTTATATATGTTACTTCTGTGACCGAAAGATACAAAATACTTAAAGAATAAATCTACACATATTTTGCCCATAGACCTATTCATACAAAATATGTAAATTTCGTTTCTCTAGGGGCCTGCATTCAAAGCAGAATATTCATCGTATATATTATGCTATGCTAGAATAGAATTGTGTTTATTGCTTCATTCTAAAATAACACATACAAACTGCATAAATAACATACAGTGCCAAAGCTCTATACATCATTAATGTATCATACCTTTTTTATTCTTCTTCAGTCCGATGTTATCACACTTACCGACAGCAACTTTAAAGAGCTGGTGCTTGACAGCGAAGACATGTGGTTGGTAGAATTCTTTGCGCCCTGGTGCGGTCACTGCAAGAACCTAGAACCACAGTGGGCTAAGGCAGCCACTGAGCTTAAAGGAAAGGTTTGTATTAGATGAAATAAAAGGATTTTCTTTTAGATTTGTTAAAAAAAAATAATTTTGATATACCCATATCAAAATTAATTTTTTAACTATTTTCACTATTAAAACAAATCAAAGGACTCTTACTCTACTCTTACTTTGAGTTGAAATCTATCTAGTCAAACAATTATATTGACGAAGTTTGACTTGTTCATGACCATCTCGTTTAAGTCTGAGACATTTGATTTAATCGATACACTTTTTTTTTAATCATGAAGATCAAAGATGCAGATGACTATTTTATATATGTTTCTTTTCTTTCACTTTTTGGTTCAATTCGAAGAGGAATTAGCAATAAATATATTTTTCTCAAAACTATTTTATTCACAAAAATAATATTTCATAATTGTCGTGTTACGAACCTATAAGCAAAATTTTCTTCTTAAACAATTCACATGACAAAATTTCCCTCCAGGTGAAGCTCGGTGCCCTAGACGCGACCGTCCACCAAATGATGGCCTCCCGTTACCAAGTGCAAGGTTACCCAACCATCAAATTCTTCCCGGGTGGCAAGAAGACCAGTGACTCGGTGGAAGACTACAACGGAGGCAGGACATCCAGCGACATTGTGACCTGGGCGCTGGAGAAATTGGCTGAAAATGTACCGGCTCCAGACGTTGTTCAGGTACTTTTTTGGGGAATTTGTTTGAAAATTTTTACTGTTTTTATTTACTTATTCAGATCTAGTATTTGGAAGAACTAAAAATAGAACCTAATGTAAGATTGCGGGTATTTGATGGGACGAGAAATGCATCACGTTAAAATCTTATCAAAAAATTTCACACAATTCATCAATTGTTGTTGAAATAACTATTGTATAAATTTTGTTGTAACGTACCCGTAAGATAGAAATTCGTTTGAATTAATTATTATTAGTAAATAACTAACTTCGAATTAAATTACTTTCTCACTTAATAATTGTGATCTAATATTATCTTATGTTTTCACATCCGATATCTCGACAGGACTATCGCAATTTCTAAATATACACCTATTTATACTTCAATATTTGTTATTGTTATTACAATAAACAATGTCCAATTCGTTTTTTGTTATGAAAATATTCGTTGCGATTATATAAGTTGTATAAACAAATCATTGTCGAAAGAAATGTTTTTAAATATGGAAAAGATTATATAACCGCCAATTTTTCAAAATAGAGCCAGTTACGTTTTACAACTTACCGTAGAAAAATGGCTGACGTCCTTTACTACATGACGTATTATTTCGTTAAAATATTTACGTTTTTTATTTAAAATATGAATTATTGCGCCATGTCGTGTTACTAACCAGAATTTACAATCGAACACATAAAGATCGTTCAGCCGTAAACTGCACGTGTTGTTTTGTACGTAGATTTGATTTATTTCTACATGGGACATAACGTCACTGTTTCGTCTATTTTTGCGTAAAACAATTTTTTTTTTGTTTTTTTTACTTATTTAATTAGTAAACGCAATATCAAATGTTAAAAAGCGATAATTAATCAATTTATAATGAAATTAAAATCAGGTTGCTCTATATAGAACATTGTAATTACATGGCAGTTTAAAAAATATTGAAATAATAATTTTTTTTTTTGGAAATGAAACCTTTTTTTTCCTTTAAAAACACAAGTGACACAAGCCAGCCAAGTTGGAAAAGTTTCCACTATATATATTTTTTTCTGACAAGCGATATGTTAACCGCCCTTTTTTTCAGGTGATAAACGAGGACACGATGAAGGCGTGCAGCGAAAAGCCGCTGTGCGTGGTGTCGGTGCTGCCGCACATACTCGACTGCAACGCGGCCTGCAGGAACGACTACATTGCCATACTGAAGACGCTCGGCGAGAAGTATAAGGCGAAGATGTGGGGGTGGGTGCTTTTGAGCGTTTTTTTAAACCAGTTGATTTTTTTTTTTATTCGCGTAGTTAAAATTGAAAGTGGACTGTGTTGAAAATAGTGTACACGAATTGGTACATGTTTTCATGGGATTTTTTTTTTCTATTTACTCCTTTTCCCTCTTCAAACTCAAAAACATTTTTATTCATGTAAATTTTTAAAAGTCTTTACGAATAGTCATTTTATTTAAAACTACTGCTGATTTATGGTGGTTAAGGACCTCTATCGAGAAGATTTACCAAGAGACTCGGCGGTCACTCTTTTTCTTTCCTAAATAGAAATATACGAGTATTTTAACCTTTCTTTTATAAAAACGATGTTTATAATGTGTTTTTAGTTGGGTCTGGTCGGAAGCCGGTGCGCAAGAGGACTTAGAGAAAGCGTTGGAGCTCGGCGGGTTCGGTTACCCGGCTATGGCGGTGGTCAACGCGAAGAAACTCAAGTTCTCAACACTGAGAGGATCCTTCTCGAGCAGTGGCATTAATGAGTTTTTAAGGTACGCTCCTTTAATAATAGCTTGGGTTATGGGTGTGAAATTGGTGCAAAAATGTTCCTTGAGTTATGACATTAATTATATTTAAGTTCTAAGGATAATGTATGAAATAGATTCGCTGAAATAGACAAGACAGTTGAAAGCTACTCTTGTTATTGAAGGGTGATAATATTAGTGGAATGTTTCTTCTAAGTAAAGGTATTTACTAGTTCTGTACGCTATAGTTAGTTGATTCAGTTTGGATAGCGTTTTTATGTACACAAATATAAGCAACTCATAAACTATAACAATGCTATAGTCAAATGTAACATTATAATTGAGAACAGCGTTTGCAACTTCACAACTGATGCACGTAAACAAATTCTCCCCTTTTTAACCGACTTCATAAAAAAGCATTCACAATATGTCTTCAAGTTTTTCTTTATTTTTACAGGGATCTGTCGTTCGGTCGAGGTCAAACAGCACCAGTGCGTGGAGCAGAAATGCCCAAGATTGTTAGCACCGAGCCCTGGGACGGCAAGGACGGAGAACTGCCACCTGAAGAAGACATTGATCTCTCTGATGTGGACCTTGAGAAGGACGAACTATAGTGTCCCAGACTGAAACGCTAGACTAGAACTGTTAGTGTAAGCTTTTTGATAATTCTGTCATTTTAAAAAGGAGCATCATCCTGTAATAGACTAAAAATTTTTTACTTAATTTTTGTGATACAAAACTTACATCGTTAATAGCTGTTAAATTAAAAGAATTTTATTTTTTTATTACACAGTACAAGATTGTAATATTCGTACTGCCCGCATCTTGAATAAATGTGTAATGTTCAAATAACTGTTTTAGATTAAATTAGATGCATAGGTGAAAACTGCCAATGTTTTATATTAATTTATAACAGTGTCACATATCTTATTAATTGATTCCATAGAAGTAATAAGCATAGAATATTTAATAATAAATCAATTGTTTGTACAATATAGTAAGTTTAGTTTTAAAATTATATTTTTAAAATTATAGATTCTCTATAATTCATTTTGACCAGTGATCATATTAAATACAAGATATAAATAAAATTGTGTAGACATCACAGTAGCCCTTTTATTGATGATATTTTTTAATGATAACTACAGCTTCCATTGTGTGATTAATATTTGCATTTAACAGTGAATTTTATTTATATAATAAATGGTAATTAAGTTTTTATGGTTTTATTTCAATTGTTACCTCCAATCATTTCATGTTAATTATAAGTTTGAATATATTACCAATTTTTATGATATTCAGTGATTAAATATATTAATATAATTGAAAAAGAGAACCTCCATTAGTTAGCGAAATAAATACGAAAGTAACTCTGTCTTTCACTTCTTGACATCTAAACCACTAAACTGGTTGGGATGCAATTTGTTACAGCTATATATAGAGGGCCAAGAAAGGAAATCGTATGGGATCAAAAACTAAAACGTAAAACCCTTTGACATCATCAATGCCCCTTCTTTTCCTTACCATTCCTTTCCAGTTTTTTTTAAAGTTATAGTCACAGAAAATAAGCATAACTGCTAACAATGCACTAATGGATTTTTTCGTTTTTGATAATATTTGCACTATCACCGATAATATAATACTTGCTATAAGTTAAATAGCATTTAAAAATAAAAAAATACACAATATACTACATATTTGTTATTACACTACATAGTTTGTCTGTATGTATGTGTGCTTAGATCTTTAAAACTACAAAACGCGTTTTGATGGGTTAATAAAAAATTTAAATATGTAGATAGTGATTCAGAGGTAGGTTTATATTTATAATAACATCTATTGAACTACGAAAAGCCCTAGACAAAAGCTAGTTTTAATTTAAAAGAACACTCAAAATATTTTTTGTGATAGTGCACATATTTAGTTCTTGTAACAATTATTAATATAAAAAAATAATAATTATATAATGAATAAATAAAATCACATATTATAATGTTTAATATCTTTATTTGAGCATTCCCAATTAATATTATAAAAATAAACAAGGCAATCAAGGCACCATAATACTGATAAACATTCATTCATATTATATCCAATTAAAAATTTAGAGTAATTATTGAATTTCTTTCAATTGTCTTGATTTAAATAGCTCTTGCATTAGTACATCAATTGAGATTAAATTACTATTAAAAAATATTGATAATTCCAATGTTTTTTTTAATTAGTATCACTTATTTTGTACTGTATTTAATTTGTTTGTATTTCACAAAGCAATATGCCTAGTGTGCAACATTTTTGCAATTTAAATTGTAATAGTATACATTTTCATGGCAAATTAAAATTGTTACATCTTTTAAATTACATGAATAAAACATGCAAAACTTAAAGAATCTTACATCTACTTAATACAAATGAACACTATTTCAATTTTCATTTAATATAAAATGTATATTGCTATAAAATAGTTTTTTAAAAATAAAATCCTTATAAAAATAGTGGAGCATAGCTTAACATAGCTATATGAATCAGTCTAATATTATTTGTTTACCTCACAAATCACAACCACCATGAAAATTTGTTCTAAAACTCAAAAAGTATCACATTTACTTCTATTCAAATCGATGACATAATTATTTATATTAGAAGCTTGTGATTCCGGTACATTGTAATTTATAACTAAGCCACATTAGGTAAACCGATCATGTCATATTTTCGGGACTTTTTGCACATAACAGGATAACAAATTGAGAAGTAGTACATGCCAGCCATTGCTAAAATTATTGATACTATGAGGGTAATCAAACCCCAAGCAGATATACCGAGACCTCTTCTAGCAGGGCTGGGATTTGGGCCCTGTCCAGCTCCATAACCTGCACCAGCTGCCATTGGAGCACCCTGTTTCGGTGAAGGTTTTGCATCATACTTACTACTGCCTCTGCCAAAGCCTCTACCTCTAAAACCATCACATATAGGTATGATGAAGCTTGCAGCTGAAAAATAAGAAAATATATTATTGCATGTTGTGTTTCAATCTTTTCATTGTTCTGTGTCGAATGTCGATAGTTATTTAACCTTGAATTGCAATATAATGGCCTACATTTAAGATTTTAAGTAATCGTTATCTAGTTATTTAGAGTTTTGTAATGTCATAGGTGTAAGATATTTTTATAACTAGATTTCGGCAAGCGGCTTCGCTTGCGTAGTCGGTTTTCCCATCAGAATGCGATGTTTCACCACGATAAAATGTAGCAGTAGTTTCGAAGCACCTCACTATCTCCAGAAATAAAAACCATACCATAAAATAATATTGTTACGGTGTGAAAGAAAAACGATCAAACAAACATTTTCGCATTTATTGTTTCAGAAATGATAAAAGTATAATAAAAAGAAAAAAAAAAAACAATATAGAGAGCGTCTTAATTTGTATCAATTAACTTACCAATTATTACACAAAGTGTCAGAGACAGTTTGGCCATTATTCTTTATTATGAAAGCAATATTTAACAGACTTTTAACATTAAAAGTAAACTACTTTTATGCGTATAAGTACTAAATTATTCGATTAATAAAGACCACAGTATGCAACGAAAATACAAATTCAACACCTTTATCGATCAAACGATCAAAATATCATACAGTAAGCTTTCTATTTAGAAGTATTAAATGCCACACAATTAAGGATTTGTTATATAATTTAAGCGAAAAGTAACACATATATTAAAGATAAATAAAAACAGCACTTTTATCGCATATAAATATGTACCTACATAAATTCAATTCAATTTTATTTTATGAATGGCAGTGCTGTTACCTACATAAAAGATTTATCAATAAATCAAAGTCAATTGACAATTGACATAGATGAGACCATAGCTGATAGAACATAGTTGGTTCATGGCAGATGTCAAATATTTAAAAGCCAAGTTATCAACACCAAATTTGTTTGTTTTACACACAGACATAGTAAAACCTATAACTAGCTCCTCGTTTTGATTTGTTTCTATATCTAGACGATCAGACTCCTTTTTGTATCTCGAATTGTATTATT
>NC_052111.1:7807472-7811265 GCF_012273895.1 Zerene cesonia | reverse complement strand
ACTCACATCAAACTCGTCGACATTGTTCGGTAGCTGGGTCAGCTGGTGGCGGAAGTGCTTGAGCGCGTTCGCCTGCGCGGCGGCGGGCGGGCGCAGCGCCCACAGGAAGCCGAGCGACGCCGCGAGCTGCGCCTCGAGCCCGCGTGCGAACTCGGTGCGCGCCGGCAGGCTGTAGTCGCGAACCATCTGGTCAAAGTGACGGATTTTATATATTTTACTAAATGCTCGCCCGGGTTGTTATTTATCGTAGGTCGTGTTATTATGTGCAAAAAAGTACAGCATAGTTTATAAGTGGCCATATAACTAAATAGTCATTTCTACCACCCAACTGGAGCAAAAGGTAACCTGTTTAATAATATTAAATTGGTATTTATTATTTATTGATATGTATTAAGAAATAACAAAGCACCAAAATCTTGTGAACGTAAGTAAGTTTTAATTATGAATGTACCTTTTTCAGAGCATCCAGCAATGCTATACACCGTGCATTGGAGCCTGTAATTACTCGCGTCGCTAGTTGAACCCCTAATTTGACCACTGCCGGGTGTAGGCTAGAAAAAAAAATCAAAAATTTAAAATAACTTTGCTTCTTTGTGATTGAGATGGCCTACCCTATATTATATGATGATGCAACTTGTGTTATGAGATTTATTTAGTTAAATGAGGATAAAATAAATAAAAAGAATTAAAGATAAGTATATAATGTAATATAAGTCATTATCTTGAAATGAAATAAATTTCTTTATTGCTTATAAAAAACAAAAGAAAGAAAAAACTGAATGACATTAAATAAGCAAAAAGCGGCCTTATCGCTAGGTAGCGATCTCTACCAGGCAACCCTTAAAGTAAAAGGAAAAAAAGAATATATAAAATGGAAGGTGAGCAAAAATAAGGCAATTTAGAAAAATTTGGTAAGTATCTTCTTATGTATAAAATATTTGTGTCACAATGTTATTGGCCTTACTCCTCTGAAACTGATGGACTGATTCAAATAAAATTTTGTGTGCATATCCGGCAGGCCTGATAATCAGACAACATCTATTTTCATAACCCTAAATGATAAGAATAAGGCAGACCAGTGATAGCCGGGTCAGCTAGTAATATTATAATGTTGAAATAATGAAAATTAAGAAAAAGGTTAATTTAATCTATTCAGTAGATATAATTATTATTTACTTACTTTGAGTTAATTGTCATTTGTTTCAACGCATCTTTATCATGTTCCGCTGGGAGATGTTGGAACCAATTGAGTTTTTGTGTGCTTTGTGACTTCACTTTCGGCTTTTCCACAACCTTCGGCTTTGGTGATTTTTCCTGATAAAATATATATTATTTGTAATTTATTCGGAAGAAATTTTGAAATCTTCAAACTTTTATCATAAAATTTACAACACAGGGTTTTTCCTGATCTAAATATTAATACATAGATTTAAGAGATTTTAGGTTTATTATAGAAAAAGAGAGAATTTCAAAATTTTGCACGAAATTTTTAAGATTTATGATGACATTGTCTTTTATAAAGCCTTCAAATTCAAGTTAATAAGCACTTCCACATATAGGACTATAATAAAGAGAGATATGTTAATATCATATTGCATTGTACCTTAGCAACAACCTCCTTAGATTTAGCAATTGTTTCCTTCTGTAATTTTTGTTCGGCCTTCACTGTCTCTTTATGTATTGCCTGCTTTGCAGCTCGCTGCGCTTCTTGTTTAATACGTCTCTCTTTTCTTAGTTCAGCCTTACTCTTTTCAGCCTCGCCTGACTGTGTTCACATAATTCTAAATTTATATGATGAAAACAAAATATTTATTTCAAACTGGTTTTCGGCTGTACAGTTTCCACTTCCATGAGATTTCTGGGATAAAAGCTATCTTATATTCTTTTCCAGCTTTTAAACTATTGTCTTAACAAATTTCATCTAAATCGGTCCAGTGGTTTAAATGTTAAGAAGAGACAGGCAGAGAGAGTTACTTTAGCATTAATAATAGAAGTAGGTATTGCATGATTGATAAAATTTACTTGTGCTTTGATGAATTGAAACTTGAATATGTTAGTGAATGTATGTGTATCCTCTCTGACATGAGGCCAACGATTATTGGAATTTAATTTAATATCTATCTAAATATTTTTTACATCTCTGTGACTCTATATTGTCAAATACTGTGGATTATTGTCTTAAATGCTAATGTAACAAATTAAAAAAAAATGGTTGTTAAAACCAAGCTTCCTTGAACCTTCAAAGAAGAATATAATATAAGCTTTTATATCAAGTATTTATGGGTGTTTTACAAATATCAATGTGTAATCTATGTACCTTTTTCACATCCATAGCATGTACCATTGCAGTAACTGTCTCCACTTCCTTTGCAACATTAACAATCTCCTTCAAAGTGTTAACAACATCATCAACAGTCAAGCCAACAGTAACTTTCTCACCATTATCATTTTCGATAGTCCCTTCGGCTTTCTCATTGATTGCTTTGATTTTTTCTTCTATTATTCGCATTTCTGCTTTGTCCACTTCATCCATATCCTTTACGCGATAAGTTAAATTTGTGTGTGGACTTGTGTAATAGTCCCCTTGAAGTGGGATTTCCTCTTTATTTTCTTGTACTACTTTTTCATTATTTGCTTTCGGTTTTAGATCTTTTGGAGATGCAACAGCTTCAGGAACATCTTTTTTAATATTAGCAGGTCCTTTCTTTTTTGCATTTTGTTTTGCTAACTTTTTCGCCTCCCTAGCTGCTTTTACATCATCACGGGATTTTGGAGCTTCTGCAGACATTATCGTTGCTTTATTAACACTTGCACAGGTCTTGTAATATTTCTCTAACTCATCAATCATGGGATGATTCAAATTTGTGGATTGTAAATTTTCTTCATACGACTTAAACGGTGAAGTTATTTTGTCATTTGTGTTGTTGTAGTCTCCATTCACTTGTGGTAATATATTATTGATAGTTTTTAAATTTCTAAGCGTTTTTCTTCTGAGTCTTCTTCTTTGTGAAGTTGTTAGTTTGGAAATATTGTCATCATATAAGACTGTGTCCTATGAAAATGATTGTCAGTATAGAGATAACACAGTTATAATCATATAAATAAAACGAACGAAAAAACTTTAATCTTTAATTTCATATATAAAGTTCTCAGAAAACATTAAAAATGATGCAATATAACCTCAAATGCGATATTTAAAATAAAAAATGATCCATGGACCCTTACCTCCATTGTCCTTGTTGGCAAAATGGAAATGTTTACGTTTTTAATACATGTTATTATTAATTTATCAAATTTCTTAAGTTTTGCTTACCTGATACGATCGATACTCAGAACCAATGCTCGTATGCAGATGTTGCTTTATAGAATCTGTGTTTATATTATATCACTTAAATCAGTGATAACTTGATAATCTTTTAAACTTATTTCTTGTTTTTTTCTTAGAAATAAGAGCAGCAAGATGTTAAAATTGTCTCAACATAAAATCCCTGCATCCTTTTGACGTGACAGAATTGACAGTACACACCTTGTCATTTTGAATGTTGACTGACGAGCATCTGACATATTCGCAACCTAGAAGGTCACAGGTGTCAACAATCTCTTGGGGTCATGAACTCATAAGTCACGTCATAATGTGTTTCAGAGATTTTTCAATATGATATGCTCAATAGAAACCAAGAGTCAAATACTTGTTTTTCTTACATTTTTGCAATTATGAACCACTTAAAAATCATTTAGTGAAATGAAAAAAAGTTTATGCATTTTACTTTATTTAAAATACCATATCATTTAA
>NC_052111.1:7794382-7806472 GCF_012273895.1 Zerene cesonia | reverse complement strand
CATATGGAAATTTTACTATTTCTACGTAATTTTCTAATCTGGCCTACGCCTTTTTCAAAATCCAAGTTGGCAACACTGTTCGTGGTTGTACCTATTGTACTATGACGTCATAGTTCACGTGTTCGATCTGACCAATGGTGTAGCGTTTTATATATTTGAATTTCCCAGACTTTTTTTAGCACTTTTCATTAATTAATTTCTTGATGAAATAAAAACTATATCCAAAAATATTAAAAGTAGGTTAATGGAGAAGTAATAAAGTTTATGAAAAAAAATATTTCATCCTAATTTAAATTTCATGCATATTCCCTATTAAACTTACCCTTTATATTAAACAAATAAGTATTTAATAAAAAATCTTTTTATTTAAAGATATTGGACATTGCGGGTTGGTCATATTAATTATTAAAGTGACACAATTATATTTTGTTTTGTTTTACTGTGGGGATCTAAGAAGTAATTGATTAGAAATTTCCAAAGAAAATTAAGAAAAATTATTTTTCTTTGTTTAAAAAATATTTTTTATATACCTAACTACGTATATGGAAGATTATAAACTACCGTATTACTATTACATAATATAACATGTCAAATAGGATTTATTAAAATACCAATCCACTGACCATTACAAAAATGACGTCAGCATTTGAGCGAATTATATCGCAGGAACTATGAACTCGTGTTATGAGTATAGCATAGAAAAGGATCTTTACATGTCAAGGGTAGTCAAAAAGTAAGACGCAAAAATACATTCATAACTATTTTTGCTTCTTACTTTATTATCAAAACACTCGACAGAACCTTTAAAATTTTTAATTTATGAAAGTATGATATGATTGTACGTTTAATCAGCTGTTCTCAAAATTCTATAAATCTTTTATAAATGAAAGTCGTTTTAAACGCGAACTTATCATTATATTATTTATTTCGACATTTTGTACACGTTTAAATAGTGATCGGTGTTTTTCACTTTGCAGTAAAGTAGCTGACAGTAGTTGGTACTTTTTTTCTATCAAAAGCTAGGAAAATACAACAAATATTTACAGAAATCGTTAGACAATTTCTTGAAATATTTAAATTATGAAACTTTTTGCTTTAGATACTTCTTTATTTGATTGTATACCTACATAACATAAATGTATGAACATCTTAAGAAACGTTCTCAAATACTATTGGTACCAATCGAACGATATAAATAATACATTTTATGTATATCCGACAATAAACTATTGTTACCTCTTACCGCGTAGTTTAAAAAACATCTATGATTTGTAAAATTGAAGTCAAAGAAGGAAAGAAAAATCATGTATTTAAACCACGCGAGACTAACGTAAACTTAAACGAAGCAGAGTGACATAGCAAGTCACTGAGCGATAAAGCTAGTTTGAATATACTATGTTATTTGGGAACTGGTAAATTAAGGATTAAAATAGAAAAACACTGGAAGAAATTTTGTTTTTATTTTATTTTACTAATTTGATTTTTAAACAAAATAATATTTTACATGCAAATAACTTAAATTGTGTGCACGCATATGACAGCAGGTAATTTAAATTTTGCGCTTATCGATACAATGTATAGAGTAATAAGTATAAACATATTATTATTTTATGTTAAGATGGTTAAATGCACTGAAAACAAATAATTATTTGTACAATATTTCTTGCGAAAGTTGATTTTCATACGACTTCAAAAACCAGAAGTAAACTTTTCATCTGTATTTTTTTTTGTGTTTGTTACCTTATAATTCTTTACTGCGTGAACCGATTAGGTTGTATTAAATAGAGATAAGGGGTAACAATATGGGTGATAACTAAGTTTTAAAGTTACCAAGTGATATTTCAATAAAGCGTACGCTTAAAAATATAAATGCATTTGCATATTTGAAATAAAAATATGATATTCTAATAATAAAATAGCTTTTATTTTTTTAGATTAAATGGCATATCGCTGTAAATTTATTATCAAAATTAGATCATGATTTCATTTCACAAATCGCTCACAATAAATGGCATTTATAAATTGTATACTTACCTACACATTACATAATACTACAAATACTATGACTAAAATAAATTTGCATTAATTTCTATATTAACAATTATGAATAATGACATTTGAAATCTAAATGTAAATTAAGGCACCGCAGTTTGGTGTTGTTGCGAAAACATACACACTGGCCTTGCTCTTTTCTATTTCGCAATGTTTAACGTAAAACTCATCTGTTAACATTTGAATATACTCATCAACTTTATCTTTCGGACAGAGAGCAACTACGCATCCTCCCCACCCAGCCCCGGTCAATCTACAATGTACATTCATTTTTTTCGATATGTCCACTAAACGATCTAAATTCTCATGAGAACATTCGTAGAGTGTTTGTAAACTTTCATGACTGCTCGACATTAATTCCCCAAGGGTTAATAATATTTTATCAACAAATTCACTATCTGATTTAACCGTTACACCATTCGACCCATTGATGTGTCCATTACTCCCATTTGATGTGGATTGCGTACAAGCCTTGCGAAAATCTTCAACTCTCAAGGCTTCGCTAAAAACATGGAGGGCTCTCTGTTTGAGTTTGAATTCCTTTAAATGACGTGTATTGGGGGTTAAATAGAGAGTGTCCATTTCGTTTTCAGTAATGTCTAATTTATTACACACCTCGGGTTTTGTATACATTTCCTTTGGCAAATATTCGTTAACCAAATCAATCATTTCAACTAGTGTTTTGTTTAATATTTTTTGTGCATGGCTTAGCGTTACAATTTTTTGATTTACTAAACCACCAGAAGCTTTTATTAGGACCTTAGCAGCTAATCTGCATTCTATAACTCGTCTATTATAATCGTTTGTTGCCGCTTTGTTAGCTTCTGCTAAACTGTGAGCCACGACGAATGAAGCTTCTTCCGGTAAAGCAACTGCTGTTGCATTTAATGGTTGCCAAGTAATATATTGGGCGCTATATTTTTCTGCAAGAAATGCTATTGCCTGATCCATGCCTCCACCTTGCGTTCCTATATATCTTTCACTCTTTGCGCACAACGTAGCTATTTCAATTTTATTTAACGTAGCATTTTGAGCATATAGAAATGCTAAACAAGCAGCGCTGACTAGTGCGGAGGAACTTGATAATCCAGATGCGGGAGGAATATTTCCATCTACAAGTAACTTAAGACCATTTTTAAAGTCATTGTTTAAATATTCCAAGGCACCTTTTAAGCCGCAGAGTACATAGTTGTACCAGAATGGTTTCCCATTTGAATCTGGTTGGATGTCCATATCCGCGAACTTTGTAATTTCTACATCAAAATTATTATATTTACTATTTATATTACGTAGATATAATTTCGAATCACTCGTCAGACAAGCCGCAACCAAAATATCTTGTTCCAATGCCATGGGTAAGACTGGATAGCCACAGTAATCAATATGTTCACCAATTAAATTAACTCGCCCTGGGACACGGACATAGAATGACGGCTTACTCCCAAATTCATCATGAAAACGTCGAGTTAGATTTTCTATTCTATCAGTACTTGGTATTGTTCTTATTGGTACCGTATCAGTGTTTCCATTCGCGCTCATTTTTCAGATATCAATTGTTTGTAAACAATGAAAACACCGGTTCTCAGTATCACCACTCGTGTGTCACTGAATTTAATTCTGTATAGCACTTGTTATCAGTAACGAGATTATTAAAAAACACAATGTTTCACTTTTGTACTGAGTTATTATTTACTTATTTATTAATGCTTTGGTTTGTTTCGTTATTTATTTGGAAGACAATTCCACCCGTAAATAATTACCAATCTTAAGTCTATATTGTGGTATGTAGAAAAGTTAAAACATTATAGTTGGATCGTACTTTTGAATTGTTGGAATGTTATAAATAACCTAACGTATAGCATAGGCAATAATGCCACAATGACTGAGATGACGCAGTGATAATGCTCCGCACTCCGCACTCCACCGCTCCCGTCCTCAACAGTCCTCAATTTCTCACGGTAGGTATGTTCGTACAGACTATAATACGGTATATTGAAATGGTCTTTTAAGAACATCAATGCACCACGCGCAACAATATTTGTTAAGAAACTTAATAAAGGTGCCTTCTATATATTAAATTTATGTGTCGTTATTTATAATGAATGTTGTAATTATAAGCATGAATTTTATCTTTCAAAACTGTTTCATAATACTTGAAACAAGGCTTAAGGACAATAAAATAAATACCCTTATCATTGACATATAAAACGTTGAAGAACAATTGTATACAGCTTAAATGATTATTATTATTTAAAGGTAAGGTAAAAGTACTTGAGAATCCGTTAGTATTTCAGTAAACAATAATTTTATTGACGTATGTACCTTTTTTTTATATACATATCTAGATACGATGTTTTCAAAATGATTTGCATAAAAATATTAAAGTATTATTAAATTAATACGTATGTACTCAATCCTTAATTAACTTCTGCAAAGAGAATACAAAATTATAAAAAAATGAGGTGATGAACATATTATAATATGTACATATTGCAGTTCGGCTTTTTTTTTAACCAGTGAATTAATTGAAGTTTGAGAATCACTGACTTTACTATGTCGGAAAACTCCAAAGTTACAACAAGTTGAAAGAAGTTTAACGAATGTGGAAATAGTTACATATACAGTTTTGTAAAGATTAATTATAGATAGATTTAATGTAAGATATAATATCCATTCAAGATATCTGTTTAAACAACTAACCTGACATTGTGTATCTATACTAATTTTGATTTGAAAATTCTTTCACTGTTAGATAGCCCATTTATTGAGGAAGGTTATAGGCTATATATATGTACCACGGGAGAAACCGGGGCGGACCGCTGGTTATACATAACCAATGTTAATGCGACATATAATTAAATTAAAGCTATTACCTAGCTGAGGAAGCAGAAGAAGAATCAAAAAGTTTTATTACATTCTAATTCTATTCCTTCTGTACTGTTTTTCAACACTGTTACAAATGAGTACTACTGAATTAATATTACTTTTTCGGACTCTGTACGCAAAGGGTAAACCAATGTTATACTGCTATAATAACAAACAAAAATCCCAGGTTAAGCATTGGTTGGCGCGGTCATAGATTGGATGAGTAATCATTTTTTTTTGCAGTTGCTCAATTAAATTTTCATTAAGTTGTTGTTGAGCTTATTTGTACAGCCTCTCTAATTTATCTCTTAAATGAATGGTGCCGTCACCGTCGCTTCATTGTAACCTTTAGAATAATATTCCGGGCATCACTTTTAATAGCTTTCAGCATATTTATCTAATAAAATTTAGAAAGATAGCAATAGAACACACATACTACTTAAAGTAGTCAGCAATGACAATTTGAGACTCGTTGGTGGCACTGTACGAAACCATTACTGTCGCGAATCAGACTCACACTTGACCCATTTTTTTATTTCTTAAGCTTTAGTCAACTGTCAAATTATTGAAGTTTTCGGCTTTTTTATGTATATAATAATCCTATTTTAAAATATAAATACGTATGTATTTGTCTAATTATCACTATAGCCACAACTATAGACTTATGAAACTTTTAAATCCCTACATTTATTATGTGTTAAATGTTGAAATGATAATAATAAAGCCTAAAGAAATATTTAAATATTTTCGAATAGGTATAGAGGGTTCGCCTATATTAAAATCAAGTATCTTCTCGCTGTCGCTGCTCGCTACAATAAGAGGTAGTGCAGGCATAATTAGTACACTGGACAGTATATTTTCAAGTTATATCAAATACTAAACACCTTCTTTTACTTCAAATTATATTTTTGTGTAAAAATTTCTTTTCTAACCATAGCATAGCATTGTATTGCAAAATCGCTCTATCACTTTGTGAACACACTTTCAACAAATCATTTCAAGTTGTTTCCTAATAACCAAGTCATACAATCTTAAAAAAAAATAATAATAAGTGACACATGACTTTGAAGTTTGACGGTTCAGACGATATATTTTTTGTTTTAATGTCATCTTGACAGTTCAAGAAAATACGTAAACGAAAGCAAACAACAAAAATAACACAAACAATTGAAATAAATTCTATTTGAATGTACATAAAATAAAATTATGGATAAATTTTGAATATCCTATTTTACATATATACAGTACGCACACAAAAATGGCGCAGCTATTGGATTTTAAGAAAATTTGCCGAGCTTGTTTAACAGATTCAGGACCTTTGAAAGATTTATTTACAGTGTGTACGGCAGGGATATTTAAATACTGTACTTCTGTTGAGGTAAGAATAGTTCAAGAAGAATTGCCTTGAATCTATACTGGACATTCAAAATAAACTTTGAAACTTATTTGTAAATATTCATTTAGTTAAATCCTACATCCATACAATTTAATGAAATAAATTCAGATTTGTTTTCATCAGATTTCAGATGGTGATTCATTGCCGAAGCTAATTTGTCAAACATGTTTAGAACTTTTAAATAAGTTATATTACTTTAAGCAAGTAGTGGTAAGATCCAATGTGATATTGAAACAACAGTGCAAATTACAGGTAATTTAATTATTTCACAGACGTAATTTTAGTTATTCAAATGATGTATTGTGGAGCTAGCCTTTTAAAGCTTTATTTTTTTAGATTCATATTGTTATAGTAAACATTAGTATTTTTAATCCTCTTCTTATTCTTATCCTCCTTGAAGACTTGATAGATTTTGATAGAAGTCACTGTGTCTCATTGTCTTAGATTCGTGTTCTCAGTGGTAGTGCCAGTCCCCTACTATATGCCTGTCCAGTGTACTATATATAGTTCATCATCATCATCATCATCAGCCCATATATGTTCCCACTGCTGGGACACAGGCCTCCTATGAGGGTTTGTAAAATGGTAATGAGGGACTATATATAGTTGGTTTGAGGTAATTGCTTACTATTTAACAAAGACACAACTTTCAGGTAAAAGCAGAAGCTCATCAGATAGAAAACAATGATTTGGTTGAAGTGAACCTAACAGAAATCAGTGAAGAAATGAAGATACAGGAGACTGCAATGAATGATACTTCACTGAGTGCAGATACTATGCCGTCAGACACTGCTAGTCTTATAAGGTATGGGTAGACTTAGAGCACATTTCACCTATGTATTTGAACATAATGAAAGTCATATAAAACAAACAACAAGTCAAAAAAAATTTAAACATGAGAGAATGATCAAAAATTAGTTCAGATGCTGTACCTAAGATTTTTTTATGAACTTCTACATCAAAAAGTGTGCATTTTTAAGTAAAGTAAACATAAGCTCTGTTTTATTCTGTATTACTCTAGTGTAATGTCAAAAACGATGAAATAAGGTTTTGCTAAAGATCTTTAAAATTTTTCTCACTAACATAAAGCCTTCCTTTCTAATCCAGACTGGACATCATATGACATTTTCTGAAAGAAAGAAAGGAAGAATGTTTATTTAACACCACAAGTCAATCAACCTTAAAAAAAGTAATAACTCATTAGTAAAATTAATTTACTAATAATTAATATTACAAACACATATTTCCTTACTTCTTCTAGAAGCACATCTGAGTTGTCATTAAACATACATTTATCATTTAACCTTACTTTTCAATAGCTACATATCCAGATCACATAAATAATGATCAATACTTCATACTTTATGGACATGTGTCGAAGTCCTCATTCTATAGTCGGATTTCACAGTCAGATACTGGCGCGGCGGCGGAGGCGAGGGCCCGGCCGGCCGCCGAAGGACCCGGCGGGGGCGCAGCGCCGCCGCGAGCGGATGAAGTGCGTCAAGTGCGCTAAGAGCTTCCACAAGTACGAGAACTTCGAGGCACATATGCGAGGACACTTTGGGAAGCAGGTTAGTTATACTTTATCGTCGCATGTCATGTGTATTTGAGCAAAATATTAAATTGTCTGTAGGTTTTTGAATTTAAATGTTTTGTTTGTATTAGGATATTATAATTTGTAATTATAATAATTGTTTTTATTGGTGCGTTAGAATACAAAGCCGTGGCAAATTTTTTAATTAATATATATTTTAAAGTAACTTATCACTACATTGCATAAAACAAAGTCATATTCCATAATAAAAATATGTCTGTGTCTGAATGCTTTGTCTTAGAACTTTAAAATTACACAACAGATTTTGATGTTTTTTTTTTTTTAATACAAAGAGTGATTCAATAGGAAGTTATATGTATAATACATGCGTAATTTCACTAGTGCGAAGTCGGAGCGGATGGGTATACTCAGGAAAACAAAAACTAGACGGTCATACATGATGTGATAGTGTTTAGTTAGCACACAAGGAAAAATACGGTATCGAACTCAAATCGGATAATATATTCATCGAAAACAAATTTCAGCCGGACATAAAATGCAAGCACTGCGAGAAAACGTTCCTATCCCTGCGCAGTCTCAGCAGTCACATACGAATCCACAACGCGGACCGCAAGTACCAGTGTCGCGTGTGCGGGAAGAGCTTCGCCTACCTCAACGTGCTGAAGAACCACGAAATGATACACGAGGGCATTAAGAAGCACGAGTGTCATATGTGTGACGCGAAGTTCGTGCAGGCGTACAACCTTAAGGTGAGCATGATCTTTTTTTATAAAATCATTGGCGATGGAGCTGGTGGGTCGCCTGAAGGTAAGCGCTACCACCGCCCCTGTTCATTTAGAGAGGCGTAAGGTCGAATGCAAATGGATTACCGACTTTAATTTGGAATCGGATTTAGAAAGGGTTGATGAGAGGAATAAAGGAATGGACTGGGAAGGGTAAGGAAAATTATATGGGGCTTCGATTCCCCCACTCACCTTATGTATGCTACTATTTTCTTTTCCTTATGCTTTTTCTTGCCCTTCTCAGTCCTTCCCTGGCCCATCACTTTCCAATTTTAAATCGATGATCCATTTGTAGAGGTGAAAGGTCTGCAACCGACCTTATGCCTCTTTAAAATTTTATGGACGGTGCTAGCTCTTACCATCAGATGACCCAACATCTCCATGGATGAATATGTCATAAATAAAAATGTCCCTACTCCCCTGCAGTGGGAACAGATATGGGCTGATAATGATGATTTTAATTCAGATTATACATCCATATGTGTTAGTAAAGTTTCTTATATAATTTTACATTACAATTTTTTTTTCTTTCCCCCCACCCATAAATAGATGCACCTGGAGACGCACAACAACGAAAAGAACTACAGCTGTTCGCAATGCGGCAAGAAGTTCGCTCAGCCCGGCAACCTCAAGATCCACCTCATACGACACACTGGCATTAAGAATTATGCGTGCTCGCTGTGTGATATGCGGTTTTATATTAAGGTATGTTGTTTGTTGACTTATTGAGTTCGTCTGTGAGTTAAATATAGCGCCATCTAGTGTCCAATAATGTAATATATTTTTTAATACATTTTTATACGCTTTGGATGAAGTTGCATAATTGGTTTTTATTTTATGTTACGTTATATTGTAGAATTTTATACTTATTTGTATCAATGTAAAGCAATCTATTTACTTTCAGGCAGATCTAGTGAAACACATGCGGTCTCACTCAGCGGAGAAGCCATTTTCTTGTCAACTGTGCGACAAAACGTTCAAGAGTCGGAGTTTTCAAGCCATCCACATGCGAACACATACTGGTAACAAATTTTTTTAAATAACGTCTTGACATGTTTTTTTTTTTTTTTTTTTTTCGAAATTTTTGAAAAAGTAAAAGATTTTTTTAGTCGATGTTCTCTATATTGGGTATTTGTACGGATCCTAGAGTAGCGACTCTGACGATTATTTGTATTATTTAAATTAGCACCTTCCTCGACACTGGTAGATACTTTTTTTTCATTTATTTATATATTAATTTATTTTAGTTATTAATGCATTTGTGACTTTGGCAGATACAATAAAATAGTTTATAACTTGTAAAAGTTCTATGGACACACTTATTACTTTATAATTTTTTAATATACTTAATTATTATTTGAGAATTTTTATTGCTGCAGCAATTTGATAAATACACAAATTACATCGACCTTTTAGAGAACACTTATGAATAAACTAGACGCGCGTCCCGGCTCCGCCGGATATCAACCTCCCTGTTTTCCCAAGGGAGCATTTAATCGGGACAAAAAGTATCCTATCACCAAAGTCAGCTCATAACCTGTCGGTATACCAAATTTCATTAATATCAGTCCAGTAGTTTCAGCGTTATTGGCGCAAACATCCAAACAAAAAAAACTTTCACATTTATAATATTAGTGTGAAGTGTGATTAATTTTATCAATTTATATAAGAGATTAACTAAAGCATGTTGTAAAACCAAAGGTACATAAAAAAAACTCTTTCGAAATAGCATTTTTCTTTTTATGAATAAGACCAAGTCTGTCTATAGTAACGTCATAAATATGTACATCCTTTACGTTAAAAACGTAATAAAAAAATCGACGTCGGAAACGTCATAAAACAAAATACGAATGACGAACTGTCAGCGGAAACGTTGCAGGCGAGCGTCCATACGCGTGCGACCTGTGCCCGAAGAAGTTCATGGCGCGCAAGGACCTGCGCAACCACCGCATGATACACACGGGCGAGAAGCCGCACAAGTGCCAGCTGTGCAGCCAGGCCTTCATACAGAAGTGCGCGCTCAATCGGCACATGAAGGTATGCACACCTTTTTTCTTTTCTTTTTTTTTTAGTGGGGAAATCTGACATAGATACGGCCCAGACCCCCGGGGAAGAGGTCGTGGGTTATGTCGGATTCCTACCGACTAAAACCCCACTATGTTTCGTGAAGCCACATAAGTGAAGGGGCTACACGGGTGCTTGTTCGAATTCGTCAGCGACCAAGGTATGCACACCTGCACACTGCGCACTGCACACGCTGTTTATCTATTGATATTTGACATGCTCTTAGCATGATCTGTGTGTTTGTATGTAAGCGACTCCTTTAGGCCCACTTTCACACATATCATATAAAGTGCAATCATGACATGCAACATATTATTCACACAAATAGAACTGAAAACGTAAAGAAAAATTATTACATTGCGGTGTGAATTCCTAAATTACTGAGCACATCATGCATAATTTAGCTAATTATACTAATGATAATAAATTTTCCTGATTAAATTTAAATTTACCCTTTTTTATATACATATTGCTAATTAGCTAAATTTTATTGACATAAATCTATTTAAATTAAATCTATTAAAAACGCTTTTTTGATATTGGTGACCATACAATAATTTCATGAGTTTATTCTGATTAGGATCGCGAGATTTTTTTTATGTCTCAGTCGGCAATGGAGCTGGTGGGACGCGTGATGGTAAGCGCTAACACCGCCCATGAACATTTGGAGAGGCATAAGGTCCGTTGTAGATCGTACGCCACTATAAATGGATTGCGACTTTAAATTGGGAAGGGATTAAGAAAGGATTGGCGAGAGGAATAAAGGAATGGACTGGGAAGGGTAAGGAAAAGGATATGGGCCTCCGGCTCCCCCACTCGAAGGACGAAACACAGCAAAATGCTACTTCTGGCCCAATTCATGCCAGAGCGTGCTCGACTACCTTATACAAAGGGGATTAAATATTTTAATTCTCTCACATATTATCTGTATAGACTATAGAGCCAATGAAACCTGTTGTTGCTTAAAATTTCTATATCTAATTTCCGTTCATAAAATACGTCACGCTAAAATCAGCTTTTTTTGACCCCTCTCCCCTATTGTCACGTTGTGTCATAGTACTTTCTGTGCCAAGCTGAGTATGATAAATTCTAAATGATAGTACACAAATTCTGGGAATTAAAAATATATATTTAGTTCGTTAATTTATTCAGTTTGTTGACTGGTCTCCCGTTAGTTGTAGATTTAGACTTTACATAGGTCACTTTGAAAAGTCTGCTGCTGCTAATGGATATTGGAAAAAACAAAGAAACTAGTTGTGACGGATCGGAGCTAGCGCAATTCGAAAAATAATTAACGGCGGACGTCACGATGTCTTAGACCCCCGTCCTCCCTTATCACATCTTGTCACACTCAGCCAGACCCCTCCCCCCCATGT
>NC_052111.1:7779138-7793382 GCF_012273895.1 Zerene cesonia | reverse complement strand
TCCTTTTCCCTTACCCCATAAAAGCGGTCAGCGCATTCGCAGAGGTAGAGCGTACTACCTTTGCGAATGTTTATGGGCAGTGGTGATCGCTTACCATCAGGCGAACCACCAGCTCAGTTGCCCGCTGACATAAAAAAAAAAATTCCCTGGCTCGTTTATTTTATAAAATGACTAACAGATTTAAGATTTAATTTCCGTCACAGTCCACTCTGCATCAGTTTTTTTTGGGTTACTTCATTCTGTGTATGCTAAGTTGGGTTGTAATCAATGTTTTGTATTTAAAAAGGGCCACGGCAGGGAGGAGACGCACGGGCTGATCGTACGGGGCCCTGGTAGGGATGAGACACATGGGCTACTCGTCAGAGGCCCTGGGCCCCAGATGGACACGCCGCCTCTAGCGTACGCGCACCACCAGTGGCATCCAGATGTGTGATAGTGTGAATGGGAATGAGGCCCTCAAGAGGGATGGGAATCATTGACTGTTAGGGCCTCAGATTATACTCTGCCATTGGAGTAAAGCACCATAGACATTGGGATATTTGTGATAGTGCCTGTTTGTTTAAATGAAACATTATTGACACTGATGTTTTGAGGAGTGTTTTCTGACAGTGCCCAGTTCTTAAAACACATCCTCGAGGTTCTTTAAAATTCCATATAAACGGCTGAGTGTTTTCAAATGTCTCGTACAACAGCTGTAGTTGTGACATGAAATACAGAAGTTTTCTAGTGATCTTTGCATATCTATCTTATCTATGGTTTGGTTTGATGGAATGACTTTATATCAATGAAATAAGAAAATCGTTGTCAGTAAAACTTGAAGATGGAGCCTTGTACAAGTTATGTAAAATTGAATGAGTAAGTTATTATTTTATGTTCTTCTTATAGTCAATGAGAATTTTTTGTGAATGTTTATGGAAAATTTTCTGTAAACTGTATTTCCATTGTAATGATATAGCAATAAGGGAGACATTTTCTATACATATTTTTTTCAAACCTATGTATTAATAATAATTTATCTTCATTCATTGAGTCACTCTTAACCCGGGCCTATACTATCAAACCATTTGGTGCTGCATGTGAAAACAATTTATGGGAAATTTAAGGGAAATAAAACCAGGTCACAGGATGACAAAATTTTATTCACATAATATCTTATCATATAAGATCTTGTTCCAGTATTTGTGATGTTTAGTCTTATAGTTATTATCTAATGGTTCTTACTTTTTAATATTTTTTGTGATATAAATGTGTAATATTTCATTAAGCCAGTTATTAATAATAATTATGTAAATATTGTAAATACATGCTTAATACATAAACTGTGGGAACTGTGTGGAAGTACATAAAACATGTGAATTTGTACATTGTTATAAATATCGATTTTATTTAATTATAAAAATACTATAGTTTATTATATTCGTCTGTAAATAAAAATATTATGTATTTAAATCTTTTAACAATAGATAATTACAGGAAGTAAATATTTTTGGGAAAAACAAACTAAATTTGATAATGCGTTGAGTATTAAATGTCCATTAGTGATAATAAATTAATATTATATACAACTTTGTTTTATTTTAACAAAAGCATTTTTTATTGTAGTAAATATATATTATTTGCACACCCAAACTTTGGGTAGAATGTATTAGCCGCAGAATATTGTAATAAGATCTATAATTTGTAACTACATTCTTGCAAATAAATATAATTTGAATTTGAATATAATAATAGCATATATATATACCCTCCATGTTTGTAGTTTGTCAACAAGCCAAAGGGGCTTTATTATGAATTTTCATGTGTCGCATCATAGTCCCTCTCTGTGTAAAGCTTTGCTCGCAAACAGCGCACTTATGTTTCCTCTCCCCAGTGTGTATCTTGTGGTGATCACTCAGATGCCTCTTGTTCATGAACTTTTTCGGACAGTACAGACAACTGAAAGGCCGTTCACCGGAATGCGCACGCTGATGTTCGACACAGTATTTGCGGGTTGAAAACGACTTGTTGCAATAATCACACTTGAACAACTTCTTGCCCTCGTGTGTGAGGAGGTGTTTCACTAAGTTGTCTTTGTATTTGTATGTGATGTTGCACAGCTGGCATGTGTACTGGCGTCCTGTGTGAGCTCGGTGGATATGGGTATTTAAGTACATCTTCGAAAAGAACTTCTTGTTGCATATATCACAGCCGTAGTTGCGCTCTTTCTTCTCGTTGTGCGTCTCGAGATGGATCTGTAAGTGCATGAACACCTGAGATTTCAAAAACAAATTTACTACTATAGATAGAGAATATATTTTAACAAACAATATAAATATTCCCATATAATACTTTCATTACTTCTCTCTAATAAGCTAAGAAATTATAATCAATCTCTTTTATTATAGATCCTTAAAAAGTTATGATAGAATCAAATAACAAATTCCTCTTAGTTACAATAGACATACCTTTAAATAAGATTTGGACAAACACTTTTTTCCACAAACATCACATATATACAGCTTCCTTTCGCCATGCCTTATTTCATGTTGCTTCAATGAGTTCCTACTCTTAAACACTTTGCCGCACAACCTGCATTTTGTTTCATTGAAACTCCATGGTGAATGAACATTCTTTTGGTGCTCTCTCAACCCTCGCTTTGTTTTAAACGTCTTGTCACATGACATGCATGATAAGCCTTCCTAAAATAATCACATTTGTCAGCTATCAATACTCTTTCACATTATGTGTGGGTATGACAAATGAATTCATGATTGTAGAATCCATTAAGAAATAAACAATATTAATTAATGCATGTGACAGCATTCTCATACATTCGAAATAATTTTATCACATTGTTAGAGGGATTTTCATTAGATTATTTTGGTCTTTATGCATAACAAATCCGATCATAATTTATGTACACACTTAAAATCTTAAATAATTATTTATATAAATAAATATTAAATAACTACTAATACAAATAACTCACACTTTCATGTGTCCTTTTATGATTTTCATACCTCTTGTTTCTGATGAATCTTTTATCACATAGTTCACAATGATATGTATATATTTTCTCAGGTATCTTCAATCTACAAGAATATGTATCTTTAAATTAAACAATAACAAGAAGTAAACAATAAATTGAAATATTTATTTATTTTACCTATCATTATTTTGCTGTTTGCAAATATTTACATCTAATTGTTCATCATCATCATCACTTGCAAAGTTTTCATCTGAAATTTAAAAAGATTTTTGTAACTTATTTTGCTAATGAAATATATATTTAAATATTATACTTTCTTTCTTCATTATTTAAATCAAATTAATTCAATACAATTTTGTTGTCAATTAAAACCAAGAAATAGCATAATCTGAGTGTTTATATTACATTCATATTTGAATGTGTCGTTTTTCAGCTTCTCATCAAATTGATTTTCTTTCTTGAAAATTATGTGTTCTTCAAGGTTTGTCTGCTCATTTATAGTGTCTTTTGGTGTTCCAGTACAATCAGCTTCTGACTTAACATTTTTGACATTGAGCAAAGAATTCTGGGAGTCAATGCACTTTTGTTTAAACGCTGCAAACTTAGATAATAATTCATAACATTTCGTACACAGCGCTTTTGGCAATGATTCATGTTCGGCAATCTAAAAAATAATATTGCTTTATATATACAATATTTATAATTTATAAATTGCCAATCAAATAAATATGTAACTGGAATTACTGAAATAGGTCAATGAAATACCTGAATTTGTGTACAGAACCAAAACATATATGCAGAGACATTTTCGAATAGGACATAATAATATGGTCCTACAGATTCTAGACATGCTCGACAAACGTTCTCACTTTCAGTCATTTTATATCACTGTGATAATGGGTACCATACACAAAATAAGACTGTTAATTCCATATTTTATATTCTAAATAAGACCTATTACACGCTTTTTATTAGCTTCACCTGTATGTTTGTTTGTTTGTTTGTTTGTTTGTTTGTAACCGACTTCTTTGGGCGCGATTTTGACCCACTTTAAACGGCCAGATTTCGTTCAAACTTTGTAGATTTATTGAGGACCGATGACAATACACTAATTTGATAAAATTAATCCAGTTTTCAATTTGCAAAATATGATTTTTGTCAAAGCGTGTTTTTTAGTTTTTTTAAACTATTATATTTTATTTATATCATTGATATAGAAAATCGAAGATGCACACTCATTCAAAAGTTTCCCAAAGTTCTAAACACTCACCGATAATACCTACGTAGTTATAGTTTCGGTTTATATATAAAATAATAACTGTAAGCATATAGTTTTTCAAATTCAACCCTACGCGAATAACAGTTGTTTTTATAAAGAAGTTTACAAAACGCAATATTACGACCGATGATGGTCGGTAAGGTATTTTTAAACAGTGCACTATTAAATTTTATACGGTTGCACACATTTTATACGAAAGTTTTTGAAATGTTGAGTGGACATCTTAGGTGTTTTATACCAATGTATTTAATTTAATTCATATTTCGGCTTTCAGGCAATTCCCAATGCAAAATGTAAATATTTATACCTCGAAATATGACAACTGACATTGACATTGTTAACTAAAGATATTTTTTTTGTGACAGAACAATCAACAGTGTGCTATGTAGACTTGCCTTAAAAGAAGTCCACAATGAGGTATGAACTCAATTTAACAAATCGCCCAAAGTTTAAACATGGTCATGAGTTGCTCCTCTGCCCTTGTGTCTGAACAGAATGGTCTCTGATGAAACGAAGGATAACACTGAAGTTCACAAATAAATGTTTCTAGAGAATTCACCATACTTCGGCGTAACCTGTTCACACTTTGATCTACCCACCAAGGAATAATAAAGGAAGCAAACTAAGTTTTATCCTTTATTATACACTGCCAGCAACACAGGAGAAGTCACATGTGTTTTCCATTAGGTTTGTGTGTCTCCAGTCCTTATATGTGTCTTTCATAAGATTTTTTAATAGACAAAATTAATCCTACCATATTATCCTATCCTATCCTACTAATATTATAAATGCGAATGTTTATGAGGATGTATGTATGTGTATGAATGTTTGTTACTAATTCACGCAAAAACTACTGAACCGATTGCATTGAAATTTGGTACGTAGATAGCTTGATAACTGGAATAACACATAGACAACTCTTTATCCCGATATCCCTACAGGATACAGACTTACCCGTGTGAAACCGCGGGGCGCAGCTAGTAAGCTATATTTACAATCCACCATTAATTGCCATAACTAATATTTCGATCGATCCGTTAGTTTAAAACTCAAATATTTATGCTAATTATATATTAAATTTATTACATAGGTTATAAACTTATAATTTATTACATTTAATAAAAAATTTCGACACGGAAGCTATCCGCTTTGAAGGTTATTTCTGAATATCATCATCAACCTATATATGTTCCCACTGCTGGGACACAGGCCTCCTATGTGGGTTCAGGCCATAATCCACCACGCTGGCCAAGTGCGGGTTGGCAGATGTCACATGTCGTCGAACTTTTAATTCTTGGACATGCCGGTTTCCTCACGATGTTTTCCTTCACCGTTTAAGCAGTGGTGATGTTATCCACATGCGCAGATAAATTGAAAAATCAATTTATTTCCTGCACGCCCGCCCGGTCTCGAACCCCGACTTATCGATTTTGAAGTCCGAGGTTCTCACCACTGAGCCACCACTGCATATCTAAGTATCTTATCTAAGTATATATCATTTCAACTATCGATGTTTTCGATTTGATGACTACCTCAATATGGATATCGACAAGTAAAATACTATACTACTATACCAGTAGTGTATAAATCTATGTCTATATGTTTAAATTCAAATTCATTTTGGGCGACAACACAATAGGGGTTCGGGTTCTTTTTAAATTTAAATTTAATGTTATTATATTTAAGAGAACGTGGATAAAATTTAATTTTTACCTATTAAGCTATGTATAACTTATATTTATTCAATCTTGTGTATTAATCTATTTTTCTTTATCAGCTCTTTTAAAAAAGTTTTCACTTGGTTGCCACCACTATTAGGTTCAAGGATATCTTCCTATGGAACGCCATCTGTTGTACCATAAAATTAAGTTATTTTATGAACCATTTGTCGCTTCAAATTTGTTACTTTTGTGTAAAGATAATTTTTACAAATTTTAAAAAGACAGTGATCAAACACAACGGAGAGTTTTGCTTTAGACCACACCAACACCAACTGTACCGGGGAATAAAATGATAAAGTTTATCCTACTAATCCTACTAATCCTATCCTACTAATATTATAAATGCGAAAGTTTGTAAGGATGTGTGTGTGATTGTTGCTCTTTCATACAAAAACTACTGAACCGATTGCAATGAAATTTGGTACGACCAGCTGGACAACTGGAATAACATATAGGCAAACTTTTATCCCGATATTCCTAGAGGATACGGACTTACGTGGGTGAAACTGTAGAGCGCAGCTAGTTATAGATAAAGGGTAACTATGATCTCGTCAGTTCGAACATTGCTTTTAATATATAAGAAACTTTGTTCCTACTAAGAAATAAAATGTATGGGAGTGTTTAATGTATATTTTTTTTGGATATTTCTCGTTTTTTTTTTAAAGTTATTATTGTCATTAGATAGAAGTACTATCGAATACACCCTGTATATATACTTCTGTTCAATGAAGAGTTATGACGGCAAGTCATAGCATTAAGGACATGTTCGGTACCTACTGTAAAAAGGTACGTCCACCGCTGTCTGTCGTTTCATTAATAAAAAAATAATAATTGACTGTTCAAATGTATTAGTATTTCTATTTTTATTTCTATAGAAATATCTGAAAAGTACATAACGAAGGTGACAGTTGCGGGGGTAAGCTTTGTAGATACTGTATTATTATGCTATATTTATAAAACTCAGTTCGGTCATTAAACACCTAACAGCAATATAACGATAATGAGTGAATGCCCCATCTTAGCGTTTGACCAATAAATACTGAAATGACAATAACTTATTTATTATATATTCCAAAGTTCATGTACTGTCGAAGATGATAACATCTGTCTTCTCATTAATGTCTGTCTATATTGCTTATTAATTTATATGTTTTTGATTATGCTTCGCTTTTGTGCACGCGAGTAAAGTCGTGTGTGTAAAGTTAGTTCTATCCAACTTATATTATACATCAAAAATTATCGTAAAAGCTGCTTATTGCATTCGTATGAAATGCGTGGAGATAGCTGATACAGTCTGGATTAGCTCAACACAATTTCCATACGCATACAACGCGAATGAAGCCCCGGAATCAAGCTAGTATGTTAATAAGTACTTAGGACGCATTGAGAATTCATACAGATTGTATTTAGAGGTGTAAAATTGGTTTAAGTTATTCTATTTTATTTGAAAACCCTATAATTACTGATTTTAATCCGTTTCCAGTCACAGAGTCCAGTTTACTAGATTTTTTTATTATAAACGGGTTCCTTTTTTATGACATAACGGGCAGTTGAGCTGGTGGACCGCCTGATGGTAAGCGACCACCACCATCCATGCACATTCTTAGAGGCCTCTGCGAATGCGCTGCTCACTTCTAATGGGATATGGGATACCAATAAATAATGTAATACCTAATTATAAATGATTTACATTTTTTTTATTAAATTACTTTAAAAACATATATTTTTTTATAAAATGAATTTATCAAATAACAATGACTTCCTTGGACAATTAAAAAATTATTAACAGAAATACTTTATTTATATTTTAATTGTATTCAGATTTATACATAACTAGTCGTCCGCCCCGGCTTCTCTCGTGGTTTAAATATACAGCCTAAAGCCTTCCTCAATAAATGGGCTGATTAGCGCGTTCAAACAAACAAATTCTTCAGCTTTATGATATTATATTAATAGTATAGATTAGTGTGAATACTTACAAGTAGGTAACTAAAATACAAAATTTTAAAAGCGCATTATTAATTTATATTGTAATTAAAACATACGATTTCATAAATTTTTCATAGTTGAAATTTAAAATTTTCATAAATATAACAAGTATTCTTATTTTTCTTATTTTCCTTCGTCGTCTAGGCAACGCTAACCAGATAAAATATAAGTGAAACGTAAGAGAATAAGGTAGCATATAAAGCATATAGCAGCTTTACTCACGTACTAAAAGGTAAAGGTTGATTTACGGTATAAACACTCCTATGTCCTATCGCCAGTCTCGAATTATCTCTATCCAAATTGGTTTAATATCTTAGGCGTGAGGAAGAGACAGACAGACATAGTATTTTCGCATTCATAACTGTTAGCAAATATTGCATATTTGTGATATTGTGTTTAAAATACCAAAAAATTTCCGAGAACATAAAATTATAAACATACATATACTAATTCATAATATAAACATGCATTTGTTATATCAGTGAGGAAAAATTAAATATGACATAGTAGAGTAAACACAAAAAGAAAATATAACTCTTAATGGTTAGCAGTTAGGATACATAGTATCTATTCATTCGCTCGGTTTTTCTAATGGCTCTTAATAAACGTATACACAAAATATCAAAATAACATGCAAATGGAAAATTCATTTGTTGATGGTTAGTCCGCGATACTGGTCGTACAATTGTCGACGATAAAATGTTCGAAACAATATTAATTAGCGCGCTATTAGGTTTAGTGTGTTTAAGTGTCTATCAAAAAATTAACAATGCAGTGTATAAATCGAAAAAAAGACTCGATGGAAAAACTGCCCTAGTCACTGGAGGGACGTCAGGGCTCGGTTTAATTATAGCCCAAGACTTCGCAATACGAGGTGCAAAGGTTATTATTGCCTGCCCTTTCGAAGATGAAGGAATAAACGCCAGAAAAGAAATAATAGAGAAGTCTGGAAATCAGAATGTGGTATATAAATACGTAGACTTATCATCCCTGAAGACTGTAAGGGAATTTGCTAAGGATATCCTGAAAACGGAGGCTAGACTGGACATTTTGGTGAACAACGCTGGTGTCGGGATCCCCGGTGATTTTATGACAGAGGACGGTATAAATTTTATACTGCAGGTTAATTACTATGCGCATTTTCTGTTGACACTTCTACTCCTTCCATTAATGAGGCGAACTGGTACAGAAAATGATCCCGCAAGGATAATAAATATGTCCTCGCTCACCCATAGAATTGCAAGTTCACATGTGGACGATTATAATAGAACTGGTTACAGACTAAAGCTAACAATTTATGCTAACAGTAAGCTGTGTTTGGTTCTGTTTGCACGTGAATTAGCACGACGCTTGGTTGGCAAAAATGTAGTGATAAATTGTGCTGACCCAGGGTTCGCAGCGACAAGGATTTACAAAAGCGGAAATGAATTACTTGGTCTTATAGCAATTGGTTTGATTCTACTTTTCGCTAAGACTCCGTATGAAGGGGCTCAAACAGCCATATACATGGGAGTCGACGACGCCGGTACTGTGACTGGTGAATATTTTGCTAACTGCAGGCAAATTAAGGCTCATATAATGGCTTATAATGAAAGCAATGTTAAGAAATTATGGGAGCAATCGATGAAGCTCGTACAACTCGATAATAAAGATTTAGATGATCTTATCGGGGCTTAAAAAACTTGTGTATCTATTCAATGTTTATTAATACTGTTTGCGCGGAAAAATTATTTTATGGTGCGGTAATTGGTTAAAAGAAATGAGAGCATATTGTATGAACCTATATAGACGCAAGGTCTCTGATCTGTGTCAAGTTCGAACACTTTTTACATACTATTACATACAACTAGCTTTCCGCCCGCGACTTCGCCCGCGGAGTCAAAGGTATATATATAAATGATCTTCGTATATGCCTAGTGTATTATTATGTTAAAATAAAGAGTATTTTTTATGAATGTTGGTATTTGATTTTCACGAGTATTAAAAATGTAGTGATTCAAGATATTTAATCGCGGTTGGACCATTATTTATCCAACGTGTACGTTTCGAACGCTATACAGCGAGCGTAGTTAACAGACACACGAAACAGGTTATTTCTTAATAAAACCCTTTATGTCATATCGGTTCGGAAGCACTGCATTATTTTGTTATTGATTACTGTGATTGAACAAAATATCAATAAAATACAATTAATATTGACTCGTTCTGAATATTTGTAAAGTCCTAAATAACTTAGAAGCAACACATTTATACGTATTTATTTCATTACACCTACATTGGTGTAAATAACTTAGTGCTTACATAATATACCAAACATAAGGTTTACATAGCATGGACTAGCCAAACAGCTGACGTAAGCTTCGATAAATTTTATATTGTAATGAGTTTCTACTATTTTCCTAACCAATTTTTATACACTTAGACTTTCGAGATTTTACATTAAAAAAAAAAATACAAAAAAAAAAAAATTAAACTGAGGATAATTTTCGAAGTTTCTAAGCAATTAAAGAAAAGCTAACGCAGTTTTCCGTTCGTTTTTATTTATTTTGTAAAAAATACCTAAATTGTTTTCACTTGAACCATTTCATCCAGAGTATAAGATTATAGATTAAATGCAATAACAACTTACAAGGTCGATTTAAAATCGTTAAGGATAAATGTCGAAGTAGTTAATGACACCAATTATTGTTAATTGTCGTCCTTACCACTGCTGTCAGATTGTGATTTGATTAATTATCACTCAGTGCATCTAAAAATATAATAAGTTGGTTTGGCGAATCAAAATAGGCCATGCCGAGCAAAAGCGCAACTATTCAAGCTTATATCTTAATATATATAAATTACGTGTCACTTTGTTTGTCCGCTTTGGACTCCTAAACTACTCAACCGATTTTTAATCAAATTTTATCCAACTTAAAAAATTGGATAGTTCATATTATTTCAATTACTATAAATGACTACCCGGGCGTCCAGCTAGCATTTTTATATATTTTTTTGAAGTGGATCGGAAATTCGTAAAATGTATAGTTCTATATATATTGTAATAAAGTATATTATGTGTTGTACTTTTAATATTTTTAAATGGGATACTTACAATTTATTTTAGTTGCTTTTATAGAAACTGTTTTGTTCATTGCTACAATCGAGAAAAAAGGTCTTCTAATCGACATTTATAAATTATATTTTTTTGCGTATGACCTGTATATAGAGTTTATACTTCCTTTTAATTCAATATGATACATCTCGACACTGGTTACAATATGGAAATATCGAAAAATATCTAGGCTAAACTGAGGTGATTTCTATTTTTTCGGATGTTTAATCTTTTTGTAAAAACAGTTTTGTAGTTTTGTTATAAGTTTTAAATTATCTTTCTCAATTAATAATGTAAAATGCAATGCCAAAAAGGTTTAATAAAACATATAGGTGCAGTCGTTAAAAGATCATTTTATTAGAAAATTTCGTGCCAATTTAAGTTTTTTTTTTAAATCGTGTAATGTTTAATTTTTTGTTTTATAGCATTGAAATGCTTTATAAATGAGAAATTTTGAAAGAAAAGAAAAAAAATTCACGAGGCGAGATTCGAACCCGCGTTTTTTTCCGTGGGGTGCCCCTTAGGCGCATTAAATCGAAAGAGTAGAAGAAATTCGATTACTGTGGCGGGATCACGGGTGGCCGAGAGGGTAGGCGTTGCTATTGGTGTAAAATTTTTAATCAATCATTCTTTGATTTGGGGGAAGTGGATGTTAATTGTTTACTTTGCTGCTCCTCTCCAAACGATTACCTCGATTTAAACAAAAATACTATTACAATTACTATTCCATGTCTTATATTGTATCTCAGAGGTTTCTAGAATCATAATTTAGGTTTAGAACCATCAATAACATTACTCCTCTTCTCTTTTCCCATTGTAGAAAGAAAACCCCAAGTTGGCATGATTGTCATTATTATAGCATTGTTATGAATTAGTTGTAGGAATGAAGTAGGAAATTTTGATATTTAAGGCGAATAGTTCTAATGATATCATACTCGGTTTAGGAAACATATTCTTAAATGCCTAATCCTTTATTATAAGCTTTTTAGCTTTACCCAAGTTATGTTTAGTTTTCCGTTAAATAAACTATATTCTAAAATTATTAAAATATTACTGTAATATATGTACTAATATTTCAATAATGTATTAGTATTACAATAAATTTTATTTCAAACTAGCTTCTCGCTCACGGCTTTACTTGCATAGTCGCAGGAACGATTTCCTCGCATGTTCCCGTTCCCGTGGGATTTCCGGGATAAAACTTTTTTACCTATGTCCGTCTCATGGTTCTAAGCTGCCTCTGCACAAATTTTCAGTGAAATCGGTTAATCCGTTCTTAAGTTATAAATAGTGTAACAAACACCACTTTCTTTTATATATATGTAGATTTGTGCCTATTGTGCCAGGCCAATTCGCTCAAACTTTTCTTAATTCCCCGAGTTTTTTACTTTGCCGTACTTCTAGACCATCTTTACTCTTTGTAAAAAACATTATTAAAAAGTGCTAATGGATTTGTCAGTGTCTCTGTGTGTGTATGCATATTTTAGTGTGCATGTGTGTACGTGCGTGTTTTTTTTGTGTAATTTTTCCATGGAATTTTTTCAAATTCATTTGAAATATTGTTTATTTATTTATTCATAATTTTCCTTGCATTAAAGGTTTAAGATACTTGTGGAAGCTATCGTTAACTGGAGCGGCGTTGAGAGGGCTCTTCATTGCTTCAGCCATGAGTCGCTCGTAGGCGTTACCGTCGTACGCACCAAGTGTTGAATTTAAAATCTGAAACACATAAACATTTTATTAATCAAACAGTATTGAAAGTATTGAGTTACAAACTTTCTGTTATCAATTTTTTGAATAAAGAATTTCTATAAAATATGCGAAATATGAAAAACTATAGTTTTTAACATTGTTTTGATATTGTTTAAACATCCTTGTCAGCTTTAATATGTTCAATTATTTAAGTCTATTAGAAAACGGTGACTTTTGGTACGTAAAGTAAAAATAGATAAGGTTACCTCGTCCCTAATGTCGAAGGCGTCGACGAGCCCGACGGCGTTGCGGCGCAGCTTGCTGAGCGTGAGCTCGTACCAGCTCTGCAGCTGCTCGATGTCGCGCTCCGATATCGACGTGAACTGGGAACACAACGCCAACTCAAACTCAAACTCAACACCAACTCAAACTCAACTCCAAGTCCAGTAACAACTCAATCTCGAATAACAAATAACAAAAAAACACATCTGGTCCTTTGAGCCAGTGGCTATAAATAAGAAGCGTGAGTTACGTGGCATGTGACTCACCCTTAACAAGTCGCCAATCCGCTGCAGCGCCCAGTACAGCACGTACAGGTCCACGAGCTGCAGCAGCACCAGCCGCAGCTCCGCCGACACGCCCTTGGCCAGCTGCTCCGTCTCTTTGTGATATGTGGATAGGATTAAAGCTCGACAATGTGCCTGTGATATAAAAAGGAAATCAAAAACAACATTTAATTTGTTATGACTTATCGCACTTAAAAACTGTCAATTAGTGAATACTTTAGTAAAAATAACTATAATGGTCATAAGTTAAATTAAGAAATGAACTCGGCTATCGCATGAAGGCACCATGTATATGCATAGTACATATAAGATTGTGTAATGCGAGTGCCAAGTCAATTTATTTATTTAAAATATAAAAAAATCACGGATATTGATATAATCTATATAGAATGTTATCTAGTTAACTAAGAATAGAAGGTCTCTTAAGTAAGGACTAAATAAATGTATAATCGACTTGGAGAAAGAGTTATATATTATTGTTTCTTTTGTACCTAATTTGATTACTGCGTCATGCTCTCAGACAATTCCAAGTGATTTGTAGTTTATGGTTAAATGACTATACTATACTAATTACCTCAGACGCTGAAGTTAGCTGAATTGAGGTCATGTTCCAAGCGTCTTCATAAGACATTCCCGTTTCCTGAAGTTTATTTATTTGAGCGACGCATAAAGCGATTTTTCTGAAATTAGACAAAATTTAACTTTCATGAATACATTTGCAAATTTAGCGACTGCAATAATTTATATAACTTTTTCTTGATTTGTGTATTAAAAAGTTGTATGCAGCAAAAAACAAAGCGCAAAACAAAAGCAAAAAAGACATGTGTGAAATATTTTATATAAATTTTAATATGTTTTTTACTCAGAGGGTACTATAGCTCTCAATGTGTACATTAAAACAGAAACTCACTTAGCAGCGACAGTATGGAATCCGT
>NC_052111.1:7774359-7778138 GCF_012273895.1 Zerene cesonia | reverse complement strand
TCTTGATTTGTGTATTAAAAAGTTGTATGCAGCAAAAAACAAAGCGCAAAACAAAAGCAAAAAAGACATGTGTGAAATCTACTATATAAAAATAAGTCGGGTTTTCCTTCCTGACGCTATAACTCTAGAACGCACGAACCGATTTCCACGTTTTTGCATTCGTTGGAAAGGTCTCAGGCTCCGTGAGGTTTATAGCAAAGAAAATTCAGGAAAAATTTCAACAAAAAAGCGGGAAAAACGAAGCCATCTGGTGGCGAAACGGAGTTCGCCGAGTTTGCTAGTATTTTATATAAATTTTAATATGTTCTTTACTCAGAGGGTACTATAGCTCTCAATGTGTACATTAAAACAGAAACTCACTTAGCAGCGACAGTATGGAATCCGTCCACGATGCCCTGGATGGAGTTATCCCAAAGTGGCGCACGGCGGTCGGCGGCGCGGGCTATATACGTCACGGTGGGGGGCAAAGTCCCACTTGTTACCCCTTGGTGCCAGGCCTTTACTAAGTACCTAAGAAATATATAAATAACCCTTTAAGAAAATATATAAAATCCCTTTATTTATTTATTGATTAAGCTTCATAGTGCTTCCCCTCTCTACCGACTAAACGGTTGTTGTTGTAAATGCAAACGTCACAGCAGTAGTACTCATAGATAACGAATTAGACTTTAAATTAAGGTATCATTTAATATTTTACTTTATAAGAAAATTCTCTATACAATTTAATTTATTTGTGTATAATATTGTTAACACGTGTGTAATACATATGAAAACAATTACTGTTAAGTATGTTATTTGATGTGTCTATTCTGGGTGCTCTTTATTTTATTTAATATTATTACCTAGCAGTTTGTAAATGAAGCACGGTGTTCTCCCCCTCGTACGTGCAGGCCGCAGTCACCAGCCCGTAGGTGAGCGGCAGGTTGGAGGAGAGCATGTACCCGTGGCCGCCGCACGCGAGCCGGCAGCGCTCCACGCACTCCGCAGCATCAGCGGTTATTACTGCCTTCAAGCAGCAAGATAGTGCATGTAGCTGCAACACGAACGACGTCATACAAATACTTTGAAAAACTGTAATTAATGCTGTAAAACTAAAAATTAAACTTTAATTAGATTTATTTAACTAATTCCATACACTCTCCTAAAATATCATACAACTCTTACAAACCTCAGGCAATCTCTCGAGGTCGCCCGACTCAAGCTGGTCAGTGACATTGTTGTAGATGTTCCATATCCAATCAGCGGTGAGTTTGAACGCGTGCACCGCCGCTATCCCCACCAACAGCTTGTGCTGTTGCGTCACGTAGTCCAGGATTTGCGATTCCCTCTCTCTAGATGACACAACTTTATTCGTTTTTAAAGTATGTGAATTTTAAACACACAATTACCTTTAACCAGCAACCGTGTGGACTGTTTTGTTTTCGATTATCATTCATTAATTTAAGGGCGAAAAAAATTAACGACCGTGCTCTTCACCACGAGGGGGGTACTGTGAATTCTTTTTTTATTTATTTATAATAAATCTCTATAAAATAAAGAATAACGTGTTTTTACAACAGTGGTCAAATGATCTTGGTTAGTTATTGATGAGAAACAATCATCACCTTGTTGCTAGCGAGGATTGACGAGGGGGAAGTACCTTGAAGCGACTACGAGTAACAGAATACATTAAACAAGAATTCAATATCCATAATTATCTTTCAAAACTCAGTAGCACGTACATGTTAATATGTCACCCCGCTTCCCCGGTGCGAGTTCAACTTATATCTCAATACTCGATTCTCTTTTTAAACAAACTGAATGTAAATGTAAAAAAAAAAGTTACACATTATGTGTTTAAAAAAATCAGCACTCACTCAGGGCTCCGTTGCGACTGTCTTCTAATAGCGGAGTATCTTGTTGCTATGGTGACCGCCTTTGCAATGAAATTGTTCATATCCTTGACCAGGATCACGCGAACAAACATCATGGTACCGTACGTTAGCTTCGAGTTAGGTGCTTTTATGTAAGTGCCATCCTTGAAAATAATAAGCACAACGATTTGAAAAACATTTTAATATCAGTAGAACTAGGATTATGAATCATTGCTCCGGCAGTAGGTATTTACCTCCTGAACCTTGGAATTCTTCATCAGCATGTGTTCCCTAGGTATTCTCACGTTGTCAAGCCCAAGGAAGCCATTATTCGTTGTGTTCATGCCCAGCTTGGCGCCAATATCTCCCACCTTAATGCCAGGGAGCGGCATGTGTGTCTCTTCGTCACGCAGTTGGACAATGAACGGGTGTATGCCGTGGCATTTGCCCTGGGTGTATAGCTGGGCCATTACAATACAGTAATTGGCCGTGTGACCCACTGGAATACGTTTTTTACATTTCTGACCCATAACCGTAAATAAAATGGTAAGTCTACATGACAGATGGTATTTGGTATGAATAATTTTGAACGTAGTGTACGCTGATATTTTGTAATATTATCTGAAGGGAAGATCCCTACTCTTAATACGGTGGATGAAAAGTTTACCCAAAGGAAACATTCTATTATTATTCAAAGAAAGAAAACTACATTTAAAGATTATGACAAAAAAAAACAATACCATAGGTAATTAGTTCAAGATCGCATGGCCTTTTATTGATTCCAGATATATGTCAGGTAACCCCATATCGCTTTCCCAGAAAACGACATATTTTGTCTCTTAGTTTGTAAAACGAACTTAGGCATACATTCGAGGCATACTCGACGTGAGTTTACTTTATAAGTCGAGTGGAATTGTGAAAATTGTGTACCCCTATAATTGAGAAACACATAAGATAATATTTATTTATGATAATGTCTTTAGTTGAAATGTAATATGAAAGTTGTTGGTACCATAAATGAAATAAACTCACATCCCCCCGGCCACCACTTGTAGGCGGTGAGTGTGGGCGTGTGGAGCACGAACTCCTTGGTGCGCGGGTCGTACGTCGCCGTCGTCTCCAGCCCGCGGATGAAGGTACCGTGGCCCAGCTCGGTCTGTTATACATTTATCAATGCATTTGCAGAATATGTAATGAAATAATCGTAACACCATTTAATAGAATTTTACTCGTACAACATAGATCAAAATAAATATATTAAATTACGATAAAAAAACATCCCTAGTGAGATCTTTTTTCATTCATCATCATCATCAACGCTTCATCACTGCTGGGACACAGGCCTCCTATGATGGTTCAGGCCATAATCCACCACGCTGGCCAAGTGCGGGTTGGCAGATGTGACATGCCGTCGAACTATTGAATCTCGGACATGCCGGTTTCCTCACGATGTTTTTTTCCTTCACCGTTTTAAGCAATGGTCATGTTATCTACATGCGCAGATAAATTGAAAAATCAATTTAAGTCCGGCCCGGTCTCGAACCCCGACTTATCGATTCTGAAGTCCGAGGTTCTCACCACTGAGCCACCACTGCTTTTAAATGGTCCCAATTTTTAATGAGTAAAAAAAATATACTCAATGATAGTTAAACTAAACTCGTAAATTTAACTTTTGTTTTTAATTCTAACTTTATTCTAACATCACAAAATATCAAAAAAAAAATTTCAAGAAATATGTAAACAAAGACACAAATGGTACAAAAGTTTGTCTTATCGCCTGAGACGATCTCTACAATCTTTAATTACAGGATGTTAAGTTAAAAAAAAAAAAATAATGAAGGCTAGCAATCACCAAAAGACGTTTAAATCAGAAATATTAAATATATTAGATTTAGAACGTATGTAATATACTTGCTGATAACAATC
>NC_052111.1:7770711-7773359 GCF_012273895.1 Zerene cesonia | reverse complement strand
AAGTCGGTTAATGCGTTGAGTTATAAATAGGGTAACTAATACCACTTTCTTTTATATATATAGATATACTCCTGATTTAATTCATGCATTGTTTATGGGTTTTGTTTGTTATCCACGCGAGCAAAACCCCGGGCACAAAGCTACTTTCATACAGAAACACCAATACCTAAAATAAGTGACTCCAAAAGTGCAGTTACATCAAGAAGTACAAAACAGAGGTTTAAACTTGAGATGCCATTTCAATTTATTTCTGGATTTTAATACTAACCAAATTAGGTAATACTACAACTTTTTTCATATTATTTATTTAACCTTCTGAAACACTATTGTAATAACACGCATGTAGGTACAACATGAATAGAGAAATAATGAAATAATTAACTCATTACACTTACCTAGTGCTCTTAGGTCAACAAGTCGATATTGCAGTTTTAATTAGGTGTACCTATACCTACATTTTTTAATTTATTCTAATTAAACACGATAATTATTAACTGGAATGAAAAAAAACCTAATTTGCATTTGCGTTAGGAAGCATTTCGGTTATTTGTACGTGTTGAGTTTAGTTATTTCCTTATATTTAATAAGTATAGTGGTGTAGTGAGAATGCCGTTCAATAAAATTAATCCAGATTTACAGAGGGAGCGAGATAATTGCACTTTTAATGTTACGGAACTAACAAATTTATTAGATGGCGGTCCTCAAAAAACTAAGGAGAGAAAACAGCGAGGTAAATAGTAGTTAACATTTGAATAGTATTTTTTTATTGGACATTTTTATGACCTAAAAATCTATAAACGTAATTAGATACATATAAATACAATCGTGCTAGTCAGAGCATTTATAACCAAATGTAAGATTATAATTTTAATTTTAATTGTTATTGATTTGTTGGACTTCGACGCAGTATTAGCAATGAGTGTTCAAAAATTTAATAACTTGGAAAAATAGTCTACCGGGTTGGAGCCGGGGCAAGCGGCAGTTTTATGTTTGTAATTATTTTCTTTTTAATAGATTGTTGAAAGTTGTTAAGGAATCAGTAACATTCCATGAATTCATTTTTAAACTCTAATTACAACCATGTTCTAATTAACAGATAGTTAATTAAAATACAATAAAACACCAATCCAATTTTGTTTTATCAGCCATCTTGGATTTGTTATTTGTAATATTAAAAAAAGTATTTAATCCGCAATTTTTAGCTATTAAATATTTTCAGTTATTAAAGAACCATAATAACGCTTGCTAACAAAAGCATGAAATCAAAATGGTCTTTCATTGGAACTTCGATCAAACAGACATACTTACAGACACACACGGACAAATCAAATTCCAACACCCCCTAATTCTAGTCTACTCTTCTAGTTTGAATCTGTTTTACGTTGGCTCTACGTTATGAGTCATTTATTGACTCCCTCAAAAGTTAAAAAAAGAACACCAGTTCAAGTACTTAAGAAATATTTTTTTTCCACTTCTGTAGAGGATATGGTATTTAATGAAGGTGTCCATAATGAATCTGTGCCAGGGATGTATTTGAGCTATAAGGAGAAATATGAACTAGCTATAAAAAAATCTTGTGCCACATTGCTAATGATCAAGAAATTACAAGAGAAAGGAAAGGCCGGCCTCGACAGCTATATGTAAGTTTTGATTTGTAACTTCAAAGTTTTTAATTATAAATTTATTCTTTTCGATATTCAAATTGTAAAGATCATTTCTTAATTTCTGTTTTGGATGCTTTCGACGCCTACTATAATATTTCGAGGAAAAAAAATCGTGAGGTGCGGTTCGAAATTTAAACCCGCGTCTTACACATTTTGTATTCGATATATTGCAGAGCCCTTCTAGGAGGTTCTTTGGCAACGGCTATTGTCGGCGATGGCAACCCGCTGGCTCTTCACTATATCATGTTTATACCCACCATTATGGGACAAGGGACAGTAGAACAGCAAGCCTACTGGATGAGTAGGGCTATCAATTTGGATATTATCGGTTCATATGCCCAGGTATCTTCGTAAAAAGTTGTACAAATGAAAATAATTCATCATGTAGCTTAAAGTTCGTTCAATTTTTAAAGCCTTCCAAAATTGCCTGAGCGTTTGCATCCTAAATCACCTTTTCTCTTTCTTCTTATCTATTCTATAATATTATAAAGCTGAGAGTTTGTTTGTTCTAATAAACGCACTAATTTCGGGAACTACTGGTTCGATTTGAAAAATTATTTTGGAGGAAAGCTATACATCATCATATATAGATACCACGGGCAAAGCCAGGGCGAACAGCTAGTATACCATATGCACTACCACAGATAACATAGCACTATACGTACTACATGTATATTAATCTATTCTTGCACGTACATATATGGTATTTAAGAGGTCCGTACCGTACCAGTGTGTGCCTATAGAGTTCCCTAGGCAGTTCACGTGTATGGGAACCACAACTGCGACTGACTATCGAAATGATTGTTATAAGCAAGTATATTACATACGTTCTAAATCTAATATATTTAATATTTCTGATTTAAACGTCTTTTGGTGACTGCTAGCCTTCATTATTATTTTTTTTTAAACTTAACATCCTGTAATTAAAGATTGTAGAGATCGTCTCAGGCGATAAGACAAACTTTTGTACCATTTGTGTCTTTG
>NC_052111.1:7747925-7769711 GCF_012273895.1 Zerene cesonia | reverse complement strand
GGATATACCTAACTATGTTTTGAGCACCTTGTTCTATAGAAAATTGTTGTTCATGTTGTTCATAAAGTATCAAGATAACAACTAAATAATAAAAACTTTGTAAAATTTGCACAAACCCGTTTTCTATATCTTATTATTATATTTTGGAAATTTTTCTTTTAAGTTAAATCCAACTTACAATTCGTTTATCACCTTTTGGTATTGTTTATTTCGTTTTATTTACGTAATATTATTACAATATTAGATGAGATAATTGAAAACGAATCTCTTTGAGACCACGCTCGCATTATGCCTGCAACATCGCGCTATTATAGAAATAATATAACGAATAAACCGCTTTTAAATCTATTAAAATAAATTCACCAATTTTATGAAATTCATCTTACATTTTTCTTTACACAGTCTGATACATAAAATGTTTACAAATAGCATTGCTAAATTACAATTTTCCTTGCATAAAAGGTTTCAGATACTTGTGGAAGCTATCGTTAACTGGAGCGGCGTTGAGAGGGCTCTTCATTGCTTCAGCCATGAGTCGCTCGTAGGCGTTACCGTCGTACGCACCAAGTGTTGAATTTAAAATCTGAAAAATTTATATAAAACTAGCTGCGCCCCGCGGTTTCACCCGCGTAAGTCCGTATCCCGTAGGAATATCGGGATAAAAAATAGATGTTGGCCGATTCTCAGACCTACCCAATATGCTTACCAAATTTCAGAGGCGATTCCTCTCGTTTCGGAGGAGTTTGGCAACGAAAACTGTGACACGAGAATTTTATATATAAGAAGAAGATGTATTAAAACTAGCTGTGCCCCGTGTTTTTACCTACACTACCGTCTATATAAGTCACTTTCGTATTGGTCGTTCTTCTATATTATTTTTTGTCTGCTTAAACATTAACGATCCCCAGCTTGTATCCCCGACAATGTAGTCTCTTCACTATGACCACTCTTATACATATATTACATTTATTTTTAACGGAAAACTAAACCGCCGTCAGTTAGTCAAAACTGGAACAAATTTAAAGTTGTGGTACACACGAGAGGGCCATCAGTTTTCGAATAAAAAAAAATCATCAAATCGGTTCATCCATTCGAAAGTTCTGATGTACCAAGTCGCAAAAAAATACAGTCGAATTGAGAACGTCCTCTTTTCTTCAAGTAGGTTAAAAACAATACCCAACCTCGTCCCTAATGTCGAAGGCGTCGACGAGCCCGACGGCGTTGCGGCGCAGCTTGCTGAGCGTGAGCTCGTACCAGCTCTGCAGCTGCTCGATGTCGCGCTCCGATATCGACGTGAACTGGGAACACAACGTAAACTCAAACTCAACAACAACTCAAACTCAACACCAACTCAAACTCAACACCAACTCAAACTCAACTCCAAATCCAGTAACAACTCAACCTCGAATAACAAATTATAAAAACAACACATCTGGTCCTTCGAGCCGGTGGGTATAAATAAGAAGCTTGAGTTACGTGGCATGTGACTCACCCTTAACAAGTCGCCAATCCGCTGCAGCGCCCAGTACAGCACGTACAGGTCCACGAGCTGCAGCAGCACCAGCCGCAGCTCCGCCGACACGCCCTTGACCAGTTGCTCCGTTTCTTTAAGGTACGTCGCCAGGATTATTGCGCGGCAATGTGCCTGTAATTAAAAAGGTATAAAAATTATTATTTTCTACAAAAAAGTTCACTTACCCCGGGGAGCGATTGGGGATCTAGAAAGGTAATTATCTAAATACTAAAATTGAACCAAATGACAACCAACCCAATCGAACACAAAAAAAAATGAGGTCAATCAGTTGCAAATTAACGCATAATTAACGCATTACAAAAGAACAAATAAACAAAGAAATACAAACAAAATTACTTCAGAGGCCGAAGCTAACTGGATAGATGTCATGTTCCACGCGTCTTCGTACGACATTCCCGACTTCTGTCGCTTCTCTATTTGAGCGACGCACAGGCCAATTTTTCTAAAATAAAAGTTCGTTATGTTATCAATTTTCTTTCGACAATGGCATAAAAACGAGTCTCATTTAAAAATTGTGTCGTGTTTAGAACTTAACAATTCTTAAGACGTGATAGCGAGTGGACTATATTATATTGATTCAAAATAAATCGGGCCACTCGTTATGATAAATTGACAAATTGATTGCGAAGTTTGTCTAAACGACTTTTCTACGGGAAAAAATTTTCAATGTGCGTTACCAACAACAGGACGCGTATCCTTTTTCTTACCCCTCCCATTTCTCTCCTTAATTCCCCTCATCAGTCCCATAAATTATCCTTTATCTATTAAAGCCGGCGATCCAGTTACAGAGACGTGGGGCTTCTGCTTATGTTCATGGGCGATGGTGATCGCTTACCATCGAACCACCAGCTCAGTTGCCGGCTCGGACACAATAATAAATTTTAACAAACAACTATACCGCCTTTAAATTGTCAATACTAGACCAAATTTGAATGGGATCACATGGAAAGAGCTTTCAAAATAAAACAGAATCACAAAAATCGTGTCACCCCTCAAAAAGTTAGAATTTAACAAAAACCCCCAAAAATCGAATCGATAACCTCCTCCCCCTTTTTTGAAGTCGGTTTAAAAATGTCAACTCACCCAGCGGCGACGGTGTGGAAGCCGTCCACAATGCCCCGGACGGAGTTCTCCCAGGGCGGGTTGCGGCGCGGCGCGGGCGCCACGTGCTGCAGCGTGGGCGGCGCGCCGCCGCCGGCCGCCGCCTGCTGCCACGCCTTCACCAGGTACCTGCGGACACCGCACGCACCGTTTTTACTGACCATATCTACAATTACGACGATGCGATGAAATTTACTATTATTACTATCATAATGCATTAATACAATTTCTCTGTATCTACTAGGCGTTTGCAACAAATACTATGATATTTACTATTATTTCTATCATAGAGCTTTGATAATTTTTCTTTCTTTTCTTCGTATCTCAAAAATTAGATCTCATTAAGCTCATAAATCTTTGTTCTAGTATCTATTCAGACCGCACCTAGCCGTCTGCAGCAGCAGCACGGTGTTCTCCCCCTCGTACGTGCAGGCCGCAGTCACCAGCCCGTAGGTGAGCGGCAGGTTGGAGGAGAGCATGTACCCGTGGCCGCCGCACGCGAGCCGGCAGCGCTCCACGCACTCCGCGGCATCTGCGGTGACCACCGCCTTCAAGCAGCATGACAGCGCGTGTAGCTGGAACGATATATGCGAATTTTGGATTTATCATCATCATTTGTATGTGGGAGTCGAGCACGATTCGGCACGAATTTGGCCACAACTCCACGGAAAACCGGCGTGAAATAGTAGCATGCTGCTCTATTTTGTTCGGTGATTGCGTTCGGTTACTTTACCATGTCACATTACGTCAATTGCTTTCAAGCTACACGACAACGCGTGTAGCTACATCATTAATACATGACATTGTGTGTTTTGTATTGCCATATCACAATTAAGTATCATAATAAAATGTAGATTATTAATTTTTTTCAATTCATCTTGAGATACCTCCTTCGTAGCCAAAAAAATTCTATGCTGTTAGGTAACCAAGAAAAAAAAAGTTTTTTTTTTGTAATATGCAATAGATAATAGTAGGAATAAAGTATCGTTACACGTAAATAAATAAAGTACAGACCTCGGGCAATCTCTCCAAATCGCCCGACTCGAGTTCGGCGGTCACGTTGTTGTACATGTTCCATATCCAGTCGGCATTCAGCTTGAACGCGTGCACCGCCGCTATCCCCACCAACAGCTTGTGCTGTTGCGTCACGTAGTCCAGGATCTGTGGTTCCGGCTCGCTGAAGAAGTATTGTAATTCAAGTAAAATCACTGCATAGTATAAATCAAATATATGATTACATCTTTTTCTCTTAGGGTTTTTTTTTAACAGATAGGAGTGGTCAGAGAAAGATTTATATATATACTAGCTGCACGCCCCGGCTCCGCCCGGGTTGTCGTTTATCGTAATTAAAATTATTTAAACTATCCTATGTCTCAAGTTGGATAGAACTGCACATGGTGTGCGAATTTTATTATAATCGGTTAAGTGGTTTAGGAGTCCATTGAGGACAAACATTGTGACACGAGATTTATATATATTAAGATTTTTTATATTACATTTATTACACTTTTTCGAATTTAACGGGTGCAAAGCCGCGAGCATAAGCTATATAGCTTGGTAATATGGTTTAATTGCTACGAATAAATTAATGGTAATTTTTTTTGGAAATTCATAAGTGTGACGCTCTTTGTTAAAAAACATCACGAATTATTGTCACCAGTGAAAGTTCATTAGGTAGGTATTTCAACACCTAAGAAAACCTGAATAATTTACGTTTTTGTCGCTTTTTTATGAACATATGGTCGCAAGCAACAAAAAAATGCAATTATAATTGAAATGCTCAAAAAGATAATCAAAGAATCACTATTTATATATTAAACAATAAATAAAACCTACGTGTAACACACAGAGCACTTACTCAGGCTTCGGCTGCGACTGCCTCCTGATCGCGGAATATCTGGTTGCTATGGTAACCGCCTTTGCCATATAATTACACATGTCATTGACGAGCATCACACGGACGAACATCATCGTACCGTACGCGAGTTTGGAGCTTGGTGCTTTAACGTATGTGCCATCCTTAAATAACACGTTTTTCGTTCATTAGGATTGCATAACTATATTTAACAAAAATCAGAACTAGACCAAATTTAAATAGGACCACACGGAAGGCACCAGATATCGAATAAAAAATCATGAAAGTTAAGGGGTCACCTCATCCTTCCTCTATCCTTTTGGAGTAGGTTGAAAATGTACAAGAAATAAAGAAAAACGCATATTCGCATAACGCATAGTTATCTATTTTGACTGTTAAATAAAAGAATTAGAAAAAAGTTGTACATATTATTATCTTTTTTACTAGCTCTAAAAGTCATAACTCGACCTTGGTTTATTTACGCGCACTGTAAAATCAGCGCCGTGAATGATTTTAAGCATCACAAACTGTTGACCCGAATGGCCTTGTTTTCCGTCTTAATTTATATTTAATTTAAAATAATAGTTATGTTATGAAAACTGTTACTCTATTCATTTTTAAAACCTATCGCTCTCACCTCTAGAACTTGGGAGTTCTTCATCAGCATGTGATCCCTAGGTATCCTGACGTTTTCGAGTCCCAGGAAGCCATTATTCGTTCCATTCATGCCAAGCTTGGCACCGATCTCGCCCACCTTAATGCCAGGGAGCGGCATGTGTGTCTCTTCGTCACGCAGTTGGACAATGAACGGGTGTATGCCGTGGCATTTGCCCTGGGTGTATAGCTGGGCCATTACAACGCAGTAATTCGCTGTGTGAGCCACTAGGAAGAGATAAATTATAGTCAAGTATAGGTTGATTGTTTCCAAAAACGCCACATTTTAAACGATGTCGCTTTAATAAATTGGTGATATTGAGGATGGCTCAGGCGAGGTTAGAGGAAGGCGGTGTGAACTTATTCTAGTGTGGAAAAATTATACGTCGCGAAGCACCGTATCTTCAGACTGAAATATGTACTAATTGAAGACGTCACCTAAACCCCCCCGAACTAACACGATTCTCGGCGTATTAAAATTTATCAAATGATTAAGTAAATGAAATAAAATAATCTGAAAATGTTTGATGCCTTACAATGTATATAAAAATTTGAAATAGATATCAAATCATTTTTACTGTATCTGCATGAGCCGAGACAATGGTTTCGAGGGAATATTCATTGTTTGCTTGTGTCTTGCTCTCCCTTCACGCCTAAACGGCTGAACAGATTTTAATTAAATTTGGTATAACAGTTTTTATCCCGGAAACTCCACGGGAACCTGAACGGGAGTTATGCGGGGAGTACTTCTAGACTGTGTTTTCCCATAACTACGTGGGCGATAAGCTAGTTAAATACAAACGAGTTTTATATATTCGCTACAATGATCTGTTTGGACTTTAACCTCAGTATTACTAGTGTTATACTATGTTATTATATTATGCCATAATGAATTACGGTGGAGTTGTCAGGCAATGGTAGGTTAAGGCCACAGCATTAACATTTTACGAGACCCATATATTTACAGATAATACTTGAGAATTAAGATGAATGTGTGAATTGTTTGTTTATTTCAAAATAATGTAAAAAATACTCTGTTATCCTGGTATTCAGCTTAGAGAATAGTCACCTATGATACTCTTTGCTACACAAACAGTTCATCGGATCTAGATGAAATTTAGTACGGAGATAGATCCAGACCAAGACCTAATATTCTGAATATTACACTGTAAAAATGCAAAAAAGACTTAAATCATTTGAGAATTTTAGTTTGTCATTGCGGAGACTCTTCTCAGAATAGATTGCGATCTCTTGTGTATTGATGTAAGAGTACTTTATACATAGTTAAACGTTACACAAGAACAATTTAGTTACGTAATTAGTGATTCTGCAAGTTATTGATTGACGACGCATTGACGTAGAATATTCCTTAATATTTATACTATGAAAATGTATGGAGGTGTAAAAACTACAAAAACGATTTAGCTGATAAGATATTTAAAATGCACAAAATCTTGTATGATGATTTATTTCGAAGTTAATTACGGCTAACAGACAATGGACAATAGATAATAAAATTACATCACGTTTAAAATATTAGTGCTAAAGTGACTGTGTTATAGTCTATAACTAGGTAAACATAGATGTTTACCTAGTTATAGACTATATATAGTTTTCTTATTTTTATGGATTTGCTTTACTTAGAAAATAGCATAGAAATTGAGAACTTAATTTAAAAAAATCTCGTTCATGCCTCCACCTGATGAAGGGACTCCGTCAATGTCCAGCAAAATGCGAAAAAAAAAATGTAAAACTACATGCCTTAACAGGTTTTTTATGCAATTCCACATGGATCTCAATATAATAATTTATCCGACGTGAAACGCGAGCTATTTTTTCAAAGGAGAAAATTGCACAATGTAGCACGAACATAAATCAGTTTTCACAATGAGTCATCTTAAAATAATACACAAGTATCAATACATTGTTCACGTGTTTGCAAATCCTACTTCCTACTTATCCTACTATCCTACTAATATTATAAATGCGAAAGTTTGTAAGGATGTGTGTGCGTTAGTTGCTCTTTCACGCAAAAACTACTGAACCGATTGCAATGAAATTTGGTAGGTAGACAGCTGGACAATTGGAATAACATATAGGTAACTTTTTATCCCGATATTCCTGCGGGAACGAACTTACGCGGGTGAAACCGCGGGGCGTAGCTAGTAATTCATACTCGCGCTTTGGAAAGTGCGAGATTAAGTGTAAAGTACCTAGCAAAAGTAATTTATTACGATAATTTCTAAATGCGTATGGTTCTATTCATTTCCTAAACGAATTCATGAATATGGAAATAATATTTTAACATTCGAATCTATGCGTTCGTCGGAATTACGCCTGGCAAATGATATGTACCTACATATAAGTACCTACTTATTCCGCTTCGAGACACATATCCCATAAGGCAGTGAACAAACCGGTTCTATTTTACTGTACCGATTGGCAAAAAAAAAAACATTTACGCATAAGAGAATTCATATAGTTTTGAGAAATACATAGTTTCTTAAATAAAATAAAAAAACGTGCTTTATCAATGATTAGTGCGATAGAGACGTAATTATGTGGCCAAATCTCTGTATCCGTGATTGATATTCATATTTTACGTAACAATTACGATTGTCGGAGTCGGATCTTTCTAGAAATAGGTACTTTAATTAACTTATGTTAAATGTATGTAAGGGTGGAAACGGATGGAAGTTTACAGTAATATACGTTATACATAGAATAGCATATAAGCTACAGAAGTACATCTTTTTGTCGGCACAGCTAGTAAATTATGTTAATAATATAAAGCTGAAGAATTTGTTTGTTTGTTTGAACGCACTAATCTCAGGAACTGGTCCGATTTGAAAAATTAACATAACGAATAGGTATGTTATTTGTTATTTTTTTGTTTATGCTAGATTTATTTAAAAAAATATCATTTATTCCAAAGGGCACTGACTCGGTAATCTTATCACTGGTTAATTCCGGTTCAATAACAACAATCGAAAACAGATACGTTTTATCAATTTTAAGTGCAAACATTTATAGGGATTGCTTTTTCTTAGAACAATTAGGGCGTAGTAATTATTTACAGAAATTTATCCCGAGTGAATGTACCTTAGGATAAAAGAGGAATCTCGATATCCGGGCGGAGCCGGGTCGAGCGTCTAGTTCTATATATTGGATAACTCACATCCCCCCGGCCACCACTTGTAGGCGGTGAGTGTGGGCGAGTGGAGCACGAACTCCTTGGTGCGCGGGTCGTACGTCGCCGTCGTCTCCAGCCCGCGGATAAACGTGCCGTGGCCCAATTCAGTCTTTATTTAAAAAAAAATATTTATGTTACATATTACAAAGAAAAAAAAATGTATAATTATTATGTTTGGAAAGCACTACATCTGATTTTTAAACTTACGTAACTACAAAGCGACGTTTCGATTTTACATAATAAACTCTTTGTAAAGTAGTACACTACAATAGAGTACACGTAAAAAATCAATAAGGAACATTCAAAAAAAGAACCCCCCACCCCATTTGTTTCGTCAGCCATCTTCAACTTGAAATTTGACACAGTTTATAGCATTTTACTTTTCAAACCTTTACATTCGATATAGATTATTAAATGAGAATTAAGTGAGATATAAGAAGTGATAAAAAAATTACCATAAAGTTGTTGTAATACACACCTGTGCATAGGTACCAATGATGCTCAAATTAAAAGCCCTGCCGATCCAGTAGGCTTGCTGCTCCACCGTCCCTTGTCCCATGATGGTGGGTATGAACATCACATAGTGCAGGGCCAAAGGGTTGCCGTCGCCGAAAATCGCAGTTCCTAATGTACCACCCAAAAGAGCCCTGCAATGAAAAATATGCATTTGCATAGGTTATCAATAAATAAAGCTACATATAAAACAACTAACGGAAGTGCCTCTAAACAAATTACAAACGCTATTCTATTGCCTGGATGCCGATAACAAAAATTGTGAGTCACTGAGGTTGCAATGGCCATAAAATAATTTTGAAAACTACATTTATCCAAAAAATAACACTCACAACTATATTTATTTACTTCTACTAAGAATTTGTAATTATCATAGTTTATTAATCATAATTAATTGCAAAGTCAATAGGGCAAAAACATTGGGTGTACTAATATAGCTTACAGTAAACGAAAAAAACAATGACGTCTCATTATCATATTAAGAGAAGTAATTTGAATCCAGAACATATCAAAATACATCTTTAAAATGTGTTTGAAAGTTATGACTTACTGATAATTTTCCATTCCAGCATTTTCTTCCTCCTGCAGTCTTCTGATCATTTGGAATAGAGCACATGATTTTTTAACAGCTAGTTCATATTTATCTTTATGGCTGAGATAAATAGCTGGCACTGGTTCAGTATGGATACCTTCTTTGAGTACCACATCCTCTACAAAATAATAGTTTAATAAGAATATGTCATTTGTTTTTTTTAATCACTTATTAATAGGCTTTTAATCTTTTCATTTTCATAGGAGACCTATTGTTACCAACAGCCTTCCTAACCAAATACAATGTAGATTAAACATACTTGTATTGAGGTATACAGAAAGCAAAGACAAAAGAAAAACAAAAAAAAGTATCAACTGCTAAGGCAAAACAAAAATACACATCTGACCTAGATATCATATGCTGTCTATGACCACTATGTGAAAGGTTTTGCAGCAAAAGTATTTATGCCTATTGATATATAGAACAAATTCTAACAGGTTTATTCTTGCATTTAGTAGTAGCTGTTCTTATAGACATTGTCCTGAACAATAAAGATTAAATGCCCTTTAAAAAATAAAACTAAGGAAGTTTTATTTTTTATTTTTAGTAAAAATATCTCAAGTTTTTCTTTCATAAGATACTTCTGATGACATTAACAAACAAAACAAAAGAACTAAAAAAAAACATAGACTAATTGGTCCAGCAGTTTATGTGTGGTGCTGACACCAAGGGAAAAAGGATTCTGTTATTCAGTGATGTTTAATTTTTGTTTGATGTCTTAATTTCACTGAATAATGAGTAATAATGGAAAAATTTTGAGACAAAACTAGTGACTAGAGCTAACTACAATGTAAACTATCATAAGAAATCTACAGCATAGCTAAATAAATACATAGCTATGTAAGTAAATATGCCAAGTCAATTAGTTGCTTTAAAGTACAATATACTTGTGTTTATTATAGTACCATCTAGATAACATATTGAACTGTCTTATGGTCAAAGATAAAGAATTTATTTTTAGTACACATTGAATTGTGGTAAAATTGAATCCAATTTACATGTCAGTGCTTAAACATTTTGACGGAAAAAAGCATTCACAGTATGAATTGAACAAAAAACAATTACCTCGCTGTTTTCTTTCTTCGGTTTTCTGAGGACCACCATCTAATAAATTTGTTAATTCCGTTACATTGAAAGTGCAATTATCACGCTCTCTTTGTAAATCTGGATTAATTTTATTGGCCGACATATTTTATCGGCAATGTACACGACCGTATAAGTGAAAGTTAACGAAGTAACTACAAGTCAAAATTCACATTTACGTAAGTCGTAACGCCAAGACGCATACACAACCTTTGCTTGGCGCGAATGCACGTGAACTATTGCTCCACGAAACTTGCTTGACTGCTTATCATCACACTCAGTAATTACGATAAACGGAGGAAAGATGTATTTAGTATTGCTATTTGGGCCAAACTACGGGCTTCAAAATCTTGTCGTTTTGATGCGTTTTATAGATTTTATTAATTTTAGAATTAATTTGATTAACTTTGACCATAACTTAAGTACTTAAAAATTCTGAATTTTTCAGATTAATCTTGTTTGTTTTTGATGATGATATGCCATCAGCAATTAGCATTCATCGATACCTGTCATCTGTCATCGATTGACATCACATTAGTAATGTGTACTATGGTCACTATTTCGTAGGTGCCAAAAATTTTACAAGCAAGCGGGACTTATACATTTGATTGAGACTTGGATTTGATTCGGGAAAATTAAATCCTTTGCTTGAATAAAATATGTGCAAAAAATGAAAAAGTTTTCAACTTCTATTATTCTTTGACGGTTAGTGGTTTTTAGTAAAACCTATAGTATTATGTTATCTGTGGTTCAAAGTATCTAGGTACATACCTGTAGTATTTAAGAGATACCAACACTCAATCACACTTAATTAAAGAAATATGTAATACGAATACTGATTTTAGATATTATGTCATCATACTATTTAAAGTAGATGTAAATATATTTATCTCAAAAATAAAGGCTTTTTATTTTATAAATGGCAACTTTAAATCAGACTTGCCAAATGCATTGACCGCCATATTTCTTTCTTGTGTGCGTTGGATCTCACCGAATCAGGATGAGGTTAGGTTTGCCTTATTTTTTATTTTAAATATATTTATTTGCGCAATTGCACTCATATTTATCGTGTATTGTGCGTGTTAAGTGATCAGTTATCGTTTTCCAAAGTCCAATCTTATATTTCCATGATATTAACATTGTCAACATTGACGGTTGTTCAACCATGTGGTTCTCAAAAATATTTTTTTATATTTCAGTTCCCTCAAATTACAAAAGAGGCTTGCAGCCTCTGTTATGCGATGTGGTAAAAAGAAGGTGTGGTTAGATCCAAATGAGATCAATGAAATCGCCAACACCAACTCCAGTAAGTATGCTTTTGGTCACGCATCCTACCTTATTCATATTTCATACCTAAATAATGTTCATGTTATTTCCTTTGATTAAGCTCGTAACGAGGGTTGTTGTAATATCAAACTGGAGTTTTTCTAAACGTTATATAAAAATATTATAGGACAGAACATCCGTAAGATGATCAAGGATGGTCTCGTCATCAAGAAGCCCGTAGCCGTGCATTCCCGTGCCCGCGTTCGCAAGAACACAGAGGCCCGCAGAAAAGGTCGTCATTGTGGTTTTGGTAAAAGAAGAGGTACTGCCAATGCACGTATGCCACAGAAAGTGAGTATTTCTTTTGTAGAACCTACATAAATTCAAAGAAAATCAACTCTCTATATTAGCACAGATGAGGTCTTTTTATCGTGGAAGAATGAGAATATACTTAATAAGATTTTGAATCATTTAAGTTAAGGCAGCCAACATTCTGGCAATGAAATGCAGGAATTTTTCTGGATAGTTAGTAATATTAGGTGGTGAATACAAATGACGTAGTTTTGTTAGCACACTTTTTTCAAGTTGGGAAAAATTGCATAGTTACCCACAGCGCCTGGAGAAGGAGCTATGGGTTATGTTGGATTCTTACCAACTAAATCCCCATTGTGTTCTGTCGAGCCACTTTAAATAATAGGCCATGAGAACTGGTTATTATTTGGACGAGACTTGTTAGACCCACCAATATTATATAAAAAATACAAACTTATGGAAAGCAGACACTTAGGATTTTTATTGAGATCTTAGTAAAAATCTTTGTAATCATCCATACTAAATTAAGGCAAAACTTGGTTTCTATATTTTGTGTAGATTTTTCAGTCTACAGAGTTCAGGAAAGATTTTCTATTTCTCTAATTCTTTTAAAGCTTGTTTACATTCAGTATTATGGGATGGTTGGCCGTCTAAATTTAAGTAGTTATAGATACCTAATGTGAACATTTTGCCCAAGGCTGCTCTATGTGTAAGTTCTTGTTACATATGGTCAAAATTCTATTTTAGCACTGAATCTAAATCATCGACTTATAGTTAAAGATGTAGGTAATATTTATAAAAACAAGTTAAATTCTATTTACATTGAATATATTTACTAAAATAATTATGCTTCCCAAATTTTCCCATTATATTATTTTAGCTATTGGAATTTGCTAAAATTAAAGAGTATGCAATAATGTGTATTGACATTTTTATATATTTATATTGCATTTGCATATTATACATTGTGTGTAGTTGTAGTCTAGTATAATGCACATAAATATATACAACAAGCTTTCAGTGGCTTCCTTTGTATGTGCCTGTTTTTTCTCAGGTTTTGAACTATCTTTGTACCAAATTACATCCAAATTGGTTAATTAGTTTAGAGACAGACACACAATTGATTGTTTCAGAGTCGCTTAGAGTTTTGCAAAATTGACTATGATGTATGTTTCAATTTAAACAAGTCAACTTTTTTACTGACAAGACAGTTTTTTACTGTGTAATCGCTGTGATAAACGAGTCTCCTGTCTTATTATTCTTAGCTGTGTAATGTTTATTTTTAATATGCCTTTATTAGCTTCATCTGTATGTTTGTCTGTTATTTATACCTTAAATCTTGATTTTAATCCACTTTAAGGATTAAATTCTAACTTTGTACACATCAGGGATTATCTGTTGCCTGTTGTTATATGCTATGGAACAATATTTAATATAATATTATCTTTCCTTCTTTCTTATCTTTGATATGAATAGAAAATTTTTAATTTTATATAGTTCCTTAAATGGAATATATAAACAAATACAGCACACACACATGTTTACAGGAACTCTGGGTGCAAAGACAAAGGGTACTCCGAAAACTGCTGCTCAAATACAGAACGGCCAAGAAGATTGACAGACATCTGTACCACGCTCTGTACATGAAGGCGAAGGGTAATGTGTTCAAGAACAAGCGTGTGCTGATGGAGTACATCCACAGGAAGAAGGCTGAGAAGGCCAGGAGTAAGATGTTGAGGTGAATGCGGGGATTTTTTTTTTAAATTCTTTTACAGTTTTGTTTGGTTTGAATAAGGAGTAGATAGGATGAAGATGAAATAATGTAGCCCTGTTGCTCAAATATAGGTTTATATTTGTGAAATAACTATTCACAGTTTGGATGTGTGTAAAATAAAAATAAATATTAAATTGAACTATAAAATGTTGTCAAGCAACTCTCATAGATAATTTGCATTTCTTCAGTATTTATTTCTTAAAAACTATACAAGATAGATTAGGTTACCCCTCTGCAATAATGTTGTATGTACTGTTCAAAGATTCTTATTTTATGGAACACTAGCAGTCCGCCCGGCTTCGTCCGTGGTACACATATAGCCTATAGCCCTCCTCAATAAATGTGCTATCTAACACTGAAAGAATTTTTCAAATTGGACCAGAAGTTCCTGAGATCAGTGCATTTAAACAAACAAACAAACTCTTCAGCTTTATAATATTAAGTATAGATTACATACTATATCACTTATTCCCTATTATTAGAAGCTATTACTGGCTGCTATGGTGCTATTTGCACCTACCTAAAGTTTTGAAGCATCATCATCAGCATTTGTTCCCAAATCCCACTGCTGTGACATAGGCCTCTTATGAGGGCTCAGGCTGTAAGCCACACACTGGCCATACTGGCCAAGTTTAGGATGGTCAATGTCATATGTCGTCTAAATGATGATTCTCCATCATGCCAGGTTTCAAATTTCTTTTCGTTTTAAAATTCTTTCGTTTTCCTTTCATATTTGAGCAGTGACCAAGTGAATAATGTGCAGATAATCCTAACATATTTCAATTGCTTTTATGAAAACTAATTTTTCTTTAATTTTAACAGTGACCAGGCTGAGGCTCGCCGTAACAAGGTGAAGGAGGCGCGCAAACGCCGCGAAGAACGTATCGCCGCCAAGAAGGAAGAGCTATTACAGACCTTTGCGCGGGAAGATGAGGCCGCAGTCACCGCTAAGAAGTAATTTGTAAAAAATGATCCAATAAAACCTGGGTCCCAACTGGTGTTTTATTTCTAAATCGATGTTCAAATAACTAAATATGTAGATTATGACCATGTAAAATTTAATCTATGTGTCTTAAATTACTAAGATAAACTGCGAAATAAAATATTGCGCTGCATAATATTAAAGAATGGCTTTGCCCGCGTAGTCGCAGGAAAGATAGATCCGGGGTGTTACCTGCAAAGTTCCCGTTCCCGAGGGATTTCCGAGATAAAAACTATCCTATGTTCTTTTTGGGGTGTCAAACAATCTTTACCAAATTTCAACATAATCGGTACAGCCGTTCTTGAGTTATAAATAGTGAAACTAACACGACTTTTTTATATGTATATATATATATATATACAAAGGATATAATTGTTATGCCCTAATCGAAATAAAAAAAAAAACAGTAGCAGTCGTGGGACTGCCGATAGAAGTGAAAACGGAACTATTAAGTTGAGAGTATTTAAAACTACATGCAAAAATTATATGAAATTTTTTATGTTTTATTTATTAGTTACATATGATGGGTTAAACAAATCATGAACAAAATATAAATACAAAGTGGTTGAAAAAATTATCATTAGCATGTCGGTGACGCGAACCGAGGATTTTACCCTCTACCAAAACGCTCAACGCGCCTAAAGAAGTTTTCACTTCAAAAATTTACGTTATTGTCACATCGTAAGTTTATAATATCGAGGGATAGTCTCCCGCAAGATTTACGCAGTAAACAGATTGTATCTGTCAAAAAATTATTACACGAACATTCACTCACCGTCACCATTAGAAAGAGACACGCTAAGTCTAGTAAGTGGAATGTCTTATTCATAGACTAAGCACATATTATGCACTTATATACTGGGTCTTATTAATAGTTTTTGGACCTTTTTTGTATCTGGTCAAAATTTTGCATTGGCACATCTTTATTCTGCTTACTACTACGTCCATATTATAGTAACAATGAGATTTTGCAGTTTCGTGTCATCTTAAAATAATTAATTTCAACTTTACATGTGCAATATTTTACTAAGACTCACGTTTACCCGTATTATTATACTACTCTTTACTCACGTTGCGTAATTAATTGCTACCCACCCTCGATTCTACGAGACAATCACAGATAACATGAAACTCACAGACTATACACTTATTTATAACACTATAGAGACAATCTTTTCTATTATGTAATAAAAAGGTATTAAGTCAATATCATTTTGTATTCAAAATAATAAAGTTTCTATGCCGACGAAATATGATAATGAGTTGGATAATATTGCTTAGAAAAAAAATCAATTCTGAACCGGAAGTACCTACTGCAACAACTTTAATGAAATTTATTTTTCTATGTATGGCACTTGTAACGTAAATTAGAGTTTAATGGGGCATTATACATTCGTGTTTGTTATTCGCCTCGATGAATTAATATTTGACGAGACGATATACGAATATACCAGTGTTGACGCGTGCACATTGCACATTCGTCTTCCCTTTTATTACGTCCGAAACCCGGTCAAATACAAATTTGGTGCATATTTTATTTTCCGTATGCGTGTTTATTATTTGCCTCGCTACATGCGCGATCGTGTAAATGGGCCATAAGGTTAAAGTTTGGCTTTGTAAACATCTTTATTTGCTAAAATAATGCAATGGAAGAACAAGTGTGCTACGTTAACCAGTCATACTTCAAGCTGATTGTCGCCTGACCCGAATGGAGCTATCAAGTCACGGTCGAAGTAACGTCAAACTCGTTTATTTCTGTTCAGTTGTGGTCTAGAACAAGAACGGTTTGTGCGTGTGCCACAATGGCTAAAGTGAATGCGGATTTGCAACGGGAACGGAATAAATGTACATTCAACATTGCAGAATTGACAACATTCATTGATGGTGGCACAGATAAAACAGCTGAGCGGAAGGAGAGAGGTATGTACCTATTTGATTGATGAAAACCAAAGACAGTTATAGATAAGAGGCATAATTTAAGGTGGTCTACTTTGGACAGGATATGCGTTCAATGTTCTTAAACTTAAATAATTTTTTAATGAACGAATAGATTTGCAATTTTTTTGATGTTTGTTGATGCTTCAAATAAGATTTATCTTGTTGAACATATTTAATAAAAAACAATATAACATAACATAGGTAGAATTATTAGATAAGATTATTTGTTGTATCATTTGTAAGTGCACAATCGCTTGTACTGTTTATTATTTTACTCTTTGGTATCGTTGTTCCTGAAGTGACGATTGAATTTATTTGCAAACTAGCCTTTGCCCGCGGCTTCGCACACGTACGCACGCTTGTTATTCATATAAATTTATACTTGAAACACATACACAACAACTATTGAAAAACAAACCATCAATATCCGTTGTGTAGTTTTAAAGATTTAAGCATACTACATATGTACAGATAGACGCGGAAAGCGACGTTTTATATATTCTTTATACTTAGTGATTTTAAAATTGTCGTTTCGTATAATTTTATCAAATTGATTTATTTTTCAACCACAAAAAGAGAAGGTTATGAATTCGACGTTTTTTGTGTTCGTTACACAGTAACCAGTACGTCTCCTGTATTTGTGACCTCATATTTTTTTACTGGATTAACCACACATAACATTATACTCCTTTTTTATTTCAAAGCCTCCCATGTGGTCCCGTTTAGATTTGGTCAAGTTCTGACAACTTGAAGGCGATTTACTTTTTTGTTAAAAATAATTACTTTTCCTTGAAACTCATATTGTTTTAGTATTTCCATGTGTTTTTAAATTTAACTATTACATAATTAGTATTGAACCGATGACGTGAATTTCAACAGGAAAATTTTTTTGCAAGCCAAGATATTTATTAAAGCGGGTTTTTAATTTTTGCTGTTTTTTACATAATAGACAAAATCGATCGAGTCTCGTGACCGTGAGAGATCGTGAGGCGATAAAATACACACATTTCTACATATTACAGTAGTATATCGATATTATTGGTATTAACAATTATTTTAAAATGTTTCTCACATAAATATTAAGTGACCTATTATAAAAAAAACTCCTTTCGTGTCGACAATTTGAATACCGCACAGATAATTCATGTTTAATAATATAATAGTATAGAAAAAACAGATTAAATATAATTGAGTTAGGTATGATTAAGTGTCTATTAATTATGAACCTAGGGTAATAAGGAAAACACTTGATCTGTTCTTCGAGAGATTTTTTTTGTGATTTTACAAAGCTCTTGCGTGTAATAAAGAGAATATGGGTCTAAGCCCACAAATAGAAGAACCAATCGATTAATTTGAAAATATATTTTACCATAACAAAACTCTACATCCCATACTTACATATACATAACGAATATAGGCTATGTTTAACACGATTTTATTAGCTTCACTTATATGTTTGTATGCAACTGGCTCCTTTTGCTTCCACTTTAAAAGGACAGATTTAATTCGAACTTTGTTATCAAGGAACGTTGACAATACAATTGTTTCATGAGATTTATTATCACCATGAATAAATAACAGAAATGAAAACAAACATTGTTAGGAAATAAAAAAAAAACACGTTTTAATAATGAGAGTTTTTCAAGTTTCTTTATTTTTATCCTACATCAATCCATATGAAAGCGGGTCAAGTGGCCAGCCTTATATGAAAATGTTATTTAAATTTGAACCTACGTTTTTAAAGAAATATACGTATTAGTATATTTCACTACTAGGTAAAGTTTCCACTTGCACTACTGGTAAATATAACAGGACACTTGGAAAGCAGACTTGGAAAGTTCACATTATCACATATATCATAACTAGCTGCTATCCCGTAGGAATATCGGGATAAAAAGTTGCCTATATGTTATGCCAGTTGTCCAGATGTCTACATACCAAATTTCATTGCAATCGGTTCAGTAGTTTTGCGTGAAAGAGCAACAAACACACACACATCCTTACAAACTTGCGCGTTTATAATATTAATAACATAATAACTACACATATTATATTAGTCTTAGATGTATTTACTAAATGCCCTTGTTACCTAAAGCATTCCCAAGCAACTTATGGTACGGTCTACCTAATAGTTAATAATATTTAAATCGTTATATTTGCTTTTGAAATTTCCTTCTTAAACTATTTGCTATTTTTTACAGAAAACATTTTAACAAGTAGAAACACAGAGCTGTCACCCGTTCCCGAAGAATATTTGAGTCACAAAGAAAAATATGAAAATGCGGTCAGAAACTCCGTTGTACTGTTTGGATTGGTTCGAAAGATGCAGGAAGAGGGAAAAACGTCGGTAACAAACTACAGGTAAAATTGTGCTTTATTAGTTCAAGTATAAGATTTACTATTGAAACGTCGAAAAACAACGTCAAAGTGTTGATCAAAAACACTTATATGGTGTGGTTAAGCAACCAGCGGCATGAGTCTAATGATGGAAAAGTGTTTCAGAGAGAACGCAAGAGACAGTATCTGCTATTAGTCATAAAAAATAATAAAATATTCATATGTATTTACAAGATGTTCACTTTTCAAAATATAATGTTCATAGTAATTTAATTATTTATCCATTTGAACTTAACCTGTGCCACAGATAATACAAAAAATACTAAATACTTCCTATGCCTCAGTTACACAGAAATTATGTTAAATTGCACCCGTTATAAATTTCGAAAGAAGAGTGAGTTCGTGTGAGAACGCGACCATCATAAGTAAAAAATCACATTGTAATATTTCGTAAAGATTATTTTTTGTTTCATAGCGATTACATAACTTCTTATTTATGTTATTGCTGTCGTGAAATTGAAAAAAAGTTTTCTTAATGTATATTTTTTTAATAATGATTATATTTGTGTATATTTCACTAACATAGTTTTCAAGTCAAGTTACTAACGAGTGAGCCTCTGTACCATAAATAAAGGAGTATTATTTGCGAGGTATAAAGCTGGGCAAAAAACAAATACATGCTTGGCCCTCCGTCACATCGTTCGATTTATTGTTCCGTATTAATTTCCGTAATAACATTTGAAAAGAGAAAAGCTATTTTTATTAATTGTACCCTATTATTGTAATGTATTCATCACATGACTGGTCAAAGTTCAAAAGGCCATTCACAAGGATTGTTTAGGCACAATAGCTTGTATGTTGATGGTATGTATATTTAAAAATGTAAATTACATATCCATACAAATAAATGAAATCGATATGTTTGTTTGTAATAATAATTATTATTAAATTTTTTTTTAATTAAATGCAAGACCTATAACTGTATGTTACTACCTTAATTGTTAACCTCCGGGTTATCTGGGAGAGATCTTCCGGGTTGTCTGGGAGAGATCGCTTATACCGACTAACAAGAGTTGGTGATAGATATTGTTATGAAACGAGGAACGGAAATAAAATTGAAATACCTGTTGTTGGGTTTAATTAAGTAGAAAAATTATTTACGCTTTTACAGTAGTATTCCTCATAGTAATAAAGAGTTTAGTGATATGTAATCTTAACATTGTTTTTTAAAAGCAACTATAGAGTTTTTGCTCGCTCTCCTCCGTAGAAACTACTTACCGAACCGATAAAACTATGCTATGACAATTCAAAAGTGCTTCTAGAAGTCCAATTGAATATATATATATGTTCGAGTTAGAGTTTAAACGTTATCTATATTTAGACATTCAACTCGTACAATGACCTGTTTTATTTGAATATAAAATGTATTACTTCGGAAGGTATAATATTGAAATTACAGGATTTAAAGAACATTATCACATGCAATTGCATATCTTTAATTGTATTAATTTTTATCACATAATATCTCATGTATCCACAAATTTTTATACCAAAATCGAGTAGCTTTCACAGCGTTTCTTATATACACACTACCATAACATACAGTTCGGAGAAAGGAGGTTTATGTGATACCTGTTTTCTTTTTTTATTTTATTTATAAACCTTTGTGTTAATGTATTCGGCGAATTCTAAATTTGAATATTTTTCTTTCAATCCAGTTTCAAAAAAATCTAAAAGTTTTCATAGGAAATACAAATTATCCCCTTTTCCAGGGATGTCGTATCAGGATTACTGGGGTCTTCTACAACTCGGGACGGATCTCCTCTTGGTCTGCACTATATAATGTTCATGCCAGCCATCCTCAACCAGGGCAATGAGGAGCAGCAAGCCCAGTGGCTGCCAAGGGCGTGGAATTGTAGTATTATCGGGAGTTACGCTCAAGTGAGTTTAGATAAATATATTGAATAAGACTAATGCCTAATATGTTAAAAGAGTACACGAGGGTAAAAAATGAAAAGAAAGTATGAAAAGATTTCAATTTCTCTTTTAGACAGAGTTAGGGCATGGGACATTCATCCGGGGGCTGGAGACAACAGCTACATATGATCCAAGTACAAAGGAATTCGTTCTGAACACTCCCACCCTTACCTCGTACAAATGGTGGCCTGGGGGGTGTAAGTATTCCATTAAATTTATCTTACATTACGATGTTTCGCGTCAATGAACTCTGAAACTTCATCGAGATATGTCAAATTTTGTAATACTAGCTACGACTCGCGGTTTCACCCGCGTAAGTTCGTATCCCGTAGGAATATCGGGATAAAAAGTTGCCTATATGTTATTCCAGTTATTCAGCTATCTAAGTACCAAATTTCATTGCAATCGGTCTGGTAGTTTTTGTGTGAAAGAGTAACAAACGTACTCACATCCTTAATGTTTTCAAATTTTTTTTCGGTATTTAATTTATGTAAGAGACCGCCTCCTCGGTACAGGCGTGGGTAACGCGTGATCGTAGAACCGAGGGCACCTGGGTTCGATTCCCGGTGGGGACGCACAACAAAAAAATAAATGTCTCGGTCTGGCAGGACACAGAAGGCTGTCACCTACTTGTCCATAAAGAAAATCGATCAGTGAAACAGATGTATATCATCT